>NC_140590.1:169915460-170331985 GCF_964204655.1 Triturus cristatus
CAGGGAAGACATGGCTTGGCAGTTCGGGCTGGACTGTTCCCATGAGGCACAGGGTCAAGACTGATTTGCATATGGCCATGTCTGAACTGGGGTGGTGTGGTGAGCAAAATAACGATGGATTAAACCCAGATCTGAGACTGGGGGTGAATGTTTTGCCAATGTGCAACATTCCGTCCATCATCTTGTGTGTTTTGCTGTTCCCCTATGTGGGAAGGGTATGCCAAGACATGGGTCCCGTGCTCACTACGCCACTGGAGTCAAGCTATCCTGGCTGAAGAGGGGTGAAACCCCGAAACTGGTCCTAGGAAGCTTGATTCCGGTCCAGGGAAGACATGACTTGGCAGTTCGGGCTGGACTGTTCCCATGAGGCACAGGGTCAAGACTGATTTGCATATGGCCATGTCTGAACTGGGGTGGCGTGGTGAGCAAAATAATGATGGATTAAACCCAGATCTGTGACTGGGGGTGAATGTTTTGCCAATGTGCAACATTCCATCCATCATCTTGTGTGTTTTGCTGTTCGCCCTATGTGGGAAGGGTATGCCCAGACGTGGGTCCCGTGCTCACTACGCCACTGGAGTCAAGCTATCCTGGCTGAAGAGGTGTGAAACCCCGAAACCGGTCTTAGGATGCTTGATTCCTGTCCAGGGAAGACATGGCTTGGCAGTTCGGGCTGGACTGTTCCCATGAGGCACAGGGTCAAGACTGATTTGCATATGGCCATGTCTGAACTGGGGTGGCGTGGTGAGCAAAATAATGATGGATTAAACCCAGATCTGTGACTGGGGGTGAATGTTTTGCCAATGTGCAACATTCCGTCCATCATCTTGTGTTTTTTGCTGTTCGCCCTATGTGGGAAGGGTATGCCCAGACGTGGGTCCCGTGCTCACTACGCCACTGGAGTCAAGCTATCCTGGCTGAAGAGGTGTAAAACCCCAAAACCGGTCTTAGGATGCTTGATTCCTGTCCAGGGAAGACATGGCTTGGCAGTTCGGGCTGGACTGTTCCCATGAGGCACAGGGTCAAGACTGATTTGCATATGGCCATGTCTGAACTGGGGTGGTGTGGTAAGCAAAATACCGATGGATTAAACGCAGATCTGTGACTGGGGATTAATGTTTTGCCAATGTGCAACATTCCGTCCATCATCTTGTGTGTTTTGCTGTTCGCCCTATGTGAGAAGGTTATGCCCAGACATGGGTCCCATGCTCACTACTCCACTGGAGTCAAGCTATCCTGGCTGACGAGGGGTGAAACCCCGAAACCGGTCCTAGGATGCTTGATTCCGGTCCAGGGAAGACATGGCTTGGCAGTTCGGGCTGGACTGTTCCCATGAGGCACAGGGTCAAGACTGATTTGCCTATGGCCATGTCTGAACTGGGGTGGCGTGGTGAGCAAAATAACGATGGATTAAACCCAGATCTGTGACTGGGGGTGAATGTTTTGCAAATGTGCAACATTCCGTCCATCATCTTTTGTGTTTTGCTGTTTGCCCTATGTGGGAAGGGTGTGCCCAGACGTGGGTCCCGTGCTCACTACGCCACTGGAGTCAAGCTATCCTGGCTGAAGAGGGGTGAAACCCCGAAACTGGTCCTAGGATGCTTGATTCCGGTCCAGGGAAGACATGGCTTGGCAGTTCGAGCTGGACTGTGCCCATGAGGCACAGGGTCAAGACTGATTTGCATATGGCCATGTCTGAACTGGGGTGGCGTGGTGAGCAAAATAACTATGGATTAAACCCAGATCTGTGACTAGGGGTGAATGTTTTGCCAATGTGCAACATTCCGTCCATCATCTTGTGTGTTTTGCTGTTCGCTCTATGTGGGAAGGGTATGCCCAGACGTGGGTCCCGTGCTCACTACGCCACTGGAGTCAAGCTATCCTGGCTGAAGAGGGGTGAAACCCCGAAACAGTTCCTAGGATGCTTGATGCTGGTCCAGGGAAGACATGGCTTGGCAGTTCGGGCTGGACTGAGGCACAGGGTCAGACTGATTTGCATATGGCCCTGTCTAAACTGGGGTGGCGGAGTGAGCTAAAGAATGATGATGGATTAAACCCAGATCAGTTGACTGGGGGTGAGTGCTTGCATTGTGCAACACTCTGTCCATCATCCCCTTTGGTTTTGCTTTGTTCGCCCTAAGTTGGCAGGGTATGCCCAGACGTGGGTCCCTTGCTCACTTTGCCACTGTATTCATGCTAGCCCGGCTGATGACGGCTGATTAGCCAGAATCCGGTCCCAGGATGCTTGTTTCCGGTCCAGGGAAGACATGGCTTGGCAGTTTGGGCTGGACTGTTCCCATGAGGCACAGGGTCAGACTGATTTGCATATGGCCATGTCTGAACTGGGGTGGTGGAGTGATCTAAAGAATGATGATGGATTAAACCCAAATCAGTTGACTTGGGGTGAGTGCTTGCATTGTGCAACACTCCGTCCATCATCCCCTTTGGTTTTGCTTTGTTCGCCCTAAGTTGGCAGGGTAAGGCCAGAAGTGGGTCCCTTGCTCACTTTGCCACTGGATTCAAGCTAGCCTGGCTGATGACGGCTGATAAGCCAGAAACCGGTCCCTGGATGCTTGTTTCCAGTCCAGGGAAGACATGGCTTGGCAGTTCGGGCTGGACTGTTCCCATGAGGCACAGGGTCAGACTGATTTGCATATGGCCCTGTCTGAACTGGGGTGGCGGAGTGAGCTAAAGAATGATGATGGATTAAACCCAGATCAGTTGACTGGGGGTGAGTGCTTGCATTGTGCAACACTCCGTCCATCATCCCCTTTGGTTTTGCTTTGTTCGCCCTAAGTTGGCAAGGTAGGCCCAGACGTGGGTCCCTTGCTCACTTTGCCACTGGATTCATGCTAGCCTGGCTGATGACGGCTGATTAGCCAGAATCTGGTCCCAGGATGCTTGTTTCCGGTCCAGGGAAGACATGGCTTGGCAGTTCGGGCTGGACTGTTCCCATGAAGCACAGGGTCAGACTGATTTGCATATGGCCATGTCTGAACTGGGGTGGTGGAGTGAGCTAAAGAATGATGATGGATTAAACCCAGATCAGTTGACTTGGGGTGAGTGCTTGCATTGTGCAACACTCCGTCCATCATCCCCTTTGGTTTTGCTTTGTTTGCCCTAAGTTGGCAGGGTATGCCCAGACGTGGGTCCCTTGCTCACTTCGCCACTGGATTCATGCTAGCCTGGCTGATGACGGCTGATTAGCCAGAATCCGGTCCCAGGATGCTTGTTTCCGGTCCAGGGAAGACATGGCTTGGCAGTTCGGGCTGGACTGTTCCCATAAGGCACAGGGTCAGACTGATTTGCATATGGCCATGTCTGAACTGGGGTGGTGGAGTGAGCTAAAGAATGATGATGGATTAAACCCAGATCAGTTGACTTGGGGTGAGTGCTTGCATTGTTCAACACTCCGTCCATCATCCCCTTTGGTTTTGCTCTTTTCACACATGAAGCAGCATATCATTTAGTACATTAACAGTCCAGCAGTATCCCTCTTGTCCCAGAACATCTTTTTCACACACCTGGATGGCACCTCCAAAGCACAGTGGCATTAATCAAAGCTGAAATGTGGCCTAGATGGCACTTTGAGTACTATAACATTTAGAGCTATTGTCCAGCAATCAGTGTGTATACACATTCCCAACATACCTCCATCCCTCTCTCATTTTGCATGTTTGGCCACATTTTTAACTGGTTTCGATGCCATTGATCAGCCCTGCCAAGTGCCACGCATCTTGCGTTAGAATAACGCATTTTCTGTAATGTCCCCGCATTATCGCAATGCTTGAGTTTGTCACGCAAAAGTGTTACTCCTCGCATTGTTTGCACAGCTGATCAGATTGATCAGATTAAGCCATGCTTTGAACCGTGTTTCGGAAGTGCCTTCCAGCAGCACACAGTCCTCTCTGTTCCTCTGTTTAAAAGGAGATTAAGACTGCTCTGCACAGCCAGTTAGAGTTGATGGGCGGCCCTTATTTTATGTTTCACTGGAGCGACTGGTCCTTCCCCTCTTTGTAACGGCGGGATTCAACATTATAGCACTCAGCCAATTGCATGCATGTCTCCCCAGTTCTAGCACAAACGTTCTGGGAGACTGGTTCCTACCCTCATTGTGAGAGTGGATGTGACACAGGACTGGCCACCAGATCGCAAAGAAGTTTTAGGTGAGTCCGCATGGGGACTTGTCAGCCCTGGCAGTTGAATTCTCTCTGTTGCAAGCTGCCGACCCAGCCCTGGCACCTCTAACTTGCATTATGGACTATCTGGAGATCGCACTGAACATGTCAGTGCCCTTTCACCACAAGGTAAACTGGCTACCGCTCATGGCCACCGATAATGTTTTGCTTTTATTTCTTCTTACAGGAATGTACTGTTTAAAAATGGAACTCTTGGTATTTTGCAACCTAAAATGCCTCCATATTTAAGTGCTAAATATCGCGTTCTGAAGGCTCTTGGTTTGCAAGCGTTTAAATGCATTTCTGGCCTTATTTCATTTAATGCTCGCCGAAATTGAATAGCAGGTGCTCAGCAGAAATCACTGTACAACTCTGCAAACAGCCCGGGGTCGCTTCACACTTCCAGAAATCCAAGCTTCCCCACCACAGCCACACTTTTATTTCCCTCTCTAAGCCATGGATGGGCTGCAGTGACCTCAAGTTGCCTGCTCGCTCAAACTGAGCACAGAGCTGTCATAATTTCTATAACTCTGCTGTCCCCATCTTAATCTCTAATCTTTCTTTTGTGTCTGATGGTAGTGCTTAGAAGCAGGAACTCTAAGTCATGTGCATTGCCCATGCTGCTCAGTCTTTCCACCAGGGAGGCTGAATGCTTGTTTCCCACTCAGCATGTCCCTTGCCACCTCTTTACTTTCTAAGTGCCATTCCATTTCTGGTGCTTTGCAGCAATTTGAAGATCTTAGATTTTCTCGTTGCTCAAACATATGTAATTTCTGTATGCTTGCAATGGGCCTCAGATGTTGTTGGGCTGGACACCCTGGAGAATAGTAGCGTTCCAGTTGGTCATTGTAGTATATCACATCATGCAACCAGGTCCTCACAGTAGGTATGCGATTTCTACCCTTCACACCTGACACACGCCTTTTTGACAAAAATAGTGTCATCAAGGTGAACCATCACACGGTGCATGGCGTACCCTTAGTATAGCCCCTAGAACATGAAATATTTTACCCCAGCACCTAGCGATCAGCGGGCATGCTCAGGTCTGGTGCAGGAAGCCCATTTATGGCTTGTTACATCTTACACACCAGGAGTGGAACGTAATTTGTGAGTAAATAATTCGAGGAGAGTATGGTATCTCCGGTGTAAATATACTGATGGAGATAGCTCCTCAATTTCCCTACAACAGTAAGAGCACTCTTTATCCATAGTTACATCCCCCAGGTCCGCATCCCACAGCACCTTGGTACTAGGCCCTAGTGCTGAGACCTTGGCCTGTATGGAGGAGTAGCACTTGGTTACCAGTTGCCTAGCTGACTGTGCATCTAAGACAGGGGTGCAACAAGACCCAAACTTCAGGGGCTAAGACTCCCAGCCAGGGCCAGTTTGATCATTGGTGGTGCCCTGTCCTCCCCCATAACCTCCTTCTCCATGAATTCGCTCACTACCGCTCTCCAACAGTGCACCTCAATGCTCCATAGCCTTTTTCTGCTGTACATTCCTTTTCTTATAGTGCTACTCATCATTCATTCACAATCAGTTGTGTGATCTGCATGGTACACGTTCTTTATAGCCGGCATAATAACCCTCTGCGCTACTTTGCAATAAGTCAAAACCGCCACTAGACAAAAAACACTGCACTCCACACCAAAGTCAATGCCGGGTGCGGCTGCACTGGTCACACTGTCAAAAAGCCAGACCTGCTCCCAGCAATGGGGCAGGAAAAGCATTTCCAGAAATGGGGCCAGAACTAACCTTATAACCGTTATATGAGGAAAAAGATCAATGTAATTGGTGGGGTGTGATACTTACCCCAAATTGCAGCATGCAAAACAATTTAGCATATTTCTTGCAGATGATTTAAGGGAGAGTAGACTTCTCCTCTGAGAATGTTCTGAAACTTTTGGGATCAAATATGCTAAAAGGCCACAGACCCCTATGGGGTGTTCATGAAATATTCCAGTACTTTCATGGTGGCCTTTCCTAAGAGTGGCCCGCCTAGCATATTGCAGCCTCAAGACAGCACAACACCACCTGGGATCTCTGATCCCTGGCGGATGCTTTGGTCCCAGGGTCGTAATGGGGAAGTCGGAAGACCTCCACAGCCACGCCCGCAAGTCTGGTAGTCCATGCACCGCCAGACTTGTAATAAAGCCCATATACATATGTGTGTGCACGCACTTATATATGTATGCATATCTGTCTGTGTGTGTGTGTGTGCGCGCGAGAGAGACATATAATGAGTGTCCCTTGTGTTTGGACATAGCTATACTTCTCTGGAGAGCTCTAAAAAGAGTGCAACACGTGTCAGGGGTTGCTTTTATTCATTCCAGGTTGGCTTGGATGAAATTTCTTAACTCAAAGCTGTGATACAGTGCCTGAAGTGATAAATGGCCTTTGTTATTTTTTAGCTCGGCATGGATGCCACTAGCTAATCCAATACTTAAAAACTTTGCTGTAAAAAGGGCCAAAAAAAGTGGTTACTTTCTAGCTTGGCATGAATGGAACTGTGTTGGTGGTGTTGCAGTGTGCTCCATAGAGAGGAGCTGCTCTCCAACTACACTTGGGAACTACCGAGAGTTCCCCATTTCCTTTATTGCATAATTTATGCTGCACTCTAATCCTGAAACAATGAAGTTAAATACATATTTATGTGTGCAGTTACATATAAATACATATATATATACATATGTGTGTCTACTTTTTATTTTTTCAGGGGGAACCACCTTTTTATATTCGTTACCTCCCTTTAACTCTACCAAATTCAAAAATCCTAAAATCAACCTTACCTCCCTTTATCTCTACCCACCCCTAAACCCAAAAATGATCCTTATATCCCATTAGCTCTACCCACTTTTAAACCCTAAAATCATCATTACCTCCTGTGGGAGGGCAGGTCGGATATACAGACGCGGAGGCTTAATATATTTTCCAAGTGAGATACTTTTATTCTCAGGAAGGATATTCTTAGGTTTCACTACTGGGATAGTCTCTTGTCCTTTCGGTGAGGATTCTTCTGCCCGGGGTAGGGTACTGGGGTATCTCTGTTCTTCTTCGTCTTCCTCTGAGCTGGTGCTCAATGGTGTCTGTCTGGACTCTTCCGCCGTGGCAGATTCCTCCCGAAGGCTCATAAAGAGAGGAAAAAGTGGGCCGTCAGTGATAGGTTCAGTTAACTAAGCAGGCGTTATTCTACCAGTCACTAGGGGTGGGCGGGATTTGCGAAATCCACTTTCGCAAATTATCGCGAAAATGTAAAAAATCTCTGCAAACACGCTGTCGCGGCTCGCCAACTTACCCATGTGGTTGCTCGCAGGTGCGGCCATCTTGTTTTCACTTGTCTCGCGGTGCATGATCTCGAGAAGAAAGACGTGATCGCGCGACGAATGACGTTACTGCGGGCGCGAACTGTCTCGAGACAGCGCAAAAGGCTACCAACAATCCAACATCTCGTGGAGAACGCGACCGGATCGGGAAAACTTGTCGGCGAACGCGGGGATTCAGATAAGGCGATCGCGCGCACGCTAGAATGTATTATTTTACAGCGCGAGCAAGCAAAAAATTTCCGGTAAAATGCGGATTGCGGAAATTTTGACATTTTCGCGCTCTCCGCGGAACACGAAAATGTCAAATTTTCGCAATTTCCGCGAGCGGAACGGAATTTTAGCCCAGGCCTACCCGTCACCTCACCAGTGCGTTCTTAAGCGGACTAAATACTCGCAGGAAACAAGGTTTTCACCCAAAACGGGTTCACAAATATTAGAGGCAGCGAGTGGTTTGCTTAAGACCAATGCGCCAAGTTTCTTAGATGTGAAATGGGGAAATTCGATAGAAAAACGGCGTGAGGGGGGGTTGAAACGAATTCAGGAGGAGCAAAGAAGGTGCAAGGATAACGGTGCCGCAAACAAATAAAAATGTCAGTGCCCGTGTGAACCGCCCGTACCCTTTTCACCCCTCTCCCTCTGTCTAACCTACTCCCTCCTCCCAAGTCCCTGCCTGTCCCTCCCCTTGAACACCATCACTCACCGGCCTCGCCGCAACTCTCCTGAGTTGCAGCCGCTCCACAGCCTCCTCCAGGGAACACCACCACTCTTCACTCCAGCAGTCTTCTATGTCCTCCGGCTCGGTGCCGTCTCCGTTTCTGGCCTGGTCCAGCCCGACGTAGTTCCTCTCCTCGCCTCTCCGATCCGCTTGTCTCTCCGTTCGACTCCCGACTCCTTCTCCGGTCATAGACACTCCTTCCTAGACCAAGTCTCTTTTTAGTGGTTGAAGACCACTGGTTCTGGGGTCGACTCCTCCTTCTTCCGCCCTCTCGCCTTGCTGTGGGAAGACACGAGAGGTAGGTGTGGCTGGCTGGCGTAACATATTCCCCTGCGTTTCATTCCGGCTTGTTTGTTTTCTACCCGGCACTCTACCCTGTGTTGGCGCTCCCCGGACCACTGGCAAGGATTGTGCTCTACCCCCTTACACCTCCCTTTACCTCCAAGCGCACATAAAAAATAATGTTCTTTATAAAAATACTTACCTGCATGATAAAGTGCTATGTGACAAATGTAGAAATACTTACTTGCGCTGTAAATGCATGCATATAATGGATGCCAGGTAAAGGCTGGTTCCTAGTTTTATATTCTGTTAAAGGTGAGTTATATCAATTTTAGTGAAGCCATTCTAGCCCATATCATAGCCTGTCATAATATGTAGTATTAATTTCAATATGTATTATTAATTTTAAAGCTGAACACAAGCCCTATTCATTTAAACATGGTTTGTGTTCATTTCGATACGTGCTTTATTTATTTCAAAGAATGCCACATGTATCCCACATAGTTTCGTATTCATTTTAAAAAGTGTCATATTCTTTGGATTTAATGTCATATTCATCTTGATGTGGGCCATATTAATTTCAACAGGTGTCATATTAATTTCAAAATGGTTCAAATTCACCTTAACATGTCTCGTATCCCTTTTAATGAATGTCATATTCATGTCAATGGATGTCATACTCACCTCAACATCTGCCATAATACTTTTACCATGGGTCATATGCATTTCAACATAGGTCATATTAATTTCAATAAATGCAATATTCACTTTGATGTGTATCATATTAACTTGAAAGGATACCATATTCATTTTGACAAGTGTCATTTTAATTTCAGCATTGGCCATATTCATTTTCAGGAATGTTGAATTACTTTCAAAGGAGCTAATATTCATTCCAATGCGTGTCATATTCATCTTAGCATGTGTCATATTCCTTTCAATTAATGTTTCATTCATATTAAAACATCTTATATTAATTTTAACATGAATCATATGCAGTTTAACACATATCGTAATCATGTCAATGGGTATCATATTACTTTGAATGAAAAACATATTCATTTTGAGAAATGTAATGTTCATTTTAATGTTACTTATATTTATTTTAAAACATGTCAAATTCATTTCAATAAAGCTCATATTAATTTCCACTTAAGTCATGTTTATTTTAACATGTGTTATATTCCTTTCAACTCATGCCATATTAAGTTCAGTGGATGTAATATTAATATTAACATTTGCCAAATTCATTTTTACCTTAAGTCATATCCATTCCAACATTTGTGATATTCATTTTGATGATATCGTATTAATTTTAAAGCATGTCATATTCATTTTGGTGAGGGCCATTTTAATTTCAGCATTGGTCATATTCATTTTAAGGTATGTTGCATTAATTCCAATGGGACTCATTCTCATTTCAACACATGTCACATTCATCTTGGCATGTGACATATTCCTTTCACTGAATGCCACATTCACTCTTATTTTATTGTTAACACAAGTCATATCCGTTTCAACATATCATATTTAATTTAATGTGTATCATGCTTTTTTCAATTCAAGCCACATTCATTCTGATAAATGTCATGGTCATTGCAACATTACTCATATTCATTTTAAATCATGTCAAATTCATTTTAATAAAGCTTATTTTCATATTAACACATGCCATATTCATTATAACGTGTCTTATTCATTTAAATTAATGTTATATTTATTTAAATGAATGTCATATTGATATTAACATTTGTCGTGTTAATTTTAAGATTCAACGTATCCATTTGAATATATATCATATTCATTTGAATATGTATCATATTAATTTCAATGCATGCCATATTCATTTTGATGAATGTCAGCTTTGATGACACTCATTTTAAAGCATGTTACATTCAATTCAATAGGGCTTAAATTAATTTTAACACAAGCCATATTCCTTTTAAATCATCTCATATTCATTTCTGTATTTCTCATATTCATTGCAATCTGGGTAATATTCATTTCAATGAAATTCATATTCATTGCAACATGTGTAATGTTCATTTCAGTGTATGTTATATTATTTTTAATGTGCATCATATTATTTTCAAAATATAACATTCATTTTAGTATTAATTTCAAAGTATGTCATATTCCTATTGGCATATGTAGGTCATTTCAAGAAATGTCCCATTCTTCTTGATGCTTATTGGATTCATTTCAGTGATTGCTATATTGTTTACAGTGAAGGCCATATTCATTTCAGTGTGATTGATATATAATTCAGTATATCTCTTATTTAATTCGGAGTGTGTGCTATTCATATTAATCACTAAGTAGCATATTCTCTCTACCAGGTTTCATATTTGTTTAGACACATGTTGCATTTATTCTGGTGTGTCTCAAATTTATTTTGCAGCACTCCATGCATTTCAGGAGGTGTCTTATTTAGCGATCTGTAATTTTGATGTGAATGGCTTCCCATAGCCTTCACTTTCATTCGAGTTGGCACTGAGAAACTTGTACCATACATCCAATTCTTGATCATTGAAACTATGTTGCACTCCAGAGACTGTAGACACTGCACCCTCTCCAGGGCTGCTACTATGGGCATTTATGGGTTACCCCGAAGTAAAGACCCTACATCTGGCAGTCCTGGAAATGACCTAAAACGTCCAAATCCTGTCTGATTCATCAATGAATCGACACTTGCACCACAAGGGGAACTCGTATTGACTGGAATTCAAAGAATTAATCCTCTCACACTCAAACTTGTAGGGGCTGTTTCTGGTGCCTTGACTTTGGCAGGGACAGCCGAATTGTGTGTTACTTTACCCACAGTATTAGGTTAATATAGAGAAACCACAGAACCAATGATAACTGGGAGAGTGAGAGCATCTGGGGCATTAAAATCTGTGGAGCTACCAGGATACAAATCCCTGAATTCCTTCTCTTGGGTTCATATTTACTGGGGTGGTTCCTACCATATGGGTCTCATTACACAAAGATGGGCATTCTGACAGCAACACATTTAAGTCACTCTCATAATTTTTGCTTCTGTCATCTGGTTCCTTTGACTCCTTCCCTCTTTCTTTCTTTTTCTTCCCTTTCCTCTCCTCACATTCATCACTTGTTTAAGCGGGATACAACTTGGCTCCCTCCACCATGTCAGTTCTCCACTTCCTCTGTTCCGCATCCCACCTTGTGTCAGTGTAGTTAGGCATTGCATTTCTAGATATTCCCAGATACCATTCTCTTTTTATGGCATGAGCTGCATGCTCCCAAGCATTGAACGCTTCAAACTGTGTGGGTCCAGGCTGCGGTTTCAGCTCGAATAATATCCTCCTGAAATTCTCAATGATTCTCACAATAAAAGTACCATTTCCTCAATGATCTTATGCCATTGTTTAAGCCAAATACACGTATGGCGCCCTGCATTTATCGCCATCTAATAACTTGCAGTATCTTTAGGTGGTGCCTCTTCTCTTGCTCTAATGGGTATTGTCACATCTCCCCTAATCTTATCTTGTATGACTGTAAAACATTACATTTTCAGGTAAAAGTGTCAATAATCACAAATAGAATTTCATATTGACAAGGAAATAATGGTTTACCCACAATTCTCGTTTCGAGTCATCAGTACCAGCGCGGCTATCATTGACATAGACAAACAATAAAGCGCAGCTGAACACCAACCAATCAATCTCCCAGCAACAAACCATGAGGTCAATCTTACTCTCAGCAGCAGTTCACCCTCTGTTACAATTTTCCACAAACGCCCTCTCCTCAGCCATAAGCATGAAACCAAATACGGCACAAGAGCAGCAAATAACTTTTTCAGCTTCGCTAAAGAAATCAACAGTATCCACTTATACAAGAAATTGTTTGGAATAACACTTTCCGACCCACTCAGACAACCATTCTAATCAAATCTCGACCTGTGGTGAGGCACACTGATTAGTAGAGCTTTCCTCTGCGCAAAGGGTCCACCACACCTCACTTTCACACACAAAGGTACATGTCCCTATCTCAATGTCTCATGACAGGCACAACAAAACTTTAGCAGACAATTACAATGCAGTGCCTTCTACTCTTTTTAATGCCCGGATTCTAGGCCAGGTCAGACCCGATAACAATTTCAACCTCTCCACATTAGTTGCCACATTCACACAACATTCAAAACATCCCTGCCAAACATCACACAATCTTCATAACCACCGCAAGCTAAGCATAGGTTGTCGAAACGTGCAACCCTATTAATACTCACTATGACTCTACCACTCTGTCTAAAAACGCTGGAACTCCACCGATCCTCCAAACCGAAACATGGTCTCTAGGGTTAGGATTGAATCTGGACTATTCTAATAAAATATTTCAACTCCCCCTACCTCAGGACCTAACCATCCTCGTCTAGCTGACATCTGCCAGAGCATTAAATCAATGTACCAAAATTCCCTGTAATAGACCCTTAAATATGCTTTTGGAATAAAAGGAGTTAACATTATTCAAAGTTAAAATTACAATGTAATCTATTGGGCCACACACTGAGGACCAAACATTGGTAAATGGGGTTAAATGTAGGTGTATTATAAATTCAAAGCCATTCTGATGAACAAGAGTCTCAAGAATATATTGTAGACATACAGAATCACTACTGGCAATTCAAATTGTCTAGCAAAATTCAACTTCAACATTATAGAGCATATAAAGACTCAGTAATAACAATGCAGAAAATCAGGAAAGGATTCGAGGGTCCGAGCGACCCTTGACCCTGTCTGCAGGGAGGTCGCCGCCCACGCCGTGTAGCCCCTCCTGACTGTGCCCGTGTCTCTGCCCGTGTATCTGCCCAGCTGCGGGAAATCGAGGCCCGCCTCCGCCCGCAGGCTACCACCTGCGCCTCATCCCTGGTGGCCAGTGGTAGGCCATAGGTTTGCTTTCCTGCCCTAGACTTGCTATATATTGTACTTGCATTGTGCCCCTTCTGCTTGTGACTGTCTTCTATTGTATTCTGTGCCTGTATTTTGTGACCGTCCATCCCGCGTGCTACTGCCACTCTCCCCGTTGCTGCTTCCCCTGCGGCCCCGCCCCCCTGCTCTAGAATTGCTCTGTGCCCCGTCTGCCTGTGACCATCTTCTATTGTATTCTGTGCCTGTATTTTGTGACCGTCCTTACCGCGTGCTACTGCCACTCTCCCCGTCGCTGCTTCCCCTGCGGCCCCGCCCCCCTGCTCTAGACTTGCTCTCTGCCCCGTCTGCCTGTGACCATCTTCTATTGTATTCTGTGCCTGTATTTTGTGACCGTCCTTACCGCATGCTACTGCCACTCTCCCCGCCACTGCTTCCCCTGCGGACCCGCCCCCCTGCTCTAGAATTGCTCTGTATTGTACTTGCATTGTGCCCCGTCTGCCTGTGACCATCTTCCATTGTATTCTGTGCCTGTATTTTGTGACCGTCCTTCCCGCGTGCTACTGCCACTCTCCCCGTCGCTGCTTCCCCTGCGGCCCCGCCCCCCTGCTCTAGACTTGCTCTGTGCCCCGTCTGCCTGTGACCATCTTCTATTGTATTCTGTGCCTGTATTTTGTGACCGTCCTTACCGCGTGCTACTGCCACTCTCCCCGCCACTGCTTCCCCTGCGGCCCCGCCCCCCCACTCTAGAATTGCTCTGTATTGTACTTGCATTGTGCCCGGTCTGCCTGTGACCATCTTCCATTGTATTCTGTGCCTGTATTTTGTGACCGTCCTTCCCGCGTGCTACTGCCACTCTCCCCGTCGCTGCTTCCCCTGCGGCCCCGCCCCCTGCTCTAGACTTTCTCTGTGCCCCATCTGCCTGTGACCATCTTCCATTGTATTCTGTGCCTGTATTTTGTGACCGTCCTTCCCGCGTGCTACTGCCACTCTCCCCACCGCTGGTTCCCCCGTGGCCCCACTCGCCCTCTCGTCATTCCAGTCTTACATCTGTATTGTACCTTGTATTGTGCCCCATTTGCTTCTGTGACAGCCCTTATTGTAGTGTATTTTCTGCTTCTGTGACCGTTTCTCCCCGCTTGCCACTCTGCCACTGCGTTCCCTGCGGCCCCGCCCCCCGCTCACCCATTCGTCCTTCCCCCTTCCCAGCTGCTTCTCCCTCCCACCTCCCCTTCTTATGGCGGCCGCTGTGCGGTCGTGCTGCTGGCTCGCCTAAGGCATGCCCGTCTGCGCCTGGACCGCGCCCAGCGCCAGAACCCCTGGCCCCCGCGAACACCACAACACCCGACTCCGCTACGGTGCCAGCACCCTCCACGCACTCAACCCCGGACGACAACACACCTGCTACCAGGCCACCCCGAAGCGCACCCAAGTACCCTTCACCTGCCGGAACTGCAGCTTCACCAGCATCCGGCCCACCAAACCACCAACCAAAGAACCCAACTACCTCAGATGCATTTTTCTCAACAACCGCTCCACCCGCAAACACGCCGTCGAACTCTGGGACCTTCTCGACTCTACCTCCCCAGATGTCGCCTTCCTGACGGAGACCTGGCTGAACCCCACCTCAGCTCTCGACATCGCCATAGCCATCCCAGAAGGCTACAAGATCACACGCAGGGACCGTACCAACAGCGTTGGAGGAGGAATCGCCATCGTCCACAGGAACACCCTCAGAGTCTCGACCAACACCGAAGACACCCTCAACACAGCCGAACACGTGCACTTCCAAATCCACACCGACCCCAACAACACCCTCTGAGGAACCCTCGCCTACAGACCCCATGAACCCCGACCGTAGTTCAGTGACTCCATCGCCGACTTCATCAACACACACGCCCTCGTCTCCACGGACTACATCCTCCTCGGGGACCTGAACTTCCACCTCGAGAACAACAACGACACCAACACCCTGATCGACAACCTCGCCAACCTCAGACTCAGACAGCTCGTGACAACACCCACCCACGCCACCGGCCACACGCTCGACCCCATCTTCACCACAAGCCCCCACGTCACCTTCAACCACACCACCGAACCCCACAGGACCGACCACCACTGCACCCACTTCACCTTCAGGAAGCCCACCACACACCACCGCACCCAACAGATGCCTCGACATGGCTGTAGCAAAGTCTCTGAAGACTAGCTAACCACCACCCTCGCCCAGAACCCACCCACCGACTCCACCGACCCAAACACCGCCGCCCGCAACCTCAGACAATGGATCGACAACTGCGCCAACACCCTCGCCCCACTCAAGACACCCTCCAACAGCCACACCAGCAAGAAAGCCAACTGGTTCACCAAAGACCTCCAGGCCTCCAAACGAACATGCCGAAAACTGGAGAAGAAGTGGCTCCGCGAATGAACACCAGACAGCCACGCAGCCCACAACAACGCCACACACAGGCACCATCAACTCATCAGAACCGCCAAGAGGGCCTCATTTAAAGACCACCTAGGTAACAACACACACAACAGCAAAGAGCTCTTCAACATCGTGGAAGAACTCTCCAACCCCAGCTCCAACACCAACGACAACCTGCCCTCGCAAGACCTCTGCGACTCGCTGGCCACCTTCTTCCACCGCAAGATCGCCGACATCCATGACAGCTTCAACGCCACGACCGCCCCGACAACCACTGCCCCCACGACCACCACCCACACCAACCGCCTGCTCTCCTGGACCAGCATCAACGACGAGGACACCAGCGAGATCATGAACACCATCCACTCCGGATCACCGCTAGACCCATGCCCTCACCACGTCTTCAACAAGGCCTGCACAGCCATCGCACCCCATCTCCAGAAAGTAATCAACATCTCCTTCGAGACAGCAACCTTACCGGGAAAGCTGGAAGCACGCCGAGATCAACGCCTTACTCAAGAAACCCAAGGCAGACCCCAAGGACCTCAAGAACTTCCGACCCATCTCCCTGCTCCCGTTCCCGGCGAAGGTCACCGAGAAAATTGTCAACAAACAACTGACCCGCTACCCTGAGGAGAACAGCATCCTGGACCCATCCCAGCCCGGGTTTCGCAGCAACCATGGCACCGAAACCACCCTCATTGCCGCCACCAATGACATCAGGTCCCTGCTTGACAACGGAGAAACAGCGGACCTCATCCTCCTGAACCTGTCAACCGCCTTCGACGCGGTCTGCCACAACACACTACACACACGCCTCCATGCTGCCGGAATCCAAGAGAAGGCCCTGGACTGGACCACGTCCTTCCTCTCCGGCAGAACCCAGAGCATCCGCCTCCCCCCTTCCACTCCAGGGCTACCGAGATCATCTGCGGCGTACCCCAGGGCTCTTCCCTCAGCCCGATGCTGTTCAACATCTACATGGCACCCCTCGCCCACGTCGCACGACAGCACAACCTCAACATCATCTCCTATGCCGCCGACACTCAGCTGATCCTCTCTCTGACCAAAGACCCTCACACCACCAAAACCAACCTCCACGAAGGCATGAAGGCTGTTGCCGAATGGATGAGAAACAGCCGACTGAAGCTGAACTCGGACAAGACGGAGGTCCTCATCCTCAGAAACACCCCTTCGGCCTGGGACGACTCCTGGTGGCCGACCGCACTGAGAACCGCCCCAACACACACCGACCACGCACGCAACCTAGGGGTCATCCTTGACTCCACCCTCTCCATGACTAAACAGGTCAACGCCATCTCCTCATCCTGCTTCAACACCCTCCGAATGCTCCGCAGGATCTTTAAGTGGATCCCCACCGAAACTCGAAGAACAGTCACCCAGGCCCTCGTCACCAGCAGACTGGACTACGGAAACGCCCTCTACGCAGGAACATCGGCCAAGCTCCTGGGACAACTGCAACGCTTCCAGAATGCCTCAGCACGTCTGATCCTCGACATCCCCCGCCACAACCACATCACACCCCACCTGAGAGACCTGCACTTGCTCCCCGTCAACCAGAGGATAACCTTCAAGCTCCCCATCCATGCACACACAGCTCTCCACAACACCGGCCCAGCATACCTCAGCTTCTACACCTCCACCCGCCAGCTCCGCTCAGCTGACCTCTCCCTCGCCAGTCCCCCGCATCCGAAGAACGACCGCCGGCAGCAGATCCTTCTCCCACCTCACCGCCAAGACCTGGAACACCAGACGGCAGACCCAAGACCTACTGGCCTTCAGAAGACTCCTCAAGACCTGGCTCTTCGATCAGTAGCAGCACCCCCTCCCCGCCCCCCAGCGCCTTGAGACCCTCATGGGTATGTAGTGTGCTTTATAAGTATCTTGATTGAGTGATTGAGAATATAATTTCTGATCCACCTGCTTATGCATGGATAAAACCTAAGTCGCTAACTAAGTCTAAACTAAATGACATTCAAATGGGAAACCCTAAAGAGTCCAATAGAGCAGGAAAGGTGTCAGCATTATGAAGACTCTTGTAGAAGTTCTAGAAGATCATGAACATTGTATTGCACATAGCCACACGATGAGAGATTCAAGGATCCCACATCAAGTGTTCCAGTACTTTTCTGCCTGCCCACAGTAGGACTTGGCGCTGCTACTTAAAACTATCAATTTTGTCCTGAACATTCACAACGTCCTTGGATTTTTCCCATCTCCAGATAGCTCACAGATGCATTCCTCCCTTCTGCTCATTATCACTTCTCGTCCTTGCCAAAGAATCCTCTCTGAGCCTCACTATCTCTTCTGCACAATGTACCTTTCTTTGACTCAATCAATCACTAAAACAGTACTTATACAGCATGGCTTGTCACCCATTAGGGTATCCAGGTGCTGTGCTGAGGGTGTCTGTCGAAGAGCCAGGTCTTGAGTCCGTTCCGGAAGTATGTCAGCAAGGGTGAGGTATAGAGGTGGAGGAGAAGGGAGTACCAGGACTTGGCAGTGAGGTGGGAGAAGGAGCGTCCTCTAGTGCGGCAGCAGCAGATGTGTGGTATCCGGTTGAGATGAGCAATGTGGAGGTTCGTAGGTGGTAGGTGGAAATTCAGGTGGTGGTTCATGTAGGCCTTGGTCATGGAGGGCTTTGTAGGCTTGGGTCAGTAATTTGAATTAGCATCGTTCCTAGATGAGGAGTCAGTGAAGGTCTTTCAGGTGCTGGGTGATGTGGGTTCTTTTCAGCAGGTTGAGGATCAGCCTCTCTTCTGTGTTCTGGATCGTCTGGAGACTTCTCATGAATTTGGGGTGGTGCCTGCAAAGAGTGATTTGCCGTAGTACAGCCAGCTGGTGACTATGGCCTGCGTCACTGTTTTCCTGGTGCTGATGGGGAGCCACTTGAAGATTCTGTAGAGCATGTGTAGAGTGTCGAAGCAGGCTGATAAGATGGTGTTTACCTGGTCATTTCATGGAGAGTTCACTGTCTAGGATGATGCCGAGATTAAATGTGTGTTTTTTTGGAGTGTGGTGGGGGTGGGGGTCAGAGCTCCAATGGCCACCAGGAGTCGTTCCAGAGGGAGATGTGTCTGCCAAAGATCAGTACTTCAGTTTTGTCCGTGTTGAACTTCAGGCAGTTGTTCTTTATACAGGCTGAGGCGTTCTTCATACAGTTGTGGACGTTGGTTTTGGTTGTGGTGGGGTCAGCTGAGAGCGAGAGGAAGAGTTGGGTTTTGTTTGTATAGGAGATGTTGGTGTTGTGGTTCTGACGATTTCTGAGAGTGATGTCATGAAGATGTTGAAGAGGGTTGGACTGAGGAATGAGCCTTGAGGGACACCGCAGATGGTCCGTTTGGTTTGTGAGGTGTACAGGGGATACGGATGCTCTGGGTGAACCCGGCAAGGGAAGATGCCATCCATCTGAGTGCGTCATCTCTGATTCTGATCAGTTGTAGTCTGTCAGTGAGAGTGTGGTGAGAGATGATGTCAAAGGCTGCAGGATCAGGGCGGCTGATTCTTCTCTATCCAGTAGGGTGCAGCTGCCATCTGTTGCGGTGAGCAGGGTTGTCTCTGTGCTGCTAAAGGCTCTGAATCCTGGTTGGGAGTGGTCCAGCAGGTTGTTTTTCTCTAGGTGTTCGGGTCAGTTGGAGGTTGAAGACTTTCTTCAGGACTTTGGCGGGAAACAGTAGCAGTGAGATGGGGTAGTAGTTATGGAGTTCTTTGGGGTCTGCAAAGGGTAATTTGAGGAGGGGTCTAACATCTGCATGTTTCCAGGCATCGGCAAAGGTGTCTGTGCTGATGAAGGCATTGAGGATGGTGGTGAGCTGGTGGCTGATCTCATCTACGACAAGGTCCAAAAGACAGTGGAGGCATTGGTCTATGGGTACTCCTGAGTGGATGGAGTTCATTAGTCTGGTTGTGTTTTGTGTACTGAGTTGTTTCAATGTGGTGAGCTGGTGGTTGGTGGCAGTGATCATGGGAGACGGGGTGCAGAGGAGGTCGGTGGGTTGGGGATTGAAGGTGCTGTATATAGTGTCAGTCTTATTGTGGGAGTGGTCAGCAAGGGTGTGGCAGAGTTCCTTTGTGACGGGAATCGAGTATTCAGAGGCTGATGGACAGGTGAACTCTCTAACGATGGTGAAGAATTCTTTGGTCTGGTTAGCGCTTGCTTCGATGCTGTGTGTCTGTGGCTCCTTTTTGCGGCTTTGATCTGGTAGTGGTAGTTGTTGAGGGCAAATTTGAAGTTAACTCTGCAGTGTTGTTTCTGCAGGTGCACGATCTTCTTTCAAGTTGTTTGGATATGCGTTTTGATTTGCTCAGTTTCAGGGTGCACCAACTGGCTCTTTCAGTGGGTCTTGTGTTTTGGCTGGTTTGATGGGTGTGACTTGGTTGGCGGCGCTAGTTATCTAGGCATTGAACTCCTCTACTGCCTGGTCCAGATTCATGTTGGTGAAGACGGGATGGGTGAAGTTGATGGCGTCGGCCCAGTGGTGCTGGGTGACCTAGGTCCAGCTGTGGAAGGAGGAGATGTGGCAGTTGGGGTGGTGTGGGGAGGTCCAGTGATGGTGAAGTGTACAATGGAGTGGTAAGACCAGGTGAGTGCCATCATATGGCTGTATCTAACTCTGGTACTGGCCATGAAGACGGGGTCCAGTGAGTGTTCTGCTTTGTGTGTGGGATCTGCGACCAGCTGCTTGAGGCCAATGCTGTCCTTTTGCTACAGGAGGTCGGTGGAGTTGGTGTCAGTGGGGTCCCCTAGGTGGAAGTAGAGATCTCCCTGGAAGAAGTAGTGTTCGGATTTGATAGCGAGTGGGGTGATGAATTCAGTGATTGGCGTTGCTGAGGCCGGATCATGGTCCTGGGGGTCTGTAGGCGAGGGGGCCTTAGATGGTGGTTTTGGCATCGGTGTGGAGATGGAAGTTGCGTTCCATGATCATCGTGGTTTTGTGTGAGACCTCACAAATGCTCCTGCAGGGGAGAGAAAAGATTTCAACCCAAGCAACATTCACGTTGACGGTTAGCCATCAGAGTCCAACTGCTTTGGGCCTTTGAACAAGCTAACTTAGAAAACATTTCAATACACATTGTGTCAGCTCTTCTCTCTGTTTGATTTTCTTGTTGTGAGCCGACAATGAAAGACAAAACGGTGACCTTTGATGTAAAGTAGAGAGACAGTGAGACAGAGATACCCATCAGGTGGGTGAATTGTAAAATGTACAACCAGATAACCCGGAATCAATACAAGCTTCCTTCCCTGTCCAAATTGTGTGATCTTGGGCACATATTTTATTTCACAGAGCCTCCTTTTCCTTTAACATATGAGCGCACTTTTAAATACTTGATTTCAGGATGTGAGCTGCACAAGAACATCTTATGAATGATGTAATAGAAAGACTTTAATGTTACTCCACCTACAATACGATTCTAAGCCATGTTTTTTTAAAACCATTTTTTTGATTTTCATAGCAACAGATAGATATATATCAAGTACATAAGTCGAAAAGGAATGGTATCACTTTACCCATTCCCAGAGGGTCTGGCAAATCCCACATATACTCTATCTAGTCCTAATGGGTGAAGTAAAGACAAAGTGACATGTAATACAGCCAGGTTCCAGACACACTTTTTTTTAAAAGAAAGAGAACGGGTACATGGAATCTGGAGAGGGGACATGGTAGGCCTACTTCCTTAAAACATAAAGGAGCATGGTGGCTGTCCCATCTCTCAAACAGTCCTGAACATCAGGACTCCTCTGAAAGTACCTGCAGCTCATTGAGGAGTGTGTCCTAATCCAGTCCAATGGGGACTTTATTTTTTTTTATGTTTGAAAGCTTTATTGAAGAATTTGATAACAAATGGAGATATTAGCATACACAAAAACCATACATAAATCCAATAAGAAATCTTAATACTGCTAACATCAATGCAAGAAAACCAAAAAGCATTTTAAGAGTATTTTAAAGCTAAAGGAAAAAAGAGAAGGAAAGAGATAGGAAGAAAAAGAAGGGGGAGGGATAAAGATAATAATACAGACCATAAACTATCAGATAATTACGGCATACAATCGAGTTATATAAATCAGCAATATAAAATAACCAGCATAAACAAATAATACAATTTAGATAAACCTAGAAGAGATAACAAGAAGGAGAGAGTTCAAGTCATTCAAGGGGGTTTAAAATGTTCTGCATTGAGAGGTATAGGCTTCTTCAAGGCCAGACGATCAAGATACGTGGTGAGGGGCAACCAAAAAAGATCAACATTATGAACAGGTTTGCAAGCGGAGGCAAAGGAAACATCCAGTCTATGAAAATGACATAAGGAGTTCCACCAGCCTTGTAAGGAAATGTTTGTTAGAGATTTCCAGTTAGAAGATATGTGATGGAAAGCAAGAGCAAGCGTCAGGTCAAAGAGACCGTGTAGGTGTACGGATGAGTTTAGAGATTCAGAAAGACTACCCAAGAAGAGAAAAGAATTTGAGAAAGAAGCCGGAAGAGGGAAGATGCGAGAAAGGCATGACCAAACTTTCCCCCAAAAGGTAGAAACGACCGGGCACAGAAAGAGCAGATGAAAAAGGTCAGCATTTGGAGCACCACAAGTCCAGCATTTAGAATCAGAAGAGGGTGAAAAACGAGACAAAGAAAGAGGAGAGAGATAGAGTCTATGATACAGATTAAATAAGGATTGAGTAGGAGAAACAGAACGGGAAATTTTTAAAGATCTGGACCAAAGCTTATCCCAAAGAGGAACAGACCAAGTACAACAAAAATCTGCTTCCCAAGAAAGCTCCACTTTAGTTTTGACACGGTTTGGATTAGGAGGTACGAAAAATTTATAGATGAGAGATGCTTTAGGGAGTGTAGCAAGAATAGTAAGAAGAGGAGAGGGAGGTATTAATGAGGGCGAAGAAGGGAGAGAATAGAAGCGGTCAAGGATAATTGCCATGAGGGTTGTAAATTTCTGCAAAAAGGACCGAGGGCAATGAAATAAAAGTTGAAATTGGGGAAAGGAACAAGGTGAAGTACCATCAAAGAGTTGGTTGACTCACATTACGCCCCTCACTCTCCAAGATTTCCAAAAGATGGGTCTATTCTTTAAAAGGATAAGTGAATTATACCAAATAGGGGTATTTAAAAAAGATGTACGTGTAATAACAGAAGGAAGAACCAAAGAATTTAAAAGAGAAAAAGTGTGTTTGAATAGGGGAAACAGGGAGTAGGGATTTCTGGCAGAAAAACGTACCACTTCGGCGAAGGAGACAGGTAATATTAATGAGTGCTCAATGAGGAGCCAAAGAGGAGTGAAAGGGGAAAAAGTTGATGAGATCCATCTCGAAGCTTGTCGTAAAGAAAAGGACCTATGACAAAGACGGAAATCCGGAAAGTTAACTCCACCATTAGATTTGGGTTTGCGAAGAGTTGCAAGAGAAATTCTGGGTTTCTTATTCTTCCAGAGAAATCGCGAAAGGAGAGAATCAATTTGCTTAAAGTAAAATGCCGGAATATGAACTGGTAACATGGAGAAGGTATAAATTAGAATAGGAGCTATCATCATTTTAATTGAAACAATTGATCAATCCTAGAAACAACTGCAGACATATTGAGTTTAACTGAGGATGAAATAGAGTTGGAAAACCAAATACCAAGATATTTAATCTTTGAACTATTCCAAGTAAAACCGGTAGAGGAAAAAAAATGAGGGAGACAAGACGAGGTGAGAGGGAGAATTTCAGTCTTATCTGAGTTAATCTTATAGCCTGATACCAAAGAAAAGGAGTTAAACTCGGATAATAAGGGGGGTATAGATGATTCTGGATCAGAAATAAACAATAAGATATCATCTGCATAGGCAGAAAGCTTCAATTGATTATTACCGTATGGGAAACCAGAAATAGAAGTGTTATTGCGAATGGAAGATAAAAAGGGTTCAAGAGTCAAGACAAAGAGAAGTGGGGAGAGAGGACAACCTTGGCGGACTCCTCTCCGAAGAGTAAAAGGTGAAGAAAGTTGTCCATTCACAAGCACCGAAGCCTTGGGAGCAGAGTATAACAGAGAGATCAGGGATATAAATTTGGGGCCAAAGCCATGCCACTGTAATGAAGCAAACAAAAAAGACCAATCAACCCTGTCAAAGGCCTTTTCCGCATCGACAGAAATAGCAGCAAGAGGGGTTGAAAGTGAGGAAGCTTTATTTAGAACATTAAGAAAAAGGCGAGAATTGTCCGATGTAAGTCTACCTTTAACGAAGCCACATTGTTCTTTGCCAATGAGATGAGGCATAAGGGGATCTAAGCGCATTGCAAGTAATTTGGCAAACATTTTATAGTCCACATTAACTAAAGAGATCGGGCGGTAATTTTTACATAGCTGAGGGTCGCGGCCTTCTTTGGGGACCACCTCTTTTCTCTTACCGCAGGGGCAAAAACATAGCGGATCATCTGGTGCATGCAATCACCTGGCCCACTGCACCAAACGTATCAGAATCACTTCCTAACTCATGGAAACTACCACCAGTGCTCGGCCACTATAGATGCCAAAGATGCGCAGCATGCTCCTCTACCACAAACACAAAGATGTTTGAACACAATGGGTTGAAATTTGACCTACACTCCTTCACCAACTGTAGATCTCAGAACGTTGTCTACATGATAAAATGTCCCTGTGACAAAATATACATTGGTCAAACCACCCAGATGGTGAAGGACCGCATTCTACAACATCGCAGCCGCATTAGATGCGGAGTCCTAACAGCCCCCCTGGTCTCCCACTTCAAAGAAAAGAATCACAGCGAAGCCGATTTCACCTGGCTGGTAATTGACAAACCGTCCATCCCACTAAGAGGCGGTGATACCCAAAGACTCCTGAATAGGTGCGAATGCCGTTGGATCTCCCGCTTTAACTCCATTGAGCAGGGCCTGAATTCCCTTGATGAATGGAACTCTACCCTTGCATGATTGTAATCCTTTGCATGTTTGTGATTTACTGATCTGCCTTCTTTACAGCCGATACGTTCTCCATCCTTGTTTCTTTATTCTGTACTTTGTATGCATTTATCTTTTCCCCTTCCCCTGTACAAATCAACCCCCCCCCTTCCCCGTCTCCTTCCCTTCCCCCCTTCCCCTTGTCTTCCGCCCCATTCATTTGTTAATTAGCTGTTTGTTCATTCCTTCTCCCTTTTTCCTTCCTCCTTTTCCTCCCCTTCCCTCCCAACCAGCCCCCCCCCTTCCCCCTCCCCTTCCCTCCCAACCCAACCCCCCCTTTCCCTTCTTCCCCCCCCCCTCCCCTTTCCTTCCCACCCCCCCCACACGCCTACCCCTGATGTACTATCGCATAACCAGCCTGTCAATGGCCCATGACTTCATTGAAACGAATGTATTATATTTATTATGTATTCTGTATATATTGCTATTGGCTTTATCTGGCTTGCTTTGGGTCCATTGAATTGACCACAATGTTTTCATTTCTAAATGTTATTCCTTTACTCTTCTTTTTCTCATTCGAGCGACACACGCGTCTTTGCGGGTTATCACCAACGGTTGCCATGACTCCTTCTCCGATCCATTGGTGGCCTTTCCGCTTCACTCCCCTTTTAGCACCCCCCAGCCTATCAATCGCCAGCACCCATCAGCGCGCTGCTTGCCTCCGTCTTCTTTCCGTTGATTGGTGGACGCTCCTCGTGACCCGGAAGCACTGACCTCATAAAACTCTCGTCAGTGCCCTTCCGTCCTCACTCTCTGCCTGATTCGTACCGGCACGCCCTTCCTAACGGACCCCTCCTCGGTGATTCACTCGCCTCGGCTAAATGTAAGTACATTCTGCTCGCATCCTTTCTCCCCGGAATGCGTCCATCAGCCCCGTCTCTAAACCCCCTCCTTTCTTTCCAGCTTCCTTATTGATTGATCTCCGTCCCCCTCCTGACGTAAGTGGCTCCCTTTTTCCCTTCTTTCCCACTGTTCTCTCCCCCTTGCCTTTTCCTCACCCCTTGTCCCTTGTCCCCTTTCAGCCTGAATTTCCACGGACCCTTCTAACATTACGTGGTCCAGCGTTGCCGTTTCATTCGGCTCGTCCTTTTAGAATAAGTAAGTGGTTTGCCGCTCCTATCTCTTCTACTGTCTTTCCCCCCCCCCCCCACGTCCTACCTGTTCTTTTCCTCACCTCCTTTTTCTCCCCCGTCCAGTTTGGACTCCCCCGGACCCGTCTGACTCCTCCTTGCCGATTCACCGGGCTCGCCCCTTCCACGCGAGTAAGTTTCTTTTCTTTTGCTTTACCCCTTGTCACTCCCTGTTTCTTTCACTGTGGCACTCCCTTGCATCCCTGTTACCATCCACCTGTGCGATTTCTCTTCCGCTCTATCCGTTAGTTATTCTACCACATAGCTCACCATTTCTTGGCCCCAGTCCCTATTCACTCTACCTTTGCCCACTCGGGCACGCCTCACTCGACTCGCGCGCCGCTGTGATACCCGTTCTCGCGCTCACCTTTCGTCCGATCACTGCTCCTTGGCCCATGGCCATACATTAGACCCGTACCCACGGCCACTACACGTCGCCGTGTTCACCACCATCTGCACATCTGTCCCCCTTTTTCTTCATTTTGGTCCAGTTTTTGAGAATTGTTTTTCTTTACCCTAGCACTGTTCAAAATATGTGTAACCAGTCCTGAGGATGGCCTTGATTGTCACGGGCCGAAACGCCGTCGACTTCAACAGCGTTACTGTTGGCGCATTTACAAACATGGGCATTAGCTTTACTGTCCTTTGAATTCCCATACATTTACTGTGTAAATGCCCTAATTTTGGCATATTCAAAATACCATTGTTCTCTTGCTGCGCCGTTTCACCGCTGTATATACCACTTTATGTGTCACTTGCGCCGTCACAAACTGCACGAGCACTTGTGCACAGTATCTTTTCGGTTACACTTTCACTAAGTGTCACGCAGTGCTTTTTTATCCTATATGATATGTACATATGACGCAATATGTTCATCATGTGTTGAAAATACAACTCTTTCCTACTAACTTGGTCTCCTGTTGTCCTCTGTGTATGGATTCATTCCCCTGATACTGTAACATACAGCTCACCTTTAATTACTTGTCCTTCCATTGAATTCCACGTTGAGACATTGTTGTTTGATATTATGTACTGCCCCAGTCTCACTGTGGTTTATGGGCTACCTCCTGTGGTCTGATACTGCCTTCTTTGGGGATCAGACAAAAGGTAGCATCCTGAAAGGTACCTTCTGCTTTGCCAGGTGAATAAAATGATTGAAAAAGGGTTAAAAGTTTAGGCAGTAAAATGTCTGAGAAGTGCAAATAAAATTCCACAGGAAAGCCATCAGGGCAAGGGGTCTTACCTTTAGTAAGAGAGGTCAAAGCTATAAAAAGCTCATGTAGTGAAAGGTCAAGTTCAAGATCCGGAAAGTTAAGATGAGAGTTAGACGGTTTAGGAAGTTTCTCAAAATACTTCTGAATAAGAGAAGGAGTGGGAGGACTTTCTGGGGTGTTGAGCTGCTGATAAAATAATTGAAATTGATCAAGTATTTCTTTATCTTTATGAAGAAGAGCACCGTCAGAAGAGTAGATAGAGTCAATAAGAGTGCGTTCTTTACGGGATTTAAGATAATTAGCTAAGAGTTTACCCGACTTATTGCGACCCCCATAGTACCGGGCACTACTACGAAGAAGAATCGAAGAGGCATTATCTGTAGTTAATTTATTGAAGTCCAGCTTTGCGCGCAAGAGATCCGGTGACATAAATTTGTCTGAGGAGGTGTAAAACCGATGTTCCAAAAATTTAATATGTGCCAGAGAGGTTTTCCGCTTTTGAAGATATAGTTGTTTTTTCCGAGAGACAAAGTCAATAACGAATCCCCTCGCAGTGGCTTTAAAGGAGTCCCAAAGAGTATGAGGAGAAATACTAGGGTCACAGTTAAAGAGAAAGAATTCCTCAACAAAAGAACGAAAAGAGGAGGAGAAATTGGGGTCGGTGAGCAGTGCGCTATTAAAGCGCCAACGGGAGGGCTTGGGACGTTGTGGGAGCAGATCAAGATCTGTTACAATGGGAGCATGGTCAGAAATGACAATAGGTTCAACAGAAGAAGACAATACATACTGAGATAGAGGTTTAGAAAGAAAGATATAGTCAAGACGAGAAAAAGAGGAGTGGGGAGGAGAGAAGAAAGAATAGTCCAGCGTATCAGGGTGTGCAAGACGCCAAGAATCAATAAGATGTGATTGCGAAATGGTGTTAAGAAATTGTTTGTGAGATTTGTGTGATTTGAAACGGACTGTGGATTTACAGTCAAGGAATGGGTCAACAATTTGGTTACAATCCCCACCTAAAATAAATGAGTCATCCTTATATTGGATACATTTCTTTGTAATTAGAGGCCAAAAAGAACAATCCGGTTGCACAGGACCATAAACATTGAAGACAGTTAAAGGAATAGAGTTAAGTAATAATTTTGCTAATATCCATCGTCCATCAGTGTCCGTCTCCTGAGACAGAACCGTGCACTTAAGCCTTTTGTGACAAAGGATAGCAACTCCATTCTTTTTATTGTTGGAAGGTGAAAATCAGACTGTACCCACCCAACTCCTTTTTAATTTAAGAGACTCAACATCATTAAGGTGGGTTTCTTGCAAAAGAACCATATCTGGGTTATAAGAAGCTAAATGTGAAAGAACTCTCTGCCGCTTAATAGGATTAATAAAACCTTTTACATTCCAGGTAACAACTTTGAATTTACAAAGAACATAGAATCAAATAGGACAGAAAAAGTAAAAAAGATGCATGTGCAAAAAAGCCGAGAAAGGGAAAGATAGGAAAAATATCGAGAAAATAGGCTAGAGTAGAGAAATCGAGGACAAAGAGAAATGAGGAAAAACCGAACTTGATCAACAAGTAAAAGGGAAAGAAAAGGAAACAGGAAACAGGAAAAAAGGGAAGAAGTTACAAGAAGAGACAGTACATATCCCAGAGGGATGACTGAAGTAAACATACCTGAGGGGAATACGAAATAGGACAACGGGGAAGTGGCGACACTCAACGAGACAGACCACCCAAAACGGGAGACCGGACCGCACCCGGACAAAGGACATGTCCGAAAACCAAATGGAGAGGACATCCAGCCATCTAGATAAATAAATAAGAACATTTGAGATCAAAGAAACATACAAAGAGGAACAAAGGAGGAGAATTCAAGTACGACACACAATGCAAAGAAATGAGGAAGTTGAGAACAAAGAGGTCAAAAAGGGTCAATGAAGAACAAAAAGCATACACTATTATTAAACAAGGGAATGAAGTAAATTATAGCGAGACGAGAAATAGGGAAATGTGTGACTTTACAATCTGATATTAGAAGACTAACATGTTGAAACAATCGATAGAAACATAAACAGATAACCTGTAGGGGAAGAAAAGGTTAGACATAATCAGGAAACCTGCAAGGAAGAAAAAGTCAAACAATCAGCCACAAGAAGAGAAGGAGGTCTCCATAGCAGGATTAGAACGAATATGAATGAAGTTTTTGAGTTCAGCAGGGTCTTGAAAAGTCCATGTCTGATTTTGGTGAGTGACCTTGAAAGTACATGGATGAAACAAACCATATCTAGCACCAAGAGATCTTAGAGGGGCTCGCAGAGACAAAAATTCCTTCCGTCGAGAGGCAGTAGCATTCGAAACATCCTGAGAAAGAAACACTCTCTGCCCCAACCAGGAGACTTGACGTTTGGATCTAGCCGCTGAAAGAACGGAAAGAAGATCCGTGAATTTCAAAAAAAGAATAATGACTCCCCTTGGCTTGGTTGATGTGGATGAACGAGCGCCGAGTCGATGAGCTCTATGAATATTAAGAGACATGGTGGACGGCATATCCAAAAGCTTCGGAAGAAAGGAGGAGAAAAAGAGCACAGGATCATCCCCTTCCAAAGATTCCAGCAAACCATAAATACGTAGGTTATTCCTCCTATTTCTGTTTTCCAATTCCTCAGTATGTTGCTGGAGCGCCAAAACAGACTTTTCCAAAGAGGAAACCCGTTGAGATGTAGACTGAAGATCCGAAATCTGTCGCTCCACAGATGTCACTCTATTATCCATGGATGACCATTTCTCTTCAAGAAATTGCATTTTATTGTTTGTTTCCTCTACAAACGGGCAAAGAGCACGAATTTCCTCAAAAAGCATCTCCATGGAAATAGGGGATGGCGATTTGTCTGGTGAGAAGGAGTCGTGTTTCAGGCGCTTAGAAGAAGTTGATGGAGGTGAGGATTTATTGGAAAGCGGCTGTGCCGAGGAGGTGCGAGGGAGAGACACTCCCGCCATTAGGGCTGCCTTGGGAGGAAAGTCCGCTGTTGAAGGAAGTGAAGTTGTTGTCACCGGAGTGCTCCCCGAAGGAATAAAGACGAATTTTGGATTGCGTAATTTGCCCATAGAAAACTAGATGCTTGCAACCATGGAGTAGGTAAGGAGACTGTAGAGCGAGGAAGTCCAGGATATGAAGGAGCTCACTCACATGCAACGCAGTAGCAATGTTCATAGGAGAGCAGGGAGAGTGGCTAGAGAGACAACTCAAGAATAGACAAGGCAGTCCATGCACACTAGGAAAAGAAATGGCGACGTCTATTGTGAAGAAGATTGATGAGGAAAAATGTCCAAAAACTTAAATAAAATTAAAGAACCACGGGAGGGCAAACAAGTGTAGGTCTATACTAAAAGGAAGTCCGCAAAAATTGGTGCCAACATCTTAAGGAATGTCCAAGCCAAGGTATGGTTGAATGTAGCTGGAGGAAAGTCATAGAGTCATATTATGAAAGCCACAATATGAAAATTACCTCATTCCTGTAGTATGGAGGAATATAAACGACAAGGCAACCATAGAGGTGTGTCAGCATCAAAAAAGAGTGAAAACTCAGTTTCCAGGTAACAAAAAGGCATAAAAAAAGGCCAGTTTGAGGAGGAAGGAAATAAGTGGTGTAAGCCAGTAGGAAGCGCGAGCAGCGCGCGCTAGACAAAATGGCGGCCGCTCTGAGGGGAGAGCGAGCGCAGCCAAAATAGGGTCATTCTGGTCCTAAAAACGAAAAAAATAGCGCTCACCAGAAGCGCGCTGCCTTCCGCAAGCGGAATCCATCCTCAAGTGTGCTCGGCATGCGGATGAAATCGAGACCGGGATGAAGTGAAAGCTCCGGTGCGCCGGAGGTCCCGAGTCAGGCGGCCATCTTTGTCGGCGCCGTGACCACGCCCCTCCCAATGGGGACTTTAAACAAGCCCCAAACTTCTTTACGGAGAGCAACCGATTCGACTTTACCCTATTTCAGGGTGGCCGCGTACCAAAACTGCAGTCCTGCAGGCAAGCATCCTTCACTTCATTGCGATAGTTCTCTGGATGTCAGTAATTCCATGGCTATAAAATGATGGTGGCACTCCCCACCATCCTACTCCTGTACAGCTCTAATAGGCAAGCTTCCACAGTGTACAAGTTCACCCTCCCTGTGAAGGTTGCCAAGACATCTGTGACCTTTCTCCACAGCGACACTGCCACTGGGCAAGTCCAAAACATGAAGGCCATGTCTGCATTTTGAGTGTCACATCTGGGACAATTCGATGCAGTGCCAAACAATTTGTGTCGGCGTGCTGGCGTGAGGTACGCTCTATGTAGGATGTTGTGCTGTATATATTGGAAATTCGCATTGCGGAAAAGCTTGAGCGGGTATAGTAGGATTTTATCCCACTCTTTTTAAGTCAGAGTGCGACTGAAATTGTTCTCCCAACCCTGCCTGATGTGGTTCGATGAGTCTTGTGGGGTGAATGCCAACGCATGGGTGAACGAGGTGATCAGACGACACCCGTTTTCCATAATTTGAAGTGCGCACACTAGAGGATTTGTGTCTGGCTCGGTATCTGTGATTTGCCAGTTGTGCTGTAGTTCGCCAGTAACGCGCGATAGGCTAGAAAGTAGCCCAATGGTAAATTATGATCTGCGCATATCTGTTCGAATGGGCTAAGTGTTGCATTTTGAAATAGAGCACTCAGGGTATCCACTCACCTCTCTTCTCAGATCTCTAGCCTCTCTCTCCTTAGCAAGTCCTGAGAGAAGGAATAGAATTGATGCGGACCTCCAATGCGTACAAGGGTCGGAGACCGCAACAACTCATTGATCATTCAACAATTGCATAGGGGCAGTTCCTTAATTAGTGCTGAGGGGCCCCACCTCAATTCTAACCTCCCATGGTTTTCCTATTTCTAACTAGACAGTCAATTTACACTTAGAATCTCTGACCTCTCTCTGTTCGAGGGTCAGACAAAATCAGGCACTTTGGAAAGGCACACGCACTAATGAGCACGTGCCTGCCCTCACAGGTTTTGCAGGGCTTACCTGGTGTCAGCCCAGGTCCTCTGTGCCCTTTAACAATGTTAGACCACTCGAAGGCCTTTTTTTAGGACCTATCTGGCTGCAGAGTGCTGTAGAGTAAAATGTGGCAGTTGCTGCTTTGCTTTTAACCCTAGCACTTCATGTTTTAAAACTGCTCTAAATACTCCTTCCCTTAAATGAATTGTCTGCAAACTAGTTGTATTTAAATAAAAAAAAATTGTTCATCAAAAATCAAACAAGCAGCAATTACCAAGTTTAACTTCACAGCCCTCTGATTGTGTCTAAATGTAACCAAGTAGCTTTAAAACTAACCATAAAACACACCAGAGAAAGCTTCAAAGTGAAACTGCAGAGTATTCCCAAAACAAGCAAGATGTTTATCGCAAGTGTAATGCAACATCTGTTTTTGTTCTTAGCAACCCGCTTCTGCACCATGTAGCAGATTTTGTATAAAGCTAACATTTGTGTTAAATAAAAAAATACAACATAATTAAAACAAATAGTATCTAAAACTTAAATGAAATTAACTTTACAACCAGTGCTTAATTTGTAGAACATAAAATGCGGTGGCTGAAAGCAAAACTGTAAAAATGCACAAAAACACATCAAAAACGGGATGACACTTGTATAGCTACACTAAATGTAAATTCAACTGCAGATAAAACCCAAAAACGTAACCTGGTTATCCAAAATAAAACAAGCAACAAGTTCCACACCACAGTACAACTAGCAACTGCGACGTTCTATTCTTCAGCACTCTGCAGACACATACGTTCCAAATAAAGGTCTACACACCCAGGGGCAGATTTATGAGCCCCTTGCGCCACTTTTGCGTCACTTTTCCCATGTTAAAAGTGACGCAAAAGTGGCGCAAGGGGCTCATAAATCTGCTCCCCAGTGCTTAATTTGTAAAACCGGAAATGCTGGAGATAAAATCAAAATTCTAAAAATGCCTCAAAGCACATAAAAAACGCAATAAGAAACTACACTCAAAATACTCCTTCCTTTAAATAAAAGTGTGTACAAACTATTTGCAATTAAATAACCAGATTTGCCTATCAAGGAGCAACTGCCACGTTTTACTCTCTAGCACTCAGCAGTCACACAATTCCCAAATAAAGCCCTACATGCCCAGTGCTTGATTTGTAAGACATAAAGTTCTGGGGCTAAATGCAAAATATTTAACAATGTCCAAAAAGACTTCCAAATGAGAAACTACACTCTAAATACTAATTTCTTTAAATGAATTGTCTACAAACTATTAGCAAATAAATAAACAAACTTGCCTATCAAAAATGAAACAAGCAACTACCATGTTTAACTTTCCAGCACTCTGCAGCCACATATGTCCCAAATAAAGCCCTACAGCTAGTGCTTAATTTGTAAAACATGAAGTGCCAGGGCTAAAAGCAAAGCAGCAACTACCATGTTTAACTGTCTAGCACTCTGCAGCCACGTAAGTCCCAAATAAAGGCTTACACCCAGGGCTTAATTTGTAAAACATGAAGCGCCGGGGCTAAAAGCACAGTAACAACTGCCACACTCTTCTCTACAGCATTGTGCAGCCACATAAATCCCAAAAAAAGGCCTACACCCACCGCCAACACCACCTCCCGTCCATTGCAACTCATTTGCAGTGTCTTCTGTGATCGATGCACCTCCCTGCTTTTAGAGCGCGGTTACCAGCTGTTCATTTTATGTGATTTTAACATGAAAATTGTCCACAATTCCCTAAGTGTTACGCAACGCTCTAAATAGTTAAGACATGGTGTTTGATAGACTAATATTCACTTGTATTGTAAATCAAAAGACTTTGGGGCAGATTTATGTTGCACTTGCGGCACTTTTGCGTCGCCGTTGCGTCACTTTTGTGGGAGATGCGTCACGTTGTAAAGTCCTGCGCCACATGTAGGCGTTCCAGGGCAGGTGGGGGCGTTCCGGCGCAGGAAATCTACAAGATTTCACTCAGTCACTTTTCCGGCCTTGCTGCGTCAAAACCCTGCGCCTGCTTGAAGCAGGCGAAGGATTGACGCAGCATTGTGCAGATAGGGCCCCCCAGAGCCTTGCTGGAGCTGCGTCGCGCTTGCGACGCAACTCCAGCAATGCGTCACTTTTACGGCACAGATGCGTGACGCATCTGTGCCGTTTTTGCCCCATGGTGCGCCACATTATATATGCGGCGCATTCATGATGGCGGAGCTGGGGCGCAGAATAACTGGCGCATCCCTGCTGCTATGCAGGGATGCGCCAGTTATTATAAATCTGCCCCAGAGTTTTTATGCAGCTACAACAGCGCGCAGCTCGCTTCCCTCACAGTATCGTTTACTGAAACTGCAGGCTCTGTTGAGGCTGCATGTTTATTATCAAACAATTTCAAGCATCGCGTGCTGGCAGTCACACGTGGCCCCTTTTTATGTGGCACTGGGATGGAATCATAAAGTATTTGAATTGCCGAGAACGTGTGACCCCAAAAATACATGCTCATGTTAAAAAGTAACTTTCTAAGAACATTGTGCAACAGCAGGGAAGTTTTACATTTACTTATTGCATTTGACCACACATCTATTTAAAATACAACTGGCCTCTCCTTAATTATCTAACGGAAATGTTACCATGACAACTCCAGTTTAAGACCTCTTAACCCTTTACAGATATTCAGACTGGTGAAGATCAGAGCTGGCATTGAGAGAAGTTAGATCAGCACTCGCTCCAGGCAAGTTTCCACACTATCAGCGTTACTCCATTCACATCTGTTTACCATAAACAAAATGAACAAATAGTTTTGATACATTTTCTTAACAGGACACAACCACGTATTGACCCCTCATCAATTTCACAAATGAGGAGCACAGCTTAAATGAGGTACTTTTTGAATAACTGCAGGATGTAACAGTGAAGAATACATAATTTAGTAGCAGGGTGTCAGTAACATACACCTCGCCCTTTTTAGGTCTCGCCTGACCCAGCGCATGCGCTGGGTCTCGCGAGACTTATTGAGAGGGCTCCAAAAAGTGCTACCAGGCCAGCCTAGAGCTACAGAGCATGTGCGCGGGCGCGCGCGCCGTAATTACTTTCACTTTCGCGGCCGCACGGCCGCTCTGATGTCTGTTTCTCGATTGCGATCACTTTCACTTTCGCGGCCCCACGGCCGCTTGGCATAGTCAATAGGTCTCGCTTTTGGGACCTTATAAGTATTAAGTTATGCAACTGTTGCATGGCTAAACACTTATAAGGTCCCAAAGGCGAGACCTATTGGCTATGCCAATGCTTGTTTGTTTTTCTTTTAACAGACACCGCCAGTCCAAGTCCTGATGAAAACCCCACAATGGTTAAGGGGTTGGAAATGCATTGACCCCAGCATCTGGGACAAGACACTTTCAAGTGCCCAAAGAGAAAGCTTATGAATAATTGTTCTCCTGTTACTAACATTTAAAATTATAGGTCCCAGAGCTGCACACATGGGCAGGAGACATCTTACATTCAAGGTCTGCACAGTGCAGACATTCTCCGCCCCAGTGTGATTGTTTAGCTCTTAGTGTAGGACTGGTGTCTTACGCTTTGTTTATCAATGTGTACTTTTTATTTTTTGCATCACTCATTGATGTTTAATAAATGTAGTTATGTGACAAACCGTTCAAAATGTGTTGGAACTGTGGTTTGTTCTTTTTGTTGACATGAGTTAAATGCATCTAAAACATTTTGTCTAAAAGTAAAAAAGAAAAGTGAAATAAATCAGATGAGCTTGTGGACTAGCAACATTGTCTCGTCATTTGTTTAACTGTTGAATGGATTTATGCAACTAGATATTTGTTTGTATATAAAATATTAGTGGTCCTATCTAGTGTGCGCATGGACCCAAGTCTTCTGTAGGTTTCACACTGCTATGGGATGAGGCATGCTCTAAATAAAGCTTCCGTTCCCTGAAAATGCCATTCTCCAGTACCCCAGACTGATTTTAAGTCTATGGTGTCTATGGGGATACCTTGTTTGCCTGGACTTCGCCGTGGGCTGTTCCCTGCACCTGTGGTGTTTTTCTTCTGCCGCAGCTCGCCGCTCCCGCTTCGCGGGTCCCGCTTCGCGGTGTGGAGAGAGGCGCCTTGAGCATAGAGGGGCTCTGATCTTGGACACCGGACTCTGGGCTTTGGCAGGCAAGTACAGGGCTGCGAGCGGACCCGCAGGGACTCCAACTCCCAGGAGCCCCTGCGTGAGGTCAACCCACAACATCTGGGTCGCTCTCCCTGACTGCCACGCCCCCGCCCTAGCACTTGAAAGCAGCCCCCTTCCTGATCGACGTGGGATACCTTGTTTGCCTGGACTTCGCCGTGGGCTGTTCCCTGCACCTGTGGTGTTTTTCTTCTGCCGCAGCTCCTCGCCGGACCCGCTTCGCGGGTCCCGCTTCGCTGTGTGGAGAGAGGCGCCTTGAGCATAGAGGGGCTCTGATCTTGGACACCGGACTCTGGGCTTTGGCAGGCAAGTACAGGGCTGCGAGCGGACCCGCAGGGACTCCAACTCCCAGGAGCCCCTGCGTGAGGTCAACCCACAACACCTGGGTCGCTCTCCCTGACTGCCACGCCCCCGCCCTAGCACTTGAAAGCAGCCCCCTTCCTGATCGACGTGGGATACCTTGTTTGCCTGGACTTCGCCGTGGGCTGTTCCCTGCACCTGTGGTGTTTTTCTTCTGCCGCAGCTCCTCGCCGGACCCGCTTCGCGGGTCCCGCTTCGCGGTGTGGAGAGAGGCGCCTTGAGCATAGAGGGGCTCTCATCTTGGACACCGGACTCTGGGCTTTGGCAGGCAAGTACAGGGCTGCGAGCGGACCCGCAGGGACTCCAACTCCCAAGAGCCCCTGCGTGAGGTCAACCCACAACATCTGGGTCGCTCTCCCTGACTGCCACGCCCCCGCCCTAGCACTTGAAAGCAGCCCCCTTCCTGATCGACGTGGGATACCTTGTTTGCCTGGACTTCGCCGTGGGCTGTTCCCTGCACCTGTGGTGTTTTTCTTCTGCCGCAGCTCCTCGCCGGACCCGCTTCGCGGGTCCCGCTTCGCGGTGTGGAGAGAGGCGCCTTGAGCATAGAGGGGCTCTGATCTTGGACACCGGACTCTGGGCTTTGGCAGGCAAGTACAGGGCTGCGAGCGGACCCGCAGGGACTCCAACTCCCAGGAGCCCCTGCGTGAGGTCAACCCACAACACCTGGGTCGCTCTCCCTGACTGCCACGCCCCCCGCCCCACCTCCTTCTCTTTTATTTTTGCACTGGGATCCCGCTGCGCGGGAGCGCGCGGGAGGGCGCCGGGAGAAGCCCGGGACAAGGGCGGGGCCGTCTGTGGCCGTCATAGGCCGGAGTAGGCCGGGCTGGGCCTACCCTCTTGGTTCTGCCGTTTGCCATCAAGTCCCTAGCACAACAAGCTGACAAATTGCCCCATAGCTATCATCACACTCTAAGATACCATGCCGTCCCCGGTAAAGGAAAGTACCCCCATAAGGCAGGCAGGAACAAAAAATATGACCTTAGAGAATTACTTTCCTCGGGCGGGGGGAGATGGGGACAAGGAGAACACATTAAGCCGGCTCAGAGCTGAGCGGAGACGCTCTATAGATAATTTGAAAGGTAGACCTCTAGGAGACTATCCTCCCACACCTAGCGAAGACTTGACACTAAATGAAGATGTTCCGATCCTGCTTAGGGATGTTACAAAAACGCCCCCAGTGGTACTTATGAGCTCAACCCCAGTGAGTAGCACAAGCCCAAGTAGGGGGACGATTGACTTAATTTCTCAACCGCCCCCAGCATCAAAGTCTAGGAAAGCCAAACCTAAAATAGCTGTAGCACAAGGGGTTTTTGGGCCCCCACCAAACAAACGTAGGAGGAAGTCGAGGGGTGCCCAGGCTAAAAACAAACCAAAGATCCCTCATTCTGATTTTGGGAAGTCATCCAAACCCTCCATATCAACTGTGACAACGGTGGCTGACTTACATTCTAAACCCGCTGCACAGGATGGTGTGGCTCCCGTCCTGACTAAAGAGACGGCTAGCAACATTGTTAATGCCCCCCTCTCTGTTGCTCCGCTGGGTAATTTGGAATTCCTGCTTAGGTCACTTTTGTTACCAATTAGTGAAAGCATCAAAAAAGTGGAAATCAGACTAACCATTCTTGAGGCTACACTAAGCAGTATGAAAAATCCGGCCAATTCTCATGAGAGGGCTCCTAAACCTATTGCCACCCCAACAGCTCCAAAAAGTGTTATGCATCTTGCTCCCTCACAGGTTGCAACTGCGGCCGCCCCACCACAAACCCAGAGGAATAACCCTGCCCCAAATAAGCTACCTAACCCCATTGGACCTAGTCCCCCTGCAAATGCTGTTCCCCCGGTACAGCCCCCAGATAGTGTTGCACCGACTCTACTAATGAAGCTTCCCCCAGGCCACGTAGACCCAATTTACCACCAGAGGCGAATGACTTTACAGTAGTCATGGCGGGCGTCCCACCACTAGAGGCAGGTGAAGCCGAGGATTTCTGTGCTCTGAAAAGTAGGGTGATTAAGTGGCTAAATTTGAATAGACCCTTACCCGTACACTTAAGCAATGAGATCATAATGGTCAGAAGGGTGCCTTGGATAGGGAGAACACGCAAATCCATCATAGGGGATTGCATATTGGTGAGCTTCAGGGATGCTGGAACAGTTGCTCACATATGCCAGGGAAAGAATAGATCACAGGTAACAACAATTCAAACACTTCATGTGTCTTTCTTCTTTCCCCCCACCCCAGCCCCTGTACACGTGACCCGTTCATATGACAACTGGGAAAGGGTGGGTCAAAGGGGTGTTCATCACGAGTTCAATCCCAGGCCATTATTTAGCCGCCCAGAGCTACCCTTCTATACATTCAATCGGTTCCACTGCCTGGATGGTCTTGAGGGGGTAGATTGACAAAGAGATAATGGTATATGGGGTATAGGGGGTAGAGGGGTTCCAAATGCTGAGTGGGAGAAGCACAGCCCGAGGCAAAACAAAAGTCATCAAGTTGCGCCCGGAGTTATGTGCTGGATGAACCTAGGGTTGTAGATATTGCATGTATAGGTGACGCACAGGGACCGGAATTGGGAAAACAAGTGCGAGAATCACCTGGTGGGTCACAGGGAGGAGGGGTCCAGGGGGGTGAGGCACTAAAAATCATCTCATGGAATATAGCTGGCCTGGCTGGGAAATTTAATAACAAAGAGTGGCTTGACTATATCAGAAAATTCCATGTAATTTGTCTGCAGGAGACCTGGGCCCAGGAGAATAATTTCCACCTGCAAGGGTATAAGTGTTTTTTTGTTCCTGCTCAAAAATCAAGATCAGGGAGAGCCATGGGAGGTTTAGCTATTTATATAGATCTGAGCCTTCCGGGAAGTTACACTTGCCTTGATTGGAATTCCCACAGGATTCAGGCAGTCAGGTTCACTGGGAAAGGTCTTAGATTTGTTGCAGTAAACCTTTATAACAACGAGATAGCGGGATCTAACATCTCTCTTGTTACTGAATTAGATAATAGGTTGGGCCAGGTCATAACAGGCCAAAAAAATGGACAGCCACATGGGTTGGTGGTTATGGGAGATTATAATTGCCACTTGTGCCCGGTACTGGTCCAAATAAGCACAGATTGGTCCCGATGCCCTATGGAGAAGGGACCGCATTTCTCTCATACGCCGTTGGGCTCAGCTTTCAGAATGTTACGGTTTAAATATGACCTTGAACACACCATTAATATGGTAGGGATGCAGGAGGATGGCACACTCCCCCCCACATTTAAGGGTAGAGGATGCTCTTCCTTCATAGATTACATTCTGGTCTCAAGGTCCTTAATTAAGAAGACAACTAGTGTAGGGATCGAATGGAGTGGCTTTAGTGACCATAACCCTCTTGTTTTGGAGCTGCAGTATATGGTGGGTCTAAGTATTAGAGTTCAACGCACCTTCACTGAGAGAGCAACAGACCAAGGCAGGAGACTAAAATGGGCTAAAATAGACGGGGAAAAGTTCTACAAGGGCCTGGTGGACGCAGGCATACTTGCTATTAATGATTGTTTGGACACAGAAGTCCGCGGACCGAGGATAATGGAAGCTTTCGACCAGATCGCTAATCTGGTCGATGGTTTGCTAAAGACCAGTGTCCCATTTAAGAACCACGGGAATCCCCGATGGTTCGACAAAGACTGCTCTAAAGCTTTGAGGGAGCTGAAAAGCTGCCTTAAAACTAAACCAAGGGTCCCCCACAAAGTTAAGGTGTGCAGAGAAATTTATAAAAAGGAAATTAAGAGGAGGAAACTTGCCTTGCAGGCGGAAGCATGGGCAGATTTACGAGAAGCGGGGGAAAGAAAGGACCTAGCAGGCTTTTGGAAAATAATTAATAACCCAACTTTCCAGGAAAAAGATACCCCGGATATAGGGGCCAATATTCTCCCAGAGCAGTGGGTCAACCACTATAGGGGCCTGTACAATCATGAGCCTGGTTCTACTGTAGACCTACCGGCCATTCCAACTGAGGCTCCACTGGCAGAATTCTCCATTAAGGAGATCATTGCAGGGATTGAGGGCCTGACCAAAAATAAAGCTCCGGGGCCTGATGGAATCCCCCCTGATCTGTTTTTGAGTAACATCGAACTCTGGGCTCCCCTAATGACAAGGGTTATTAATACTGCTATCATCTGTGGCCTGCCCCCGTCTTGGTCCACGGCAGTAATTGTGCTGATTTTCAAAAAGGGCAACAGGGATGACCCAAAGTGCTACTGCCCGATCTCCCTGATTGATGTGTCAGCAAAACTTTTGGGGAGGGCAATTCTTAATAGACTGTCCGAGTGGACCGAGGAAAAAAACATCTTCTCGGACACTCAATACGGATTTAGGGCAGGGAGGTCCACTAGTGACCAGTGCCTGAACCTTTATTTGCTGACTGCCAAGTATACCATGGCTAGTGATGAATCCATTTACATGGGTTTCATGGATCTGGCAGCAGCATTCGATCACGTCAATAGGGAAAAATTGTGGGGCATGATGCTTAGTATGGGGATAGAGAGTGATCTAATTAATATATTGAGGGAACTGCACAGTGACACCACCGCCAAAGTCCGCTTTAATAGGGAGGGGGGGCTGACTAGTTCTTTTCCCTGTAAGAGTGGAGTCCGACAAGGCTGCATTCTTGCTCCCTTTTTGTTTTCCCTTTATATTAATAATTTGGAGCAGTTTCTGTTGGGTCTGAAGGCAGATTGCCCAAGGGTTGGGTCGCGTCATATTCGTGTTCTGCTTTATGCAGATGACGCGGTACTGATCGCACGGACACCAAGGAGCCTACAAATCCTGATTGATGGTTTTGTTAGGTTCATGAGTGCCTTGGACCTTTCTGTAAATCTGAGTAAATCCTATGTGCTCCTGGCGGGGAAAAAAACCACCTCTAAATTTACATATAAAATAGGGAGCCACATTGTGGAAGAGGTCAAAACGTTTCCATACCTTGGTGTAACATTCGATGGTGCCCTGCGGTTTGATATCCTGGTGGAGGAACGTTGTGGTAAAATGATTGCATCTAACGGGGCAATTGCTAGCTATGGCAGGAGGCTAGGAAGATGGTCCCTGGAACAGGTGATAAATCTGTACAGCTCAGTATCATGCTCCAAGGTAATTTACGGGGCAGAAGTATGGGGCTTTGTCAATACCACTAGTATCCAACGTGAAGAAAATAAATATCTGAAATCACTCTTGAGGGTACCACAAAGTACTGCTGGTTTGATTGCCCATAGGGAGCTAGGGAGACCATATATAGAAGATTTGATAAAATTGAGGCCTATTATCGCTTGGTTAAAAATCTGGTACAATCCTGACGCGACACTTAGTAGAGAAATCTTATTGGACTGCCTAAAAAGTGTATGCGCATCCCCTGGCTCCTTTATGTGAAGAATACCCTGGAGGAGCTATGTTTTGGGAACCTCTTTACTCATCCTGTAACTATTGTAGCCCAGAATAAACTGCATGTAGGGAGAATTTTTCTAGAGCGGAAAAACCTACGCAGAGATGAGGCTGAAGGGTGTAAAAAGACAGTGAGGGCCCATCACCTAGTGAAGAGCGTGGAAGGTATGGAGCCATACTTGTTCCTCATGTACAATGCACAGGATAGGTTCCTGATGTGCCGTTTCAGATTGAACCTTCTCCCATTTATGTTGGCATCACCAGCGGGGTTTGCTACATCAATAGAACAGAAGGGGCCCTGCGGCTGCGACAACAGGTCTCCGCAAGACTCCCTTCATTTTGTTCTACTCTGCCCCTTTTACTCAATGCCCAGACGCAGATACCTTGTAAATATTTTGAAAAATGCTAATTTGGTCCACGCTAGGGAGGCACTTGTATTCTTACAGAAAGCTGAGGAACCCCAAACACTGTGTAGTATTATGAACTTTATCAAGGTAGCACTTCGTTTAAGGCTTACTAGAGGAGAAGACTGAAATGTTTTTACTTTAACTTTTAAGTGTTAAATATGGCTATATTGTTGTATTTATGTTTTGTTAATTCACTGTACAAAGAACCCTGAAATGTTTAATGACTTTTTAACATGTAAATATGAGTGTGCTTTTATGGTGTTTTTTTAATCACCGAATAAAGATTCTTTGACTTGACTTGACTATGGTGTCTTTCCATAAATCGTAACCTTGTTCAGACAACTGGGCAATAAAGGAAGCAGAGTAAATTGGTGTTTGTTAACATATTTTTCTGTGCTGATGTTGGTGCAACCTTATAATAATAAGAGCCTGGGTCAGACATATTAAACCCTGAAAAATATGGAAACTTTTGTGTAAATGCTTTTGAACTGCCTTTCAGCCATGTTGGACAATTTTCCTCTGGTGGTATGTGAACAGATTTCTAGGATTAGCAGATTTATGCCGAAAGTGATGAACATAATGTTGATAACAATACATTGGTTTCGAAATATGGTGTGCTTTCCAATGTTTGACTATTAGAAACTGCAGCAGATTTTTCCAAGTCAGACAAGGAATTCTTAAAAGTTTGGTCGGACCAAATATATCGAAATCAACCTTGTCCCAGACTATCCCATCAGGTATAGGAACTGCTATAATGTTCACTGATGGCAAGTCTCTTTGTTCTCGATGAGATTATTGGTGTGGTTTTAAAATTAAATTCACCTTTTGGGCTGCAAAGCTTTGTGAAAGGTATTTTCCATTAATAAGCATGCTAAAAACTATTACTAAGCCTACCCAGAAAAGAGAGAAAAGTATCCCGGTGATTACCCATGGTTCTACCCAATGTGACACCACGTAAGTCTTTTTAAGAAAGTTCAGAAAGTCTTTAACCCCTTCCACGCTCATGACGGAACCATGCCGTCATGAGTCACGGGCGGCTTGTGCTCATGACAGCGTGGTTCCGTCATGCTGCGGCCGCTCCGCCCACGCGGCACTAATTCCCCGCCTGTGCGGGCGAAGTACTGAGTGGGCGGAGTCGTGACGGAACCACGCCGTCATGAGCACAGCTCGCCCGTGACTCATGACGGCGTGGTTCCGTCACGAGCATGGCGGCGCCACGCTCACCCCGAACCCCCCCAGCGCCACGGCGGAATTCACACCGCAGCGAAGGGGTTAACTTGCTGCTTGCGTGATTTTTGGGCTGGCATCGTTTCAGGTTTACTTGGATCCAAAGAAAACGTATCAAAGTTTATGAAGTAGCCAGAAGCAGTTCAATCAATTGTTGGTATTGCATCAGGATTTGTGGAAATCATAGATTGCTCTTGTTGAAGCATGTTGATGTAGACATCTGTATTTGGTTGAACTGAAATTTGTCTTTCATTTTGATTCAGAATTGGAACTTCAGGTTCAAGGGGGATGAGTTCCATAGCATTATTGCATAGTCCTTCGTTCCGTACAGGGGATTCTTCGAACGTGATGAGTCTGTGCACCTGCAGCTAAAAATGCTTGTCGCATGGGTCAACATTTATTCATTCTAGTAGGTGGTAAAATTAACACTGAGTGGCCATCTATTGAATGACGTCACAATACATTCAAACTCCCAGCTGACATTAAGCAAAGCAAAATTTTGGCATACTTATGGTTGGTGACTTTTAAATAAGACTGGGTAAAGAGAAATGGTTGTTCCCTGAACCGGATAGATCCCTATAAAACCAACTATTCAAGTGCCTAAAGATCCCTCCATTTGTTACATGCACTACATAAAGGAGGAGTGATTTTCGAAGTAACGCCATAGAGTCTGTTTTGTTTGTGTAATACCAATATTCCGGGGGTGGCTCAACTCTAGTCCTGGTTCTTTTTGCTTTGACACAGAACAGTTGGCACAGAACTGTGCCCCTCCCTGCCCCAAACCCAATTTTTTTTTCAAAAATAATAACCATACCATGCTCTTTGGCTTCTGTGTTACACACATTTCCATTTACAATCCACATAATACCTTAAGTGTACCATTTCAGGGGTTACATCGTCCTGCACTTCGGTTCACCTCATGTGTAATACACCAACAACCTGTGCAACCTGTGCACTCGTTCAGTTCCTCCTTACCTACAATGGCCTAAATCATACAGGACAGATTCAGCCCATACCAGCTCTTCATCCAACACCGCACTGTATGCTGGCACTTATAGGCCCAAACTTGTGAAGGGCACTCACTTGAAGTGTATTAACACTCAAATAAAACGGGCTGGTATTAAAATTTGAAAAGTGATTGAAGGTTTCATGTATGCCATGTTGGCAGCTTTGAGGCTCCCGCTGAAATTTATATTTTTGAGGCCAGCAACCGGAAAACGGTTAAAAGTGAGAAACCGCTAGGAGCTCTGTTATTTAGGAACGGTAGGAGAGATAGCAATAAAGTGTTGAGAAAGGTACTTCACACCTCGAGTTGGAGGGGCTCAACAGACCACAGGTGCAGCAGAAGGGTGAGAGGAAGAGGACTGAGGCTGGAAAGGGGTGTCAAAGGTTAGCTGGGTGCATGTAGCTCTGGGAGGGAGGGCACAGGTGCGACTAATTGTTTTAATTATTTTAAAAATCGCTTACTGGTTGTTCTCAGGAGCTGCCCTGCACCCCGGTCCGTCGCGGCAAGTGCCGATTGCACGGAGGGTGGTCCTTGGGCTTGACTCCTCCCCCCACCACTTCTGGGGCATTGGGGTTAAAATCAATGGCCTGGCGAACGCGCGCAGCGGGCGCGCCTAAGGCGCGCCTAAGGCAAGCCCGTCTGTGCCCGTCCGCGCCAGAACGCGGCCAGTGGCCAGTACCCCTATTAATGCTACCTTTGAACCGCATTTAAATATTCCGGTACTTATAAAATATTCCAACTCTGACCTCAAAGCCATCAGACTTCGGAGCCATCAAAGAAATCCTCATAGACTTGCATGTTCGCTCCCAGCTGCCATTGAAGGTCCCGTCTCCTGCAGACACTGCAGATTTCAATGCTTAGTTTACAATAGTAGCAATTTGAAGATACTACCTTCCCAACTAAAGCCTCTAAATGCGTTACATAAACCTATATTAACCTGGAATTGCTTCCTGGCCAATGTGCGCTCATTACCCAAACATGCTATTAATATCTGGGATCTGTTGACTTCTAACCATCCCCATATTGGGTTTTTAACCGAGACGTGGACAAAGCCTCATTCCAATCCCGATATTGCTATCGCTCTCCCTGAGGGCTATAGCATTCAAAGTCAAGACAGGCCTATCAGGACAGGCGGAGGTCTGGCAATAATATTCATGGACCCTATTAAAGTAACTATCATCGAACAGCATTGCACTAACTTGATGGAGATACTGATTTTCAGAGTAGACTTACATCCGCAATTTTGTTGGAAAGGCGCCTTGGTCTACCGACCACCGGGGCCTTTATCTAACTTCTCATGTCGCCCACTGGAAATAATCTCTCCGTATGCGATTTCCACCATTAATTTTTTACTACTTGGGGACTTTAATGTCCAGGGAGAAAATCTTAGCAACAAGGAAACTCACTCCTTATTAGCAGACCTATCTACTTTAAATTTAAGTATAATAAACACTAATGCAACTCATCAGGCCGGGCACATGCTCGACCTTATTTTAACCAACTCCCCGGATATCCGCTACAATGCGACGACCCCTCTTGAGTGGTCTGATCATCATTTGGTGGACTTCTCAGTCCTAAGTAAACAAGAATTAGGAGGTCATGAAACCAGACCCACCAGAGCATTCAGGCAGTGGCATAAAATCACTCCTCAATCCTTTCAGGATTCCTTTACCCTCCCACGCTTTAAAGGTTCGGACGACATAGAGGACCAATTAACATCCTTGAATACCAACCTTATGGCAGCCATTAACCAGTTAGCTCCATCTAAATTACAACTTAACCCCCTTAAACGTGCGCAAACCCCATGGTACACACCCACTCTGAAAACAGAGAAATCCCGGTGTAGAAAGTTAGAACGTACCTGGCGCCTTTCACACAATCAAACTGATAAAGACTTATTCAAAAATGCTCTGACAACTTATCATAAAAATTTGAAGCTTGCTCAAAAAACGCATATTGCGACTGAGATTGACAATGCTGAAAATTCTTCCCGCACGCTTTACCAAATATTAAATACATTCACCAATCCAAAAGCTTGCAATGCTGATGCTGCTCCCTCACAACTCCTCTGCGACAACATAGCAAATTATTTGGCTCAGAAAATTGAAAAAATATATCAAAAAATTACCTCGACTATTGGGCCCTGCCCTAGTCAGCCCCTAAACTCTATCCCCGTTAAGGAGACACTACACACCCTAGATACCTTCCCTTTATGCACTATATCGGAAGTTGACGCTCTTTTAAAAAGTACCAAATCTGGCTCGCCTCTAGACCCTATGCCTGCCAAATTGCAGCCACTCTGTCAACTTCTCTCGCCAGTCCTATTTGTGCTATCCTTAATAAATCTTTGGAGGATGGTGTCCTTGCGGCTGAATGGAAGGCAGCCCAGGACATTCCCATTAAGAAAAACATGAAGCTGTCACCAGAGGACTTTACCAACTATAGACCTATTTCTTTACTCCCCCTCTTCAGTAAACTCCTCGAAAAACACATTAACAAACATCTTTCCAAATTTATTGAATCTACCCACTGTTTAGATGAATCACAGTCCGGTTTCCGCCCGAAACATAGTACGGAGACTACATTAGTGGAGGTCACTGACAACATCAGAATGGCAGCAGATAAGGGTCAGGCAGTGATGTTGGTCCTGCTTGACCTGTCTGCTGCCTTCGACACCATATCTCATCAGGTTCTTATCACCCGCCTTGAGGAGATAGGTGTAAGAGGTAAAGCACTAAGTTGGTTGACTGACTTTCTGACCAACAGGACGCAAACTATCAATCTTGGTCCCTATCGCTCGTCAACCACCGGTATCAGCAAGGGGGTTCCTCAGGGTTCCTGTTTGAGCCCTACATTGTTTAATATCTATGTAGCCCCCTTGGCAGGACACCTTAGACGACTTGGGTTCGACCCCATATCCTATGCCGATGACACACAACTTTTGCTGTCATTTGACAAAGCAAATCCACTCACCCAGGACTTTTTTTCTGAGGGCATGAAAGGTGTTGCGCATTGGATGAGGGAAATTTTTTTACAACTAAACTCTGATAAATCAGAAATCATGCTGTTTGGAGAGGCAAAACTAAGATGGTCCCCTAGTTGGTGGCCAGAGGAATTGGGCTCTGCCCCGTCCCCTAAAGATGTAAAGGATTTGGGTTTGCGCCTGGACAACGATCTTACTCTTGAAGAACATGTCAACAGCACCGCCAACACCTGCTTCCACACTCTCCGCATGTTGCGTAGGGTCTGTCCCTTTCTTCCTATTAACACCCGTAAATCCCTGGTCCAATCATTGATTATCAGCAGATTGGACTACTGCAATGCTCTACTAATTGCAGCCAAAGAAAAATCTTTACACAAATTGCAGGTGGTCCAGAATACCGCAGCCCGATTAGTAAACAACGCACTTCCCAGGACCCCGTCAGCCCCTTTGCTTCGTGACCTTCATTGGCTCCCCATAAAAAAGAGAATCAGATTTAAAATCTGCTGCATGGTTTTTAAATCCTTGCACAACTTGGGTCCTGGCTATCTTGCTCGGAAACTTGTTAGATACACTCCTACAAGACTGCTGAGATCCAGCCAACTTGCATACCTGCAAACCCCTCGCATCAAATTGGCGCGGATGGGAGGGAAGGCGTTCTCCCATCTGGCACCCCACTATTGGAATCTCCTCCCATTACAGCTACGTCAATGTACCAACCTAGGGGTCTTCAGGAAATTACTGAAAACAGAACTTTTCTAAATCGTACTCTCCTCAGTGGTCAATCAGCAGTCCAAAGCGCAGAGATACCCCGTATGGGGTGATTCAGGCGCTATATAAAACCCATAAATAAAATAAATAAAGGAAGGGAAGGTGGAGGTGGAGGGCAGCTGTTAGAGGGCACTGAGGCTGTATAGGGGAGGCAGGCAGATTGGACCCTGGACTACAGGCAGGACCGGACTGGGCACCGAAGACAGCCCTGGCAAACTTCTTGGCTGGACCCAAGAGGGGGAGGGATTAAGGGGAGTGCCACTGGGCTGTTTGCAAGTGCCAGTTTCTGACAATTTTGTTACAGGGGACTGACATTGCCAGCCCCCAGTAACAAAAACGACCCCCTGGGGCCCAAAACTGGCACCCACCCTGGCGGCCCACTGGGGAAATGCCCGGAGGCAGCTATCGCCAGTCCGGCGCTGACTACAGGGGTTAGAAGAGCCACACGGCTGCTTTAGAATGAGAGCACCACTGAAGGTTTTCAAGAGGAAGTACAAATGGAAGCAGGAGGGGTCAGAGGTTAAATGATGAGGTAGATGCTGACCAGAAACAAGCATTTGCAATGCAATCGTTCTCACCTTTGGGACCCTATAAGTATTTAGCCATGGAGAAGAAAGTATATCAATTTGGTGAATAAATAGTTATAGTTTGTACACAGATGGAACACATTTTAAAGCTTATTCAAAAATCCCACACCCTGCCTGCCCAAATTAATGTTATGAAAGATGTTAATAGAGCGTGATATATGATGTCATTGATGATGTAACTTATGTCATCATTTGTGAGGCAATGAGCAGTGCCTTAGGGTAAAAAATTGTTGTGCATATGCCTATTCTTATATATTGATAGTGAAAAATGGGTAACATGATTAAGCATTGTAGTTACAGTTTAAGGACCGTTCAGAGAAAAGTAACAGAGTGGTCCCCTGAAATTTGTAACGTGGGATGAATTTGTAAATACAAATGCAATTATCAACATTCATCAGATTCTTAAACAAAATCGGCACATAGGCTCATACTTGCAAGTTCAAAGTCCCTCCAGTAAAGGAAGCCAGGGTTTTGAAGTAATATGATATGCAAAAAAAAGGATGATAAAAACAAAGTGAAAAATCAGGAAAGTGGCTTGGCAGGTGGGGTAGTGGTGAGGCCTCGCTTGTTATAGTACGTCAGTTAGGAGTCAGCTTTGATTGCAATCTGAGTTTAGAGCCCCAAGTAACTAAAAGAGTTGGTAGCTGCTTTGCTCTGATTAGAGTGCTTCGAGGGAACCTCCTGCTGCTTCCCACACAGGCAAGATCACTGGTGGTAGGGAGCATCATTTTGAGTCGACTGGATTACTGTAACGCACTGCTGCTGGAGTCTCCCAAATATTTGATTGAGAGACTCTAGAGAATCCAGTCGATGGCGGCCAAGTTAGCTCTAAGAAGACCACTTCAATCATGGGCATCTCAGGCTCTTCTTGAGATTCATTGGCTCCCAGTAATGCAGAGGATACAGTTTAAATCCCTCTGCACAGTCTTCAAAGCTCTGCATGGAGTAGATTTGAGTGGTATGTTCCATCACGCAATCTCCGTTCCTCCTCAGCTAAACTGGTGAGAGTGTCCAGGTTTAGGAAAGCTAAAGCAGAAGGTAGGGCTTTTAGTATTGCGGCAGCGTCGGCCTGGAATAAACTCCCAGCCAAACGTAAGCAGATGGGAAATTTGTTACAGTTCAGAAAGAGATTAAAGACTTGGCTGTTTCCTAGGATATAAATCGTGATATTTTCTACTCTCTGGCTACATACCCTCCATGCTCTTAGAATCTAGTTCACGTGTGCAAGCGCCAGGATACCCGTAGAGTCACAGTGCGCTCTATAAATGCTGATTACATTACATTGCGTAGTAAGGAATTGGAAGAGGAATGAATGAGGATGCAATCTCCCTTTACTGTAAAACAGACTTGCTCTAGTTTTATGTAATTTCCAGTTAAATGCAATTCACAAAAGGGGAAACCACATAGGTTGGACAAATCCTAAAGAATTACCAGCAAGGGAGGTGAAAATTGTTTCTGATTGATAAACCTGACACATGGTTGCTTAGTAAGAACCAAAATATTTTATTTTAAAGCAAGTTTTTCAGTTCCTTGAAAAATCCAGTATCACTCTTTCAGTTTTTACCTGAAGCGATATATGCCTTCCATTTCCATTATAGCCTTTATTACAGCCTTTTTTTTAAAAATTTCTCACTTTAGGTTTATTCTAGCATACTTACAACAGCGAGGTAACTGTAGTGATATTGATAGTAGTGAAAGCTGCAAAATGCAATAATTCCATCTTTGAGGTGGCAATGCAAAGAACTATATTAACTGTTCACGTCCCTGCCTTGCTCCTCAGATTTAACCTCTGCAACAATTTCCTTTGACATCCACACTGTTTTCATTCTTTTAAAGAGCCAAAATGCACTTTCAAGATAGGTGGGATGCAAGCAACCTAATTTTACCCAATTAGCTTGTGAAAGTATTTTTTTGAATTATTTAACTGGGAGACTGCTTGAGAGGTTGATCCAAAGGCTGAAGTAACAAGCAGTGGGGGAGGAGCAGGTAGCTGAATTAAAGGAGAGAATGGCAGCTGACCGAGTGCCATGGTGGACTTCCTTCTCTCCCTAAAGACGTGCGCGCTAGCAGACTTTGGCACTAGGATGGGACGCGCACATACATATGTGCACATTCATAAAGGAATAAATAAGGAGAGTAAGGCATGTGAAATGTAATGTCATATTCCATGTAGGTACCCTACATGACATACATAACGGTTCTTAGGGACTGACCTTTTCCCTAGATACGACAGTGAATTTAGAATGTATAAAAACAGCCTGGGGTTGTTTTCGGCCAGAGTAACTGAGTTACTTCAAAATTTAAATGAAGAGGCACTGTCCTATGCGGATGATATCTATCTGACGGACGATGACCTAGACGAGCACTTGAACAGAGTGAATACCATAATTTTGGGATTTGCATCTGAGGGCTAGAAGTTCAACTTTATAAAATCAATGAGCTTTCAAGTGAAGGATAAATCCTGGCAGCCACATTTTGGAAAAAATGCGCGCTGCTCCAACCTCCAAAATCATTAAAAAATCTACAATCAATCCCGGGATTCTTAAATTTTGGTAGAACATTCATTTTAGATTACGCAGAAAGAGTAAAACCTTTCTACGACTTAAAAAACCCTGATCTTTCAGTAAGACAACGGACACAGGAACACACAGATACACTTCATTCCTTACAAACTGACATGATAGCTTCCAAACACTTAAAGACAGACGTAAACGTACTCAACCTGGTGATTCGTATAATTGCGGGTCCATCTGGGTACACCTATCTGACATATACTGAAGGTGAAACAGTACCAATTGCATACAAATCACATTTGTAAACAAATGCTGAGATGCGCTTCGCATCTACAGAAAAGATTCTGACAGCAGTACAGACTGCTGTAGTGAGAGAAAGAGCACTGGCACAGGGGAAATGAATAATAGTAGTGACTCCGGTTCCAGCCTTAGAGGCTGCGACAAAAGCAAGCATTCCTAACGCTAAAGCCTTACATCCTAGATGGATACAATGGGCTATTTCTCTCACTGCAACCAATGTAGAATACAGGTACGACCCAAATCTAAAGACGCAAGCATTTCTGCAATACGAACAAGAATATCCTCTACCAAACGAAATAATGCCTCTAGATCAGTATGGATACATAATTTACACTGATGGATCTGCTCAACCGGCCATAGGAAGTAAGCAACAATATAGTGCGGCATGCACAATCGTTAAAGGTCGCATGCGGGATGGAGAGTTCCACCCAAGTTGCACAAAAATGCAATCTCTAGGAGACTGCATGGCACAGCTGGCAGAGTTAAAAGCCTTGATACTGGCACTGGTAAATACAGTTCGAGGATTCCCCACACTAATTGTGTGTGATTCCTTTTACTATGTGCAGTCATATAATGAATATTTGCAGCACTGGATTCAAAACGGGTTCAAAGATGCAAAAGGTGGCACAATTAAGCACAAAATGCTATGGGAACAGGTGGTGGAGTTGAAAACCGAACTACCGAGAGCTCACGTGATACATACACTGAGTCATCAGCATGATGGCGTTCCTGTTGAAGGGAATTCATTAGCTGATGAAGCCGTAAAGGCGGCTGTATGCACGTCTTCCATAGCTGCAATCACTTGTTCGAAAACGAGAATAGACGGTGAGATTATGGTGGCTGTCATTGCTTCACCCGAAAACAGCAAAGCAGTACCAAAAAGGTTTCCACTCAAGTACTCCCACAAGTTAGATGCCAAACACATTCCATTTGCTCAGATTCCTGGAGTGGGGGATAGAGTAATTCCAAACATGGATCGCAGGTTAGGTTCAATTCTGGCAGCACACAAAAGGATAGGTTCTGTACATGCAGGAGTTAACGGCGACTGTTTCTTCATTGAAACAACACTATTGAGGGCCTGGATTAACAAAGCAATATAAAGACTATGGGTACCATTAGGATGGCGGGCGGATCGCCGCAACCGGGCCGGCAGGAGCCACCGCTGGCCCGGCGGGGGCGATGCGCCCACCATCCATGCCTGAATGACCCCCGCCATATTAGTCTGGCTTAGAGGTCCGCGGCGGACGGAAAGACCGTCCGCCGCTTTTCCCCCGGTCGACTCGTCGACCGGGCGGGAAAGGGGCATATCATGGTGGCGGTGTCTGCAAGACACCGCCATCCATATTATGATTCAGGCGGAAATTCGCCTTTCCATGGCGGCGTTGCCGCCATGGAGAGGCATGCAGTCCTTGTTGTTGGGGGCCCGTTGCGGGCCCCCAGGGTGTCGGGGTTGGGGGGTGCACCTATGGGGTACCTATGGTACCCCCCTCATTGCAATGCACTACGTAGCAGGCACCACGTGGTGCCTTCCATGTAGTGCACAGTGCACAGTCCTTTTACATTGAGAGCGGGTCTGCAGCCAGCAGATCCACCCGCAATGTAAAACGACCAGGATGCGCCTGCCAGTGTTGCGGGCGCATCCTCATACACATGGTGGGGCTGCCGCAACTTCGGCGGTCGGTTCCTGGCTCCGTTACGATGGCGGGCGGACAAATTGACCCCTATGTATTGAAATGCGACATCTGCCAGCATATTAAAGGTTCCACCGTAACACATCCTGCACAGACACCATTATTAATATCTGACAAACCACTAGCGTGTGTTTACTTGGACCACTTAGAAAGAGATAGGGCTTACAGGTATATCATGGTTGCAGTGGATTCCTGCTCAAAATTTCTAAGGGTGTGGCCCCAAAGCTCGGCTGACGCTCAAACTGTTATAAAAGATTTGCGAGTCGTTATAGGGACATACGCAATTGGCACATTACATTCTGACCAGGGCCCTGCATTTAGCTCTCAGACTTACAAGGAGGCCATGCGAGGATTGGGTGTAGCATTGCAGTACTCCTCTCGATACTATCCCGAGAAGAATTTGGTGTTGGAGAGGAAAAACCAAGTCTTAAAGCAGTCTTTACCAGCTAGAGTACTAGGCACGGGTGTGAGCTGGGTAAAACATCTGTATGGAGTGCAGCGAGCATTGAATAACATGCCAAGAAGTTCTCTAGGGGGGTCACTCTATATGAGGTCCTATGTGTGACAAGAATGTGGGTACCTGATCTTGATTGTGAAGGCGCAGTGGCGGATGAAAAGCCTTTTGACATCCATGATTATTTGGCTGTTTTACAGGATCTAAATAAATCCAGTAATGTCCATGTGAAGCAGACCGCCACTGGGTAAGTCAAATCAGTCACAGCAAAACCTGTCTGGATCCCAAAAGTCGGGGATCTGGTCAGAGAGAAAATGTCGGATAAGGAAGAATTTGGGTCATCATACAGTAAGTCTGTACAGGTCCTAGCAGTTGAGGGAAACAAGGACTGTACTTCTACCGCTTCTTGCCGGAAAAAAGGAGAAAGGATTTGTCTCAATCGACCTAATCAACCACACTATGTGGCTGATATGGAGGAATAGGCCACATGGACTTCAAAGTAGCTGACGCCCTTCCTCTCGCTACAATTCAAGAAGTTGGTTAACTGCAATGAGAATTTGGCCTGACAAATTATTTAAGCAGTTCCATTTCTGTTTTAGCTCTGGCACAGCTGTCTTGTTATATTAATCTTTTTGTACCTTTGTTACTCCACTGTTCTGTTTCAGTACGCATTCAGGTGCTGTTAGATAGAATGTTACCCCTACTACTCTTCTGGTGCTCTTTGGTAGTGTTTTGATACTGCCATTGCTTGCAGTGGGGGAGACTAACCAGGTTAGGCAGTACGCAAATGATATCATGGCACTTGACATCACAGCTTGTGACATCACTGGGCGTGACATTCCACTTGGATTACAGGAACTGGCATCACAACTATGACAAATTGAACCTCAAAAGAAGTGACATCAGATCTTAAGACCTCACACACATGTTTAGTATGTCTATCATAAATACATTTCAGCACATTATAATATTTGACAAATTAAATTTTGCGTAGGGGTTATGGCCATTAACTTGTGCATTTCTTTTCTTAATCCCTGCCACAAAGAAATTGGCAACAAGGAGAAGCATGGCCGTAAATTTGTTCCTGTTCTGCTCAATTGGTTGGAAAATCTGCATTTAAAATATCTTATGGGATTAAGGCGCCTGCTACAGAGAACTTTGTGTGCCCAGTCAAGCTCTGGGAATCATAGTAATAGTAAAATACCAATGGAGGTTAATGTATTTGCTGGAGAGATCTGTGTTTTGTCTAATCCCAGTTTTAAATCAAAGCAGCATAAAGAGTTAATATGTCTCCTGCAAAGCACATCATCTAACATGCAGATGTCAGAATTTTATTTTAGGTGAGTTAATACTTTTAACACAAATATTCTTTTCTCACTTGCAGTTTATAAATTGGCATCCTAATACAGAACAGTAAGCTATCAAGGACATGTGATTCCTACACCTTGTAACCCTAACTGTTATGTAAGGTATCATTTACATTAATTTACACTACATTCAAGAGAATTGAGGTAATGTTGTAGAATATCTTTAGTTGAACAGAATGCAACAAAACGAGAAATACTGCTTTAATTCTTTAACAGGCACTATTTCCCAACCTCCCGTTGTTTATGCCACCACTCATAACAAAAAAAAGCTATATGAAACAAGCATTAGAACACAGTTACCAGTATCATAATGACAAAAAAAACTAGAATTTCTTTTTATGTTAATTCTTTTTTAATAGCTTCATTTCATTGTACATAATGTCTTCTTGGCTATCTATAAGCTAATGAAAATACTTATAACACTTTTTTATTATAGCTTTTCAACATGCTGCACAGAAGACATCCTGCTCTACAACATAGCTTAAACACATTGGCAAAGTCAATAGCTCTGGCTAAACACTAATAAGGTCCAAAAGGTGAGACCTATTGTCTATGCCAATGCCTGTTTATACATGCCATGTTCTCTATCTCATGTAATGTGATGGTGCATAGATCCATATTAAAAAGAGATGTGTGGGAGCCCAGTGGCTAAGGTCTAGAAAAGAATATTAATTAAGGGTGGGCGGCAAACTCCGCTTCCGGTGGAGTTCACGGAGTTGGGCAAATCTGCACTCCACTTGGGAATGCATTGTTCAGCAAAAACTACTCCGCCAACCGCCAGCGGAGCGGAGTTTACCGGAGCACTTGCCTCACCCTAATAATTGTCCTTTCACTTTTTATTTGGGGCTAACTGTTGATTTTTCCCATGTGTCCCTTTTGATTAGGTAGCACCTACACGTGACAGCTACGTCACATGAACTTCTTTTGTAAACGGTACAGTGTAGTTATCGCTCCTCTGGCTTCTTAATGAGGTCTAGGATGGTTGACGCTGTCAGGCTTCACAAGCACAAGCCAGTGACAAGGGGCCCGATTCACAGAATTAACTTAAGATAAAATCCTAAACTTACTACTTTTGGTATTCACAGAATGCACTTACTACTTTTGGTATTCACAGAATGCACTTACTACTTTTGGTATTCACAGAATGGATTTACGACTACTAACTTTACGTCCGCACTCGGGCCGGCAATTCCGGCCCGGAGGTGGAGCTTCCGGCCCGGAGGTGGGGATTCCGGCCGGTGGCGGAGATTTAGCCATGGCCGAAATCTCCACCTCCGGGCCGGAAGCTCCGCCTCCGGGCCGGAATTTCCGGCCCGAGTGCGGACGTAAAGTTAGTAGTCGTAAATCCATTCTGTGAATACCAAAAGTAGTAAGTGCATTCTGTGAATACCAAAAGTAGTAAGTGCATTCTGTGAATACCAACAGTAGTATGTTTAGGATTTTGTCTTAAATTAATTCTGTGAATCGGGCCCAAGGTGAGCAAACCTTAGTCATATCATGTGATAACCCTATTTTTTTCTTAATGCTTTGTAATCCATACGCTGGGGGGGAGTGGGAGGTGACAGGTGTGAATGGTAGAGGGCATTGGGGGCTAATCTGCTCCAATGTTTACCCTGCAACTGGTGTTTCAATTTGCTGGGTGCCGCTGATCGTGTGAAGCTACCCACGTTAGACTACCGGTTACCACTGACGCTTTGTGTGGTCCCCCTGCAAGCTTTCCAGCAACAACTAGGTTACATTTCGACCGGCTGAGCGCAAACTGCATAGCTTTTTGTATCAGGTGTCCTGCTCTCTTTTTGACATTCGTAAACTCTGATCCAGGGTGTTAGACCTGGTACCATTGGCGTGAGTCTCCCTTCCATTTTTCACTGCTTGCCTCCTCTGTTTTTGATATGGTTTGCTGGTTTAGATGCTTTGGGCGCTGTGCCACTGCTATTCAGTGCCACAGTGCAAGTGCTGCCTATTATAAATGTATGTATTGATTACCTGTCAGACCTTAGTATAGTGCACCATGTGTGCCCAGGGCCTGTAAATTAAATGCTGCTGGTGGGCTTGCAGCACTGGTTGTGCCACCCAAAGAAGCAGCTTGCAAAGTGTGTCTCAGGCCTGCCATTGCAGAGCCTGTGTGCAGTCTGTGACTGCCATGTTGACTTGGCAAGTGCACCCACTTGCCAGTCCCTAAACCTTCCCTTTTCTACATATCAGACACCCCTAGGCCCTAGGACAGGGTGCATTGTATGTAAAAGGTAGGTCATGCCCTGATGTATGTGGCATGACCTGATAGTGAATTCCAGCCTATTTAGTTTTTCACTATTGCAAAGCTACCTGTCCCCATAGGCCAGAATGGGCAGTTTGATTATAAAATCTTATAATCCTAACTGACCCAGGGAACATGGTAGAAATTCGAGTTTAGTATGCCTGAACTCAGAATGATAAAATATATATTTTTGTGAAGTTGGCTTTAACATTCTGTGTTTGAAAATACCACTTTTAGAAAGTAGGTATTTTCTTGCCTAACCATCCAGCCTGCCTCTGCTAGCTTGTGTATTTTATGTCTGGTTTTGTGAGTGAGTGACAGGGGCTGGGGGGCTCCAGGAGACAGGGTGAGTCAGCACTAGACTGAATAGACCTATCTGCATTGGGAACGGTGGGAGGAGTAGCACCTGGGCCTGATTAGGGCTGTGCCTGCCTTCCACAATTCTGGCTCCACCTCCTGTGGTGCGTCTGATGACTCTGGCCCACACTGACAAAGGGAGACGGTGTGCCCCAGCAGAATGCACCCAGAACTGATTTGGACTAGGTACAGGACTCTCTGCCTTCAGAGAACAAAGGGAATAGTAGTATAAGTATGTGGGCCCAGACCCCAAGACTTTAGCTCACTTCTGGGAAAACAAGGCAAACCTTTGCCAAGGAGAAAAACCAAGGAAGCTGCAGGAGTTTGGACTGCCCCTCTGCCAGTGTGCTGTTTTGCTGGGTTGGCCTGCAGTGGTTTCTTTATTGCCAAGGAAAGGAGATAAAACTTTTAAGGAACTTTCATCATCTTGCAGAATATTTCTCCAAGTGCTTGAACTTGTGCTTGCCTCCTGCTGAAGTCTCAGGCCTACAAGACTTCCCTACCAGCTCCCTTCTGAATTTCCTTGCAGGGAATTCTGTCTGCAGAAGCCTGCGTGTTGCTGGGAGCTGGAAGCGCGACGAGAAGAAGTGTGTCGCTGTCACAGCTGTGCCATCGCATCGCTGGAAAGTGGGTGGCCGCCGCCGAGACCGCTGCCGCATCTCAAGAGGAGCGTGCGTTTGCTGCAGTTGCTTGCAATCGCATCACCGAAGAAGTATGTCGCTACCGCAAGGGCAGCCGTCGCATCACCGGAGAAGCGTGTCGCAGGGCCTGTCGTGGCTCAGAAGTTGTCGAGTTGCCGCACGGCCGTCCGGCGTGCACGCATTGTCTTCACGTCGTCACATCGCATCAAGGGCGCCATCTTATCGCATCGCACTGGATTGTCACATCGCATCGAGGCGCCATCTTGCCGCACCGCAACCGGAACGCAGTACAAGAATGAACGCATCACCTGCTCTCTGGTAAGGAATAAGACGCATCCCCTACTCTGCGCAAGCATTGAGGAGCGACGCATTGCCTCCCCCAAAGCAAGGAGATGACGCATCACCCTCCCTGCGAACCTTTTGTTTGTTTTGCTTTACGCATGCAGGTACTTTTGTGAGAAACGTGTCGCAATTATCATCAACTTGAGCTAAGTTACTTCTACCATCTTTAAGTCAATTTTGAGTACAGTATTGTGGATTTTTGTCGTTTGTGGTCTTGTGTTATGTCTATATAAAGAATACTTATTTTTATAAAACCTGTGTGGTGTTCATCCGTAGTGTTTTCACTGTATTACTGTATGAGTTCACAAATACTTAACACACTGCCTCTGAGATAAGCCTGCCTGCTCGTGCCAAGCTACCAAGAGGGTGAGCAGGGGTTATCCAAGAGTGTAATCATCTTCCCCTGACTTAGAAGTCAGGGTCCCTATTTGGTCAAAGGTACCTACCTCTGCCAACTAGAGACCCCCAGTTCTAACACAGGGATAACTGGAATGTTCAGTTCTCAATCTTAGCAGCGCCTAGAGTTCTGAAACTGGAACTCGGAGCTATGAAACCATGTGCCTGTGCTTAACGATGCCACCAAGGATGCCTTCCCTGCAATCATTAAAGGAAAGGGAAAGTCACAGCCCTTTCTGGCTCTCGTGGGTTCCTAATTTTCCAGCATGTTTTAGAGGTGCAAGCTTGAGCAGTTTGCACTGCAAAGCTTGGATATATTTGCCTGTGTCTTACAGGTGATATGCTTGCCACAGAGTTTAACAGGATATGTTGTTGTCTGTCAGGCCCTACAGGTATGTGTAGGTGCGAGGCGAGCATCAGAGAGGGCTGGTGCAAGTGACATGTTTATTTATCTATAGCTGCGATTTCATGCTTTCAGTCAGGCTTCCTGCATGAATCTGCATGCCACGATTTTCCAGAACTCCTTACTCTGGGATTTGCAATTGTAACTTGAGCAATGAAGCCTCGTCCTGGCTCTGTCGAGGCACTCCAAGTCCAGGTTTTGCTTGTTGTGCTGTTTCTCATTGCTCTGCCTGCTGCCTATGTGCCACTGGCTGTGAGGAGTCACTGCTAGAAGTGAGTACAGAGAGTGCGCAGGGCAGCAAGTGGTGGCCGAGCAATGCTCATATATCGGATTTCAGAGAGTTTTTCAGTGTCTCTGCAGAATTGTGCTTGTTAAACTCAGCGAACTCGCCCAGGCTTAGTCTTAATTGACAATTACAGCTATGATCAACTGGCGTACCTGGGTATAAATTAGATTAGGATTCATGGTATAGGGTGTACATGCTTTTTCATTACACTATTCTTGATTCCAGCCCCCTACCACCACAACAAGATCACTCCCCATAATGAAAGACACCAGTGGTCCTTGAGCACTGATTGTGCCATCCAAACAAGCAGCCAGACTGGGAACCAAAACCAGCCTTGACAATTTTGTCCGACCAGCCCCTAGGGAGGGAGGGGGGGAGCAAGTGTGAAGCACTGATGCTTTTGTCTCTGGGGGCAGATACAGCAGCACTGCTGCAAAACTGGCCCCCAGTAACAAAACCAGCCCCCATCACTGTAAAACTGCCCCCCACCCTTCGAGGATTTTCGGGAAACGCCCAATGCCAGCTACAGCCAGTCCAGCCCTGTAAGTAGCACTTTAAACCGGTCTCATGCCTGCCATTGCAGAGCTTGTGTGTGCAGTTTTACTGCCATGTCACCTTGCCATTTAAAATCCCTTGCTAAGCCCTAAACTCCCCTTTTGTATTTATAAGTCACCCCTTAGTTAAGCCCTGGGTAGCCCATAGGGCAGGGCGCTGTGTAGTTAAATGGCATGACATGTTCTCTTAAGTTCCAAGTGTCTTGGTGGTGAAAAACTTCCAAATTTGTTTTTCACCACTCTGAGTCCCACCCATCTAATATGTTAACATTGGTAATTCCCTATTACACTTATACGCTATAATTCCTGATTGAGAAGGAGTAAATCTGGCATGTTTCATATCAGTGAATTGGTAATGATAAAATGCTCTCTACTGGTAAAGATGAATTTATGACTACCCCTTTAAAAATACCACTTTTAGAAAGATGGCATTTTTCTGCTCTTAGCACTGTATGCCTGCAGCCTGTCTGGGGTGGGTGACAGCAGGACTTTGTGCATTCCCTGTAGACAGCCACACACACAAGGAGCTTAGGAGGGACTAGGTGGCCATCCTGAGTAGGATAAGAGGGAGGAGCTCACGCATGCACCTAAATAGGGTGTGTCCTGCCCTCACACAGAGGGCTGCATACCCCCCTTTAGTGCATCTGGAGCCAGAGCTGGGAGCGAGGACCTCTGTGCACTTCAGTCACCTCCACTTTGAAAGAAAAACTGGGTATAAGTGCTGGCTCTCTGACCCCCACCAAATCAGACACAGCAAGAACTGTGAAGAACTCTACCAGGTAGAAGGATTGCTTTGTTGCTACAAGATCTGACACACTGCTGGACTTCTGCTCTGGAAGAACTGCATTTCTGCTTTGTCATCCTGCTGCCTGCTACCCTCTGCCCTGCTGAGGAAGGACTGGAATAAACTCACCTGGACCCAGAGCATGCTGGCTTGCCCTCTGCCCTAAGTCTCAGGGACATCAAAGGCTTCTCATCCACCTTCAACAGCCCCTGGACTTTGCTTGTCTTGCTCTGCCAAGTGGTTCCAATCCAGTCTAGGGCCCTTGTAAGTGGGTATAAAGTGCCGTGGCTGGTTAAAATCCACACATCTATGAAGTTGCGCTGATTGGAAATGGCACATCACCATCAACACGGATGCATAACTGTTGACACAGGGTTCATGGGCGCGCGGACACAGGACCATGCATCTCTGATTGCGGTGCATTGCCTACAGTTCCTGACACATCGCCTACATCCTGTGGCTCGATGAAGATGCATCTCTGATTTGTGCAGCTTGATGATGATGCATCGCCTTCATTTCAGTGGTTCGACACCAATGCATTGTCTCTTTGCTTCTCGCATCTTAACTCCATCAACGACGCATTTCAGGTACTTTGCAGCGGGCCGAGTTTGGTCCCTGTATCCGACCTATGCTTCATCATGGACAGCCCCATCTTTTGGATTCCCCCCGATCAAACGCGACCAGATGTCCCCTATTGGTGCTTTAAGCTTTTAAGCACTATGGGCCCGATTCACAGAACAAACTTAAGACAAAATCCTAAACTTAGTACCATTTTGGTATTCACAGAATGCACTTACTACTTCTGGTATTCACAGAATGAACTTACTACTTTTGCGATTCACAGAATAAACTTACTACTTTTGCTATTCACAGAATGGATTTACGACTCCTAACTTTACGTCCGCACTCGGGTTTCACAGAATAAACTTACTACTTTTGCTATTCACAGAATGGATTTACGACTCCTAACTTTACGTCCGCACTCGGGCCGGAAATTCCGCCTCCGGGCCGGAAGTCCCGCCTCCGGCCCGGAAGCTCCGCCTCCGGGCCGGAAATTCCGGCCCGAGTGCGGACGTAAAGTTAGGAGTCGTAAATCCATTCTGTGAATAGCAAAAGTAGTAAGTTTATTCTGTGAATCGCAAAAGTAGTAAGTTCATTCATGTAGATACCAGAAGTAGTAAGTGCATTCTGTGAATACCAAAATGGTACTAAGTTTAGGATTTTGTCTTAAGTTTGTTCTGTGAATCGGGCCCTTAATTTTCATTTGCTCTTTAAAAATGCAAAACTCCAGTTTTACTAATTAGATTTTTGTCCTTTTGGCCTTGTTTTGTTCATAAAAAATAAGCGAAATTTCTAACTTGACTTGGAGACTTTTTGTGGTGGTTTCACTGTGTTACTGTTTGAAATGTTGCCTAAATATTTTACACATTTCCTCTTAAATTAAGCCAAGCTACCAGAGGGTGAGCACAGGTTAAGTGTTGGTCTGTATCTGACATACCCTGACTAGGATTATGATTTCCTATTGGACAGGGTGAATACCTCTGCCTACCTGATAGCCAATTTCTAACACTCAGGAACTCTAATTACCAAACCTTTGTCCTGAAAAACCTTTAACACCACTGGTAGTGCACCTCACACAGGACCAAACCTAAAATCTTTTACTGCATCCAAAACTACAAATCCCCACTGAACCAAATGAAAATTGCAAGTATCTAGCCATTTAGCTTCGGCTGCTTCGGAATTTACCTTCAATCATCTGGTCAGTTGGAGCCTTCAGCCTTAATGTTTTAGGCAATAAAGTCACCCATGTCCACATCAAGTCAAACATTTGCTAAAAAATCACAGCAATCCTGCCTGTTACACATGGTAAATGGCATTGTTTCTATTTAATTCAGTACTGTTGAATATCTCCAATTACTTTATTCTGTCCAAGTGTGATATGTCAATGCTTTGTCATCCCTCCTTGCTCAAACTTATCCCCACCTTCCACTTTTCAGCTCTCGCCCTCCTCTGTTTCTACCTTTTCATTTTCCTCTCCTCCTACTCTCTTTCTTGCCCGGTTTCCTGTCCTCCAATAGCAACTAAACGTCAACTTGCTTACCGCTTGCTTCCACTTAATAATACTCCCTCAAACATTGACTGCACTGCCCTTCTGGCTCCCTTCTTCTCCTGACTCTTTTCTTCTGATCCCTCGTCTGGCATTCACTCTGATCTTCTCCATAAATCTTCTCCTTAACTTTATAATTTGTGCCTTCCTTATTCCACCATCAATCCCTCCTTTCCCTCTCCTTTATTATACATCAAGCAAATCCCTCAACCTTTTAACACACTTTGCCCATACTTAATACTGACATTTCACTCTTTGGTTTTCTTGAATCAGAAAATGTCTCACTTCTTGTCTAGTCCAACCAACCACGACAGCTACTAACACTGATGTTTCACCACATTTACTATCAAAAGTAACTCTCCAGTGTTCTCATCAATGAAAACTCTTTAAACAAGAACTGCTTCTATCAAAATTCGACAATGATCAGCTTTTTATCACAGAAATGTGGTTAACGGAGGACTTTAGTTCAGTCCTACAAGACGCTATCCCAACAGGCTACAAAATGATCATGAATAATCAAACTACAAATAAGACTGGAGGAGGAGTAATCTTCGGTCACCAAAGGTTAGTATCTGCAAAGTGCTTTCTAAACCATGCTGCTCCAGAATGCATATCACTGCACAACCAATGTTTCCTTACAACGACGCATCTCAGGTACTTTGCAGCGGGCTGAGGTTGATCCCTGTATCCAACCTACGCTTCATCATGGACAGCCTCATCTTTTGGATTTACCCCGGTCAAAAGCGACCAGATGTCTCCTATTGGTGCTTTAAGCTTTTAAGCACTATATTTTCATTTGCTCTTTAAAAATGCATAACTCCAGTTCAAATCATTTCATCTTATGCTCCCTTTTACATTTCCACATTTCCTGACATCTCAAGGACTCTATCTTCACAATCTAACGAAAAAATCCCAATCTCTGCAAACACATTTAACATCAGGTTTAACAAACCTGAATTATCCATCTCCAATACCTTCAAATCAACATTGAAATGCATCTAATTTAGGGGTCTCCAACCTTTTCTTTAATAAAAGCTATATATGTTCAACAAAAATCATTCTGAGCTACTAACAAATATCATCTGTGTTGTAATTCTGATCACATCAGACAAGATAACCTTAGTTGTTGTTCTGTGCACGATTACCAGTAGTGAGATCCTCCATACTGAAAAAATACTTTCTCAATTTTAAATGCCTCAGCATGAGTAATATAACAATCATAGCTACAATGCTGTGGTATCAAGGTAATAATATTAGTAATAAGTCACCCAGTGCAGCATGCTTTAACATTCAAACATCATATTTAAATATATTTTGCCAATTAAACCATATTTTCCAAACATCAGTTTATGAGCTCTGAAAATACACACGTTTTTAACATCAGATTTTGAGTTCTGAAAATACACAGGTTTTCAACATTTTGAATTCAAATATATAAAGTCTTGTAACATCAAAAGCTGAAGTGCACAGAGGCAAGCTACCAAGACCGGACGGGCCAAAGCAGGCACCTGACATTTCCCCGGTGGGCCAGAGATGTGGGGGCCAGTTCTGTGGCCGTGGGGGGCGGTTTTCTTACAGGGGGCTGGTTTTGCAGCAGTGCTGCAATATTGGCCCCCAGTAATAAAAAGAGGAGCGTTGCTTCGTGGCTACCCCCAACCCCCGCTCTGGGGCTCGTCAAGTAGCAACCTGCCAGGCCTGGTTGCTGTTCCGAGTCCACCCCTGGGAGCTACTATGTAGCATGTAGCTGGAGAGATTCCAGTAGCTCACAAGCTATCCGTTGGAGAAGCCTTATCTAGTTCAAATCCTCTTCTGTCCTACCATCACATCTGCTTTTATTCTGGATCCAATCTTTCCCCCAAAGAACCTCATCAGAGTTTCTGGCAGATAAATAGTGGTATGCACAATTTGTATGGAATGAGTTGAGCATATACTCCTCCTTAATTGGCATGTGTTTTAGTAATCAAGAAAGAATCCCATTTAATTTCTTTTTCTTTTTTAAAGGATCATTTTTTTATCCTTTTTATATTCTTGTCTTGAAAAAATATATTAGTTACATCCTTATTTTTCCAGGATGTTATTTGGGTTACATTGTAGATACCGCAACAGCCAACATGTGTTTCGCCCTAAGTGGTCAATAGGACCAGGGCTTTCTCAAGGCTTCTTAATAAATCGGTATATCAAGGTAGTTTCCTTTAAGCATATTAAATAATGTGTCAATCTTCAGGCAAGCATGATAAATGCAGAGATTTCGATTCAGTGGAAAAACGGCAGTCCTGGGTCATTCCCGCATTGCAAACGTCGCATCGATTTAGCTAGATTTATCATGTCCGTGATTGCTCTTCAAAAGAGCAATCTTTTTTATGTAAAGCAGCCCATTTTCCTGAAAGGAAAACAAAATGCTTTAAAAAAGGAAAGATGAAAAGTTTCTTTTTCATTTTTTAAGAGCAGGTAGTGGTCGTTTTACAAACATTCACAAAGTAGAAGGGGTCCCTTTGGGACCCCTTCCCATTTGCAAATGGGTTACCACCTACTTGAAGTAGGTGGTAACATGCAAATGTTTTGCGACCGCTATTGCGATCACAAAACATTCCTGCATACCGATGCGATTCGGTATTAGGAAGGGACACCCTAAACACGCCACTTCCTAATAACGAATCCAAAACCCATTTTGCGATTGGGTAACAGGTCACCGAATCGCAAAATTAGGTTTGCTGCATCAGACAAGCAATTTTTGCGTTCACAAACAGGCAGATTCTGCGAACCTGCCCATTTGCAAAAGCAAAAATGCATGATACATCTGCCTCTAAGTACCATATTTTAGCTCAAAATTGATCCTCACATGCATTTTGGACCTAACAACACATTTTGGGCTAAGAAAAAACACCAGAAATATGAGTACAGTGTACAACAGCCCTTCTCATTCTGGTCATTCTAGTTTTTCTTGTGCACCTGAGCCACAATTTTGCTGCAATCATCAAAAATACACACATAATAGCGTATTTTGGAGATTTTCATGTATTAAAAATAACAGAAGCCAGTGTAATGTAAAGGTCACCCATAGCTTCAAATAATCTGTGACCTGAACTGAACGTGCTATAATTCAGTTCAATATTCACTTACTCTCCCCATCATACAAATCTATAGCCACAAGGGATACAACTTGTACTAGAGCACCAAAGAAACTGGAGTGTGGCATCATCTATGGTCAATTGTACCTGTCATTGCCTAGAATCCTTGCAATCTCATTTAAAAGTTCCATTGCTGGCAGATGGTTTTTCTTAACAACAAAATCCTAACAAAGACTACCACCTCCTCCAACAAATGACAAACTGAAATGTTGTGCTAATTTAGAATCTAAAAGGCAAAATGATTCTACGCTACTCATTAGATTTATGAAACAACATTATCAACTAATGATATTGTCAAGCTAATTGCTGAATTTCCAGCCTCAGAATGACAAGATCCATATCTAAAACAGAGATAATACCTGACTCACTTGATTACAAAATCATCTTCAAAGCTACAGAACTAAAAGATATTTTGAGGCAGAAATCAAGAAGGACCATTAGCACAAGTCATCTATTGCCAAGGTCTATCTACCTATTACTTCATGCAACCTACTCTCATTCATCTCTCTGCTTACTAATGACTTCATAAAACTCATAAAAGCCTGTGGCACATCTGGATCACCAGCATATCAATGTGCAGCTTTTACATTCATGGACATCTTCAACAGCGCTGTTGCCACTGGCCAGAAGTAACAACAGCTTTTCCTTTGAGTGTAGTATTTGTCTGGAAGAGCTTCACCAAATTTCAAAATGATCCTATTAGGCTTGTCAGACTTCGGGTGTTCTTCCCTCAACCTTTTTGCCTGCTTACCTTCTCTTTTTTCTGATTCTTTTTGTTGGCTGTATGACTCTGAGCGCTATACCACAGCTGACCAGTACTACAATGCAAGTGCTTCTACCCTAAACATGGTTACATAAGATTATCCAAAATTGGGATATATAGTTTATCTGTGAGTCCCTAGTAGAGTGCACTACCTGTGCCCACCGCCTGTAAATTAAAGTCTACTAGTAGGACTGCAGCACTGATTGTGCCCTAGCACGTGCTACCCTCAAAACACGCCGTATGCCTGCCACTTCAGAGCCTATGTGTTCAATGTTTCTGCCATGTTGACTTGGCATTTAAAATCCCTTGCCAAGCCTTAAACTCCCCTTTTATTACACATAAGTCACCCTTAAGGTAGGCCAGAGGGCAGGGTGTTGTGTAAGTAAAAGGTAGGACATATACCTTTATGTTTTGCATGTCCTGATGTTGGAAAACACCTGCGTTTTTTTTCACTATTATGAGGCCGACTCTTTCCATAGGTCAACTTTAGGAAACCTTATTACACTTTTAAGCTATAATTCCTGGGGTATCTGTCATGTTTCATATCATTGGAATGGCAATGATAAATCCCCTTTACTGGCAACATTGTTTTTAACATTTATATTTTAGAAACACCACTTTTAGAAAATTAGTATTTCTCTGTGCTTAAAGGTCTGTGTGTCTGCAGCCTGTTCCAAATACATGTTTGGGATGGGTGAGAGCTTTATTTTGTGCATTCCCTCTATACAGCCTCACTCAAAGGAAAGTTAGGTGTGTCTTAGGTCTTAGGTCCCATCTGTACCCTAATAGCTCATCCTGGGCAAGGTGGCAGGGAGGAGCTGACACTTGCACCTGAATAGGCAGTGTCCTGATCCCACACAAAGGGTTGATTACCTCTCTATGTTGAGTCTGGAGCCAGAGTTAGTAAGAAAATACCTCTTTGCACTTCAAAGATCCTTCTTTGAAGTCACATCCGCTTCAAAGGCACAACTGGGTATAAATACTGGGTCTCTGACCCCACCAAATCAGACACATCAGGACCTGCAAAGAAACTCTGTCAGAAGGACTGCAGTGCTGCTACAAGGACTGTCACCATGCTGGACCGCTGCTCTGGAAGAGCTGTTTTTCTATTGTGCTGCCCTGCTAGCTGCTGAGGAAGAGCTGTACTCTGCCTTAAACTCAGAGTGATCTCCAAGGGCGTGTTGGCTTGCCTCCTGTTTTTGAGACTCTAGGATATCAAGGCCTCACCACCTGCTCCTGAGTCTGGTGCATTGGAAGTGGACCCTGGTGCTTCTACCAGTCAAACCGATGTATCTGCTGTTTGCGTGCAGCAGAACCGATGCATAGTTGCTGTTGCAGGAGCAGAATCGGTGCATCGCTTTCAGAACCAGCACTTTGCCTTAATGAACAGAAGCAGCGAAACCAATATATCATCGCCGCGGTAGTGTTGAAGATCAAGAAACCCGGCACATCATCTACAGAACCAATGCTTCTCGGCTTGGCTCATCATCTTCAGAACCTAGGAATCGCCACCACTGCAAGAAGAAAATCGACGCATCACCTCTACTGTGAGATCTGCACCGAAGCATTCACTCAGCTGCACCCCGCATTTCGCTGATGTGACCAGGATCAATGTACTTTGTTCAGCATGCCTTGCATTTCTCCTGTATCCGGTCTGCGCTCCATCGTGGTCTGACTGAACTCCTTCCCCAGTCCACCATGATCAGATAACCCCCATAGGTGCTTATTGCTTCTAAGTGCTATTTTTACTTTTAATCTTTAAACATATATACCTCAACTTTCTACTCATTGAATTTTTGTCATTGTGGTGTTGTTTCATTAATGACAATCCTACCTTTTTTTATAACTTTTTGTGGTGGGTTCATTGTGTTACTGTGTGTTGTGTTGGATAAATCCTTTGCTTATTTCGTCCTAAATTAATTCTGCCTGCTCTGTGCCAAGCTACCTGGGGGTGAGCACAGGTTAATTTATGGTTTGTTTCTGACTCACCCGGACTAGCATTGTGGTCCCTACTTGATCAGGGTGCATGCCTCTTACAACTAGAGACCCAAATTCTAATAGACCCTTAAACAATGAGATGCTGAAGCCAATTCTTCCGATCCTCAGAATTCCACTAAATGTTGCAAGCTGCCATCAGTCTTGTTACTTTTCTTCCTGAACCACACAGCTTCTTTGTACCACAGAACTCACTGGTGTGACACCTCCTTAAAGTCCATATCAGGTTGTGCATTTATTTTGCTCTTCAGTAGGTACACTGGCTGCCTGTGGCAAGAGTTATCATCTTCAAAGAAAATTATGTGTTAACTCGCGTTGTCAATCACCCCACTTCCTTCAACAAAAAGTCTGTACCTACCATGAAGCCAGACCACTTTTACATAGACAGACTTTTCTCTTTCTGCCTGTTTCTTCAACAAATTCCCACAATATTTGTTAACACCTCGGTTTTAAGAGCACAAACTCCACTGAACCATGTCCAAAGCATGTGTCCAAGCCTCCTTCATCTGCTCCAACAATTCTTAAATAGGTCACTTTCCAAACAACATTGTTTCGAACACTTCCCTCGGAGACGGGCACCCAGGACACTAATGCAGATCGGAGCATTTCCAAACTCCATACGTAGTGTGAAGGGCTATATAAATTCTACAATACAATACACATCACATAGGACAGGAACAACACAATTCTGTGTTATGCATATCACACAAAATGTTGGATGTTACTTTCATCATTATTATTTTTTTAAGGATGACAGTACCATCCCATCTCCCTTATAGATGCCACCATAAAACTATTAGGAAAGATTTTGCTAATTAGATTAACGAGATGGGCTTCTGAGTCAGGCACTTTGTCCTAATCCTTTCTTTGATAATTTCCAAGCACGTTTTTTGTGATAAAGACCTTCTCTATCTGGCATTTATGGACTTGTAGTCCATATTTGATGTGGTGATAACATTCAGTCTAGACCAGACACTGCAGCCCTTTTAGCCACCCTACACAGGAATGTCAATGCAGTGCTTTAGTGAAATTTGGCCCAGGTGGAGAATGCACTCTTTTACTCAGCTTAGTGAGAGGTATCAATTAGGGTTGTTTTTAGGGCACCCTTCCTGTTCACTCTTTACATTAATCAACCCGAGTCTGAGCATTTGGTGATAGAGTGTGTCCCCCCCCAGAGAACTGAGAACAGACAATTGTCACTTGTATTATATGCGGATGATACCAGGCTATTGTTGAAGGTCCCTAAAGGTCTGCAGCACTTAGACTCCTGATACATGATATCCTGATATGGAGTCTGTGTGCTTGACACCTAATTTGCAAAAATCCAAGATTCTGTCCATTGGCCACCCCTCACTAAAGTTTATATCACTTCATGTAAACGGTCACATGCTTGATAGGGTGAACTCATTACCATACAAGCTGGACTGGATTTCTTTTTCGTCTGTCACCTGCAGCAAAATCTGTTAGTGGGTGTATCCCCTCTTTTTTGATCTGACAGTTTGCCTTACACATTGCATTGAGTTAAACGTTTATGAGTCGAAAACCATGGCACTAGCAATCTATGGGGGCAGGCCTATGGGGCTATTGCAGCTGGAAAGATTACAGTCTCTGGAGAACAGCTTATTGAAGAGGATTCTGGGCCTGCTGGCGGGACCCTCAGAGTTTGTTTATCACAACCAAAGATAATTGAAGCTACCCTGAGCCATAGGTTACGTTTAAACCTTGCGCCTTCGCTACTGCTATATCAGTCTACCATAGACAACTCTGATCCTATGGTACCCAGTACACGGATAACCCGAGCCTTGCAGGCCCACATCTCTAATTTCCAGCACAAAGGAATCTTGCTGCTTCTAGTGCCCCCCCCCCCCCACTTTCTTGGTCATGATGAAGACCCTATCTCCAAGACGCTCAGTTTGCTGGTCTCCGTAGGGGTCGAAACGTCAACCTTTTCTTTTCTTCTACAACAAACCTGGACGACAGTGAATTAATAACTGCATCTGTTGTTTATGTTTTCGCATTAATACTGTTTGCCAGAAACCTGGCAGGATAGGTTTTTACCTCTGTATGTTGATGTATATACATGCACCACCTTCCCTTTGCACACCACTTGCACTGATCCCAATTTTCGCACTTGTCACTTCACGTTATATGCACCTGGTTTATCAATAATGCAGAATGTGATGTACAGTTTATCTTGTGAACCGTTGATCTATTGACAATCTTTGTCCAATTGATTAAATCACAGTCATTTATCGTATGAGCTTTTTGGTGTTGTCATATTTCTATTTCCATTGACCATGTATTGGTTGCTGAATAATTTCCACTGTGACCATCTTTTTTGTGTACCACTATTTACCCGAGTCCAGTGGTCCATCGGGTTACCCCATTGATACATAACTCCCCCATCTAATCATTATGACTGAATTGCACAGTGCAAAACAGGGAAATTATCCTGGGGATGAATCCCAGCTTTCCTGCTAAACAAAATTGTGTGATGTTAGGCAAATATAGAGACCATTTTCAATGCTGGGTCCTTGCAGCTTATTGTTGTATGTGTGATTGTGTGTGTGTGTGTGTGTACTTATGATGGAAGTGGGTGAGCTGCTGAAAGTCTGAGGAGCTTGTACGGGTGGCAAAGTCAAGGGAGAGATATAGGGAAGCAGACTCAAATCCCTGGGCTCGGCATCACTCTTTGGATTCCAGCAAATCTGGATGTGTCGGGAAAAAAAGTGCAACATAGTCTGTGCCTGCCTTATGCTCGCTCCTCTGTCTGTTCACGTCAGGGTTTGCACCATGTAAAACAGCAAAAAATAAAATGTGGACTCTGAGAGTCACTCCATCACTAATTTTATGCCCTATGGATTAAGGACAAAGTGTTAAGCATTGATGCCAGAAAGAATTATACATCTAAACATGATTATAATGGGAAAATTGCAGAGTGCGAAAGTACATAATCTGGGGTCAATCCTGGCTTTCATGCTTGATCAAATGGTGTGATCATAAGCAAATACTTTTTTTCAGCGAGCGAATAGCCATTTTGTTCATTTTCACTTTTAGAGCGCCTTCAAAAAACGTAAGTTTCACGATGTGCGATGCACAACAATCTGTCTAGCCTTTGACTTATTAGCCTTTGTAGCCTAATTTGCTCCATCAGTCATTATCTAGGCCACATCATGGAGTACATATCATTGGAGCTAATAGCAGAAATGGGTGGAGCAAATGGAGGATGTGGGTGGAGCCAGGAAAGTGGGTGGTGGCCTCCTACGAAAACATTGCGGCACCTGCACTTCTAATTTTACAAATTAAGCACTGGTTTCATGCCAAACACTCAGATCACAAACATGCCTAAACACGTGGGACCATGACAATGCTCTTGTAAATGTTAGGCTGGGTCACTCAGGGTCCACAGGGAACTGCAGGTTTGGATTCAAGATATCAACAGTGAAGACTGTAGTACCATCTTCTGTTTCTTCTCTCTCAGCACTAGGCGAATTGTGGGGCAGATTTACAAGACCCGTGTGCCACTTTTGCACTGCCGTTGCATCACTTTTGTGACGCAGCGGCGGCGCAAAGCTAGCGCCATGCTGCGACAGATTTACAACGTGATGCATCGAGGGAGATGCGTCATGTTGTAAAGCCCTGCGTCACATTATACCTGCGTCAGGTTAATGTATGCAGAGTGGGCGTTACTTCGGAAAAAGCCTTGGAAAAGTGAGGCAGTGAAATCTACAAGATTTCACGCAGTCACTTTTCCGACGCTGGTGCGTCAAATGACGCACCATGTTAGGGATAGGGCAGGTTGGAACAGTGCTGTAGTTGCGTCGCGCTTGCGACACAACTTCAGCACTGCGCCAACCTTACCCCGGCAGATGTGTCACGCATCTGCTTGTCCTTGCGCCACGATGCACCGCATTGTAAATGCGGCGCATCTGCGGTGGCGTAAGGGCAAACTTGTGTGACGCATCTTCCCTGGCGCATCCCTGCTGATTTGCAGGGATGCGCCAGGGAACGTAAATCTGCCCCCAAGTCTCTAACGGAAACACTTCCAAACTATTCTTGCTCGGTCAAGGAAACTAACAGGGTGGGGTTCTCCTTATAGTTTCTTGGTTATTAGAGCCCCCGGAGCAACCTAGTGCTGTGAACAGTTGTTTATAAAATGCCCAATAATAGTACTACTAACATTGGTGATTCGGGGCTACTCGGGGTTCTGCTGGTGGCCACTGACTTGTGTATTTCTTGGGCTGGGGTCCCCCGAGATGAAGGTAAAGATGAGTGAACGAGAGAGAAGGCTTAGTGCTCGAGAGAAGGCCTCACGCGCCATTGGAGGGCCTGAGGGAAATGTCCAGGTAACGAACCAGGCGTGTTGCCATTTTGGCAAACGATGGTGAGTGAGCACACAATATTTCTGTCAGTTCATATTTTGGTTTTGATATTCTGATTAAGATACGCAGCAGATATAGAGGCATTCACAAGCATTCGGCCTGCCATGCTCTGTTGTCTTTTATACTTCGTGAATACAATTACTCACATTGAGATGTTAAGGCGCATGTTGCACAGGAGCCTCAGCGCAGCCTATGGGATGGTGCTCCGGATGACACGGAAGGTGGAGCAGTGACTATATCGTTAAATATCGAACAAGCAGAACCATTACTTTATCCTAGCTTCTACCGAGGCAACTGAAACAGTTCGTGTATATCCTGCAAATAGAAACATTGCATACTGAGGCAGCACATAGAAGGTGCAGTGAACCCAAAAACCTTCATATAGGTAGCTCTCGGGATATTATGTGACTCACTGTTTCCCTAGTTTGTGGTCCCCGCCAAGTTGCTATGTTTCAGTTTAGCGCTTGCAACCATGGCTCACAAAAGGAACCGGCAGGGTGCCCCCGTCCCTGGGCAGCAGACCCATCATTATGGTTCACCATCTCTCGCATGTCCAGTCCGGTTCCACCGACCCTCGTGTAAGGCTTTGCTCAGAATGACCCCCCCTCGCCGCACTCACACGCCTTCCTTGCATCTCTCCGGCCCTGGTTCGGTACTCCTATCACTCACCTCTCGTGGCGTCATCTGACGCGCCTTTCTTTTGTTCCTGATCACCTGCTGCCTCAATACTTGTGCCTTTGTGACTTTGCGAGTTTTTCGCCTACGTTACATTTTGACTATCCCATTGTCATGGCCAACTCACCTGTAAAACATAAAACACTTTGCGCGCTATAAAACTGTAAAAAAGTCCACATTTGATTTGTTTATGCCTCAGAATGCCCTGACCCATCTGGGCATGTGATGTGCGGAGTCCCAGAGCGTGAAGCAGAGGACAATCGTGGAAGGAGCGCAGGAATCACACGGCGCCTACACTGCTCTCAATAGACCTTTAAGTGAAGCAATGACACAATCACTTGTGTTGGCTGTAATGATACACATAGGCTGCATAGAAGCCTACACGAGGCCTCTCACCTGCGGCGATGCAGAGAGGTGCCATAGAACTCAGTTACCCCCCTCTTTACAGAAAGGCAGCCCAAGCAAGGGAGTATCCAGAAAATAAAAATACCCCCCACTTTGATCCATACCTATGCCCAACCCACCCCTGATCAAGTCCCTTCATCCCACTATCCCTCCATCTAGCTCTGCATCCTTTAAGCCTTCCATCCATCCATCCATCCATTCATCATTCATCCATGCATCCATCCATCATCCATCCAGCCATCCATCCATCCATCCATCCATTTTCTCATGCTCCCATCCATCCTTTCACAATGCCATCCACTCTTCTTTTACCAGCCTATCTTCCAACTTTATAGCTGTTAATGCCCTGTGATTATTGAAAAAGCACACTGCAACACTTGCTGCTAGTAGAGCATATTTACCTTTGATAATTCAGTTGCGGTTAAGAATCAGTGGAGGAAATCGCCCAACTTCATGGGCCGAGAGTGGTTTATCCACAACCCAGGTGGTTTATCTTTCTAACATTTCCTGGTAGCTACTTACTGCAAAAATAGTATGAATACTATGCTGAAAAAAGTTGTACAATTGATGAAGCCAATAAACTTGGCTTTGTGTAGCGCATGCGCACAGATGCACCCAACATGCAGAGACATTCCCACATAGAGCAAGCTGAATGGCCAACACACCTAGAGGCGCTCATTTTCACGAAGTCCATCAGACATGCATGTGCATTCTGATGCCAGAGGGTGATGCACCAAAAGACACACAAAGGGTGATGGGAGAAATGCTTGCATTAAGTCTAACCCCTGGCAATCCCTCTGGCTGCATTGTAACCCATCATTTTTTAGGCCACCATGCTACCTCAGACTGGACCCAGACATCAGTCTTGGTCCCGCTCCAACCGGAACAGTCCAGCCCAATCTGCCATGCGAGGTTCTCTACAATCCGGAACAGCAAGGAAGCCAAGACAGGCTTCAGCTTGCTTGGGCCTCTTCAGTCCGGTGTAGCTTGGTTCCAGTAGCATGCCCTCAGTGGCCAAGAGTATGTCCAGACTTGAGTCCCTCGCTCACAGTGCCAAGACATGGCACGAAGCACAGGTTAATGGCCCCATGGTCTACAGAATGATGGGCCCAATTACATCTGTAGCTGCTTTATAGTAGTGGGCATTGTGTTTTATGTATGAGGAGACCACTGGGAGCTGTACAAAAGGGGAGCATTGGGAGAGGTACAGTTCATAGGCGCAAGGCTAAGTGAATTATGGGGACACAGAGCTATGTGGAACAGACAACAATGTGATAAGAGAAAGAGGGCACAATGCGAACTACAATGGGTGCAAATAGTGAAAAAAACAGGTCCGCACTTCAAAGTTTAGTAGGTGTGTACAAGGTGATACCAGAGAGATCTCAATCTGTCAAATCTCACCTGAGTTGCTCATTCAGTCTGGTTTGTTTAATTTGCATTGTGGGATTTTCTGATTATAAATGTAGGACTAGAAGAACTAGAATCCAAACACATATCTGAGCACAGTATGCTATTGATGTCTGAGATTTATGAAGATAAAGACGATCAATGGAATGCATTTGAATGATTTATTTGGAGGAGCATTGTTGTACCGGGCCCCTTGCATCGGATCACCTCTGATTTTTGCCTTGCCTTGCTGAACCCACGTTCGGTGTTTTTTAGGACTCTCTGCACTTTACTTCTGCTAACCAGTGTTAAAGTGCTTGTGCTCACACTTCTGAAACATGGTAAAATTGGCCTACACCTGATTGGTATTGATGTAGTGGAAGTTTCCCTTACGTTGTAGGGGTGCATTATAATCACGTGTAGAGCGCACTGCATATAATCCTGTGTTAGGAAACGTGTAGTGTTACACTTGAGAAATGTATTAGCGTAGTAGTGTGATGTATTTTAGGCTATTTGCAAGTAACATGAAGAGTCAAAGTCGGGAATTATATGTAACTAGTAGAAAAAGTTAATGTGGAGAACATGTGTTATGCAACTGACATCATTTATATGCTAAATGTGTTTAAACAATGTTATTCTTATGTGTAGCAGATGCATTCCATTCATATTCCAATGGGCTTATTGCAATATCCCTGACAACTCTTGCTTAAGAATTAAATGCTGAATTTCATGGGTAATGTGAATCTGTTCTTTCTCACGTTTTGTGTTGCAGGTGAATACGCACTCTCTTAGATACAATAATATCTTTGGTTTGCTAGTCAGGCAAGGAGAGAAGTTACCATTGTGTGGTTTGAGTCAATAAAGGAAGGACATTGCGTTTTACATGGGAGAAGGCCTGGGAACCAAGGACAAATTTTAATAGCTAAGGTTCACTGTTGACATTATGGAAAAGTACCTTCCGGACCGTACCCAGGGTGGCTGGCATGATCTGAAGTGCATCTCGGGAGTGATACCTGCTAATGATTGGATATTGGAGTTACGGAAAGTAGCCCTTTTTTCTTTACCTTCAGAAAGAGAGCATCTCAGATCGAGCCCTGTCTTTGCGATAGTGGCTTTATGCTGCTTGACCCATTCAATGGTGGAAAGACTTCTTAGGAAGACTCCACGCACTGACACCTTATTCCTTTACTGAAATGTTAATTAGGGATATCGCCTTAGTGATAGTGTAGGGATAGATTTAATGCTTTTTTACTCACCAAACCTCGATGCAGGGCAACTTTGACTCATGTTTCCTGATAGTCTGTATCTTACTTCTTGGACTAATTGTCTTGTTTATGCTGCATCGTTTGAATTGGATACGTCAATTTAGCTTCATGCTAATTCCTTTGTACTTTTAGACACTCGTGTTAAGGTGTCTCTATGTTCAGTTGTTTTTGGCTTTGTAATCAATCAACTAACTCTTTAAAGTCATCGGTGAGTTATTATGTACCAGGAGAAAAATTGCTAAATGGCTGTGATTTAATGAAGTTTCTCCCCTTTACACTTTCATGCTGCGAAAAAGAACCATTGGATTGCAACTCTAGAACAGATCTAAAATTTATGGGCCCAGCCCTCTCAGGACATTCAATTTACTCAAACGTCCGTAGTAAATGGTACTACATTTACCGAAGGCCCGTAAATCATATGATACCTGTGGGCTGCAGCAGTCATTGTGCCAGCCACTAAATAGCCCTGTAAAACATGTCTCAGGCCTGCCACTGTTTGCCTGTAGCGCAGTTGTAAACTGCCATTTCGACCTATTAAAATTAATCTTTTATCAGGCCTAAATCCTGTATTTTAATACCTATAAGCGACCCATAAGGTAAGCCCTGAAGACTCAGAAGGCAGAGTATTTTTAAAGTAGGACATATGTACTTAATGTTATATGTCCCAGCAGTAAAAAACTCCTAATGTCATTCTTCACTGTTGAAAAGCTATCTCTCCCCACAGACTAACACTGGGTTACTTCATTAAACTTAATAAGTGATAAATAGAGACATGCTGCTTCCACTCAAATTAATTATAATTTCAAATCCTCTTTTAAAAGTACAATTGGATTTTAACTTGCTATACTGAAAATGCCACTGCTGGCATTTTTCTGCCTAAATGTGCTTTTCTGCCACAGTCTAGGGTCACATTACTGTGAATGGCTCTCCTGTAGTGTTTTGAGTAGCTCTTCCAGACAGTGAAACAAAAGGACCTTGTGTGTTTGGGAGAGGGTGATTCTCTGCTGATCCTGAGACGGATGTTCTCGGTGGAGGGAGGTGCTTTCCTAGGTTTCAAAGGTTAGCCTCAGAACTTACCCACCCCTTCTAGATTCATAAGAGCCGAATGCCCTGCCTCTCACAAATGACCGCCCTTTTTTACCCTACAGTTTGGAGCCAAACTCAGGAGAAATGGAAGAACTGACAAGAATTAATTTGTTATTAGGCCAGGGATTGCCTCCTACACACGGGCTGGCACTAGGTATAAACGTAGAATCTTCAGAACCTCTCGTCAAAACACTACTGGATCAGTGGAAGATTCAGAAGAAGGCTTGCCCTTTGCTCTGAAGAAGGAGGATTGGACCTGTTTGCGTTGAACCTAGGCTCTCCAGAAGTGCCTCTGTTGTGTTGTTGAAATCGGTAAACGCTCGCTTTCCCTGCCGCCATTGCTAGGAGCGAGGAGCCTACAGACACACCCATATCTGGTGGCCACGCCCCTCCTACGCCTAAGCTCCTACAATAAAATCATGAACGCATGCCGGAAGCGCAGCGGACGTGCGCAGCGGGCGCGACGATGGCGCGCCGAAGCCGCGCCAAAGGGGTGCCAGTCTGCGCCAGTCCGCGCCGGACCCGCGCCCAGAGCCCTAAATCCTACCCAGCCTCCACACCTCTCTAGTAAGTCTCTGAAATACTCTTCCTCCTACCTGACAGAGATTCGAAGCACCATGCTCCGCCAGGATTGCCCACTTCTTAACTTAGACGCGCATCCCGACGTAATTTACAAAGCTTGCCCTAAATGCAATCTCAAATGCACCCACTCCTTTACTCAGACACCCCCAATTCCTGGAGCACCACATAAAGACACTATAAGCATTAAATGCGCACTAGTGAATGCGAGATCTATGTGCAAACACAAAGAAGAGGTGGCCGAACTAATATCGGCACACAAATTAGACATTCTGTTCATAACAGAAACATGGGCCGACTTGGCTTCTGACCCCGATCTCGTGACAGCCGTCCCTGAGGGCTACTACATTGTCAGACAAGACAGACCGGCCGGAAAAAAAGGAGGCGGCCTCGCCATAATCCTACTGCAAAATCTAGCAGTAAAAACTGGAACTTCAGCCACTATCCCGGCTGAAACACTATCTTTCTCCATCACGCTTTCCCCCACCCAAGTGTTCAATGGAGTCCTGCTCTATCGCCCCCCTGTGGCCCGAACACCATTTCTCCAATCCATCAGCACTTTATTAGAAACTGTGCCAGAAGTCTCTGACTTCACAATACTCGGAGATTTTAACTTTCATCTAGAAAACACCCTAGACAAAGATACTCTGAGTTTGATTGAGGACCTTAAGGCAGCCGGCCTAAACCAGCTGGTCACCTTACCTACACACAAAGCAGGCCACATTCTTGACGGATTGTTCACGAATAACCCGGCCATTGCCCCCCCTACTGTAACTCCAATTGTATGGTCAGATCACGCAGTGGTGGTTTTCTGCGTTAGTGTTAAAAAACACAAAAATCAACCCTCGGCAAAAAAACAACAGAGGCTCTGCAGGGATTGGAAAAATATAGAAACGATCACCTTAGCCGAAACTCTCGGAAACACTAAACCACCCCCAGTATCTGACCCTCAACTAGCAGCAAATAATTATAACCAATGGCTTACAGATACTTTAAATCAAGTAGCGCCTCTAAAAAGAGTGCGGTCTAATCGTGCAACACCATCAGCCCCATGGTTCTCCGAACTGCTAAGAATAGAGAGACAGAAATGCCGCAATCTAGAAAGGCATTGGCGAGTCAACTATGATAACAACGACAAAGAAAGATACAAACAAGCGCTATCAGACTACAGGAAAACGCTAAGACAGGAAAAAAGCAAATATTTCTGTGAACAGATAGAAAGAGCACAGAATTCCAGTAAGCAACTATACCAGACCGTGGCTACATTAACAACGATACCAACAGCCAATATCACTGAAACCTCCCAAGACCTTTGCAATAAAATGGCCGACTTCTTCAGGACCAAGGTAACTGAAATTTTCGATAAATTTAACAACCTCACGAATGAGGAATTGTCAGACGACACCAAGAACATAGAACTCACGTCCTCATCTCTGAACGAATTTATCCCCCCATCACTAACAGAAATAAAAGACCTCATTAAAACCACCATGTCAGGATCCCCTCTTGATCCATGCCCACCAACCATTATCAAACTAACATCTGATGTAGTAGCACCAATCCTGGAGAACATCTGCAGCACCATTTGTGAGACAGGAACATATCCCCAAAATTGGAAAACTGCAATAATAAAGCCTCTATTAAAGAAACCAACTCTTAACACCTTGGAATTAAAAAATTACCGCCCTATAGCAGCTCTCCCTTACCCATCAAAAATTCTTGAAAAAGCCATAAACAAACAGCTGGCCAACTACATTGATCAAAACAACCTGTTGGATAACACCCAGTTCGGGTTTAGAAGAGGACATGGAACGGAGACAGCGCTCATCAAGGCCTCTGAAGAGATCAGACAGATCATGGACCAGGGCGGTTCGGCTGTTCTGATCCTGCTAGATCTATCAGCGGCCTTTGACACGGTCGATCATAACATCCTGATCGACCGTGTCAAAGCTATGGGCATAAAGGGCAGGGCTGTGGAACTTCTGACCTCTTTCCTAGCCAATAGAGAACATTCAGTGAAGATGGGGAACTTCTATTCACCAACGTTCGTGCTGCCATGCGGAGTCCCCCAGGGATCCTCGCTGAGTCCGACACTTTTCAACATCTATGTGTCGGACCTGGCGAGGATCATTAAAACCCATGGAATGGGAGTGACTTCGTACGCCGACGATACCCAGTTGGTGTTGGCAGTACATAAGAACGGGATTGAAGTAGCAGCCAACTTTCAGACCGGTATGAGAGCCATTAGTCACTGGATGGACAATAATTGTCTAAAACTAAACACCGATAAGACCGAGGTAATGGTGTTTGGAGACCTAAAACCATCTTGGTCTCCGATCTGGTGGCCATCGGAAATGGGCAATCCACCTATCCCAGTTTCTAAGGTCAGAAACCTAGGAGTGTTGTTCGACAACAAACTAAGTTTCACCAATCACGCCAACGCAGTGGTCTCCTCTTCCCTCTTCACGCTACGGAAGGTGAAAAAGCTACTACCCTACCTACCACTGTCTGCTGGGAAAACCCTGATGTCCTCCTTGGTGTTATCCAAGGTGGACTACTGCAACGGGCTTCTGCTGAACGCCCAGGAGCAGGTCCTCAAAAAGCTACAAATGGTGCAGAACGCCGCGGCGCGAATCCTGACCAGAACACCCAAGTTTGCACCGATTTCATCAGTCATTTACCAACTTCACTGGCTCCCAATAAAAAAGAGAACTAAATTCAAGGCTCTGTGCATTATATACAGAGCACTGAACAGCCAAGGACCCGACTTCTTTAGGGAATCACTGCAGCTGTACGTTCCCAAAAGAGCGCTAAGATCAGCCTCATCCGCTTCACTATGCATTCAACGAGTGAGAACAGTCACCTGGGGAGACAGACGCTTCATGGTGGCCGCCTCGAGGCTCTGGAACTCCTTGCCCCATCACATAAAAACCAGCCCCTCACTATTGCTCTTCAGAAGGCAAGTGAAGACATGGCTATTCACTCAATAATGCACAGGACGTGCCTCCTTGTCTGCCCAGCGCCGAGACACCATTTATGGTATTTGTTCGCGCTTTAGAAATTTAGAAATAAATAAAATAAACACTGCTAGTGCACAAAAGCATTAATGTTACAAATACATGTCCAAACTTGACATCTTTCCAGACTGTGAAAACATATTTTTATACGTACTTTGTACGTACTCAATAATATACTCAGAAAGTGTTCTGCTTACAAGTACATTTCTCTGTAAGTATTTTATAAGAAAACAATTTACATTCTGTTCAAGGCTACAGAACACTGAGCATGTTGCCCTTGGTTATTGTTGTCCAGTTGGAGACAGCTGTGAATAGGAAAGATAAACAATCACATCAGCATTGCTCCTCCGACATAGTGTGAATGGAACCAGATTTTTATTATATGAACAGGCTCTGAGTTCAGTTCCTCAAAGAGCACTTCAATGGATTATCCTAGAAAATTTGCCCGTGACTGAGGTTCAGCCCTACTGACTCTGATCTCTATCCTACTGTCATGCCTGTTCTACACCAGACTGGCTTCTTGATACATCTTACAAAGGTATGGGGAGTTTTGGAGTCCCAATCTATCTGCAGATAGTACTCTCACTATGCTCTCAATAGTAAAGGTAGGATTAGGTAGTTGTATAATTATGATAGATTTGTATATTCATATAATCACTGTAGCTGCTATAATAGTTGAACTGTTTATCTTTTTTTACCATTCTTGTAATGCTGGTAACAATGCTTTGTTTCCTTCTGCTACTAATTGCGAGTCAAGTACTTTACACAAGAATACAATTGCTTCAATAAATGTTTGAAATGCCAATTAGTGTATTTCTTGTGTATCCCTTTGGGCATGTCTAAGTATTAATGAAAGGGTAGTTCTGTTTCCACAATTTCTTTAGGGAGATGAGAGTGGTCATGCTCTGAGGCTGCAGACACCATACAGTACTCTGTGAGGTTAAGGGTCCAAATGGCGCACTGTGAGCTAGCCAGGAATTGGGTACACATACTCTGATTATACCAGTAGACTCAGATGTTTTTTGTTATTCAGATTCATGTCCTACTTAATTTGTAGGAACCATATGACACCTCCATGAGCCAGTTGTTTGGCCTCCCATTTGGGCTACAGGGACAAATAAGCTTCCTGAGTCCTCACTGCAACTGCCATGCTGACCACTGCCAGCTGGGCCTGCCTGAACTTTGCTGCTGGCCTCTGCCGGAGCCAAAGGCCAAGAAGTGTCCCCAGGTCCTGGAGTATTGGCTGCATCAAAGTGTACGTCTCCTGATCTCAAGGTTAAGTTACAGAATATTTGGACTCCTCACAACTGAGAAATGGCCTTTTCACCTGATTCCACAAACGCCAATGCAAAGCTCCCAGCAAGACCTGACATTCACGGCGACAGTGACCTTCCACGATGACCACAAACATGAATTTTCAGCAAGATCTGCAGTTTGGGCCATAACAGGGACTATCCTCAAAACCCAACCTGATCCGTCTGCTGATAACAATCTCCCTGTAGTGGCCCCTCAACACGAATGGCAGCTCCTCATGAGGACTTGAGAAAGTCAAACCTGTTCCCTGTATCCAACCCACACTCCATAGCACGTGTTGGATACAGGGAACAGGACTAGCACAACAAAATAACCATGAGTGGTACTTTGTGCTTCTTGGTAGTATTTTTCACCTAAAAAATTAAAAACTCATATCTCTGGTTCAATCGATTGCATTTTGTGTCAATTTTGTGCCATTTTATTTGCAAAAATTTGCTCTCAATCAATCAATCAATGTTTGTTAAGCACGAATACTCACCCGTAAGGGTCTCAAGGCGCTGGGGGGGGGAGGAGGTTCCAGTCCATCAAGGAGGGGGTCTGTCGAAGAGCCACATTTTGAGGTTTCTCGCGAAGATGGAGAGCGATGTCGTCTGTCTGAGGTGGAGCGGCAGAGCGTTCCAGGCTCTGGCCGGGAGGAAGGGGAAGGAGTGGCCTCCCGATCTGGTCTTTCTGGTGCGGGGGACCACGGCATAGATGTCAGGAATCACGGAAGGTTTCCTCCTCCTTCTGCTTCCGTGGCCTCCATGCTTTCATTACAAACTGAGAAAGCAGCCAATCCTTTGAGTTGGAGTGCTTGTTGGCATCGTAGAAATTCCAACATGGCTGCCAACTTGCTGCAACAGCATATTGCTGTTTAGCAGTCTAGTCTTGTAGTGAATGACAGTTGGTGAGGTGCGCTCTAACATTCCATGGTGCACTTCACCGAAGATTCTTCAGGAGCAGCATCTGTTTCTTGCGTCGAGAAAGCTAGTCAGGCTAGTGGCGACCTTCTCGGGGTTAGTTCCGTCGGTAAAATAAACTAAGGTTAGTGTGAAAAGTCAAAGTATAATTAAGCATTCTGAAAAAGCATTGAATTCAAAATTTGGTCAAGAGATAAATCTGAATAGACAACCATTCATCTGCTGAATTAAATATGTGTGGAACAACTATTAAATAATGTAATTCTTCAGCAGAAGTGAAAACTGTATTAAAAGAATACTGTGGTAAAAGCCTTTAGAGAAAAACGCGGGCGACTTCTTTCATTTCGCCGCGTTTATAATAATATCCCCATTTGTGTTTAAGCAGTTTAAATCCTAAAACACACAGGCACAGATTCATCGTGCCTTAGTTCAGAGGAAGATAATTGAGACGCGCGAGTGAATTTATTCATGTGCGGCTCGCGTGTTGACAGGAATTCTTGTCGGCATAAATAGAGACGCGCGTGCATCTAATTCAGACGCGCAACGCGCACTGTTTGACATCCTAACTGGCAACAATTAAAAACGTGTCTATTCCTTTGAAAAACACGTCTTGGGGCAAAGACTAGCGAAGGCGAACAAACATTACTCGCTTCGCTTAAATAAGCCAAAAAATACAATAAAGATAGCGGGCACTTGTTAGTCCGTTTCAAATCAATAATTGCCTTCTCAATTGATAAAGTTCATAACAACGTTGGGAGACTCATCTTGCCACTTGTAAATTAAGCAAATATAGATAAGTTCCAGATTGATATTAGAGGCAATATTCTGGAACTATTAACCTTTGAGACTCCATTTATAAAAACAACTCTATAACTATCCAGTGAGTATTCATAGAGAAGGGTAAACGCAATTTACATAATATAGGAAATCATGATGTACACTCACCTTGTCTTCTCATTTCCCACAGAGCAGTGAATACGTAGCGATCCTGTGAGGATAGAACAAGAATAAAGTTAAGACTTCTCTGCAGACATTTTCAACACTATAGAGAAGTAGAAGAGAGGCAAATCCAAAAACACTTCCTGGTAAGATAAGTTATCTTAAATTCTAAATCCAAGTAAGTTAAGAATGTTTCTCCATTTAACCCATGTTACGTCTGCAGCAGACACTACCAGTGAGGAAGGAGGTTTGTGCTGAACTACAGTGTTTTGGAGCTGTCTCTTCTCTGTCCCATCCCCTTTCCCCCCTCGGTACTTACCTACTAAGTTGGAATTAAAGAAGCCAAGTGGGGAAGGTTCCGAGAAGGGCATTGGGAGCTTGCGTCATTCTACTCCTGTGTGGTTCGCAATTTAAGGACACCCTTTACAGAGTGAAGTGCCCACGTTGGTACAAGCACCTGAGTAGAATGGCGGAAGGTTTAGATTTTAAAAAAATTAGGTGAGATTTTAAGTACAATACAAAGGGATTTAGAGGCAGTCAGGGAGGAAAATAAGATCTTAAGGCAAGAGATTATAATGTTTAAAACGGGGACACCAGTTCAGGGAGCCAGTCAGACTTCTACATTATTCACTACACAGAACCCAGGCTCTAGCGCTCCATCCTTTGCTCCAACTCAAGTCATCCACTCCTTATCCCCTGTAATTCCTCTAGCCCCACCAGGAAGATTCAATGGAGACCCACAAAAGGCACACATTTTTTTGACCCAGTGTTCACTGCACTTTATGTGCCGACCAACAATTTTTCCAGATTCCCAATCCCAGGTGGTGTTCATCCTGTCTTACCTGAGTGAGGACGCCGCTGCTTGGTCAATGCCACTTGTGTCTAAAGATGACCCAATTTATACAGTTTAGACGATTTCAAGAAAGAATTTCTCCGCATTTTTGATCGAAGAACAGCATCGCAGGCATCAGACAATGAACTGTTGGAATTAAAACAGGGGAACTGAGAACTCGTGGCCTATCTAGCCCAATTTAACAAATTAATAGTAGAAACTAATTTGCCTGAAGATAAAAGAGCAGCAGTTTTTTACAGGGGACTGCGAGAAGAACTGAAGGATGCTCTATCCTAAATTCCAAATCGACCTACTGATATATCTGCCCTTGTGGATTTAACTCTTGAGATTGACTATCGGCAAAATGAGCGAAAGGGAGAACGTAGACGGGAGTTTCGATCTAGTGTTCCACGTTTAGATCGAGTCAAAATTGAGTCAACCCGAACAGAGAGTTCTACGGGAGTGGAACCCATGCAGATTGCAGTAATCCGAGGCCCTCTCTCTAAGGAAGAAAAAGAAAAAAGGAGATTGAATAAATTGTGTTTGTATTGCGGAGGAAGTGGACATTTCGTCAAGAATTGTCTAAAAAGGCCAAAACTACCAATCAAGGAGAAGGAAAACTAGAGGCACCACGGGTAGGCGGAGTTGGACCCGTGGTTGCGAAAGTAGCAATAACTCCAACAAGTCACCAAGTGGCTAACACCTTACAAGTCTCTTCACCTCATCTAGTAATGACTGTGACATTGAAATTTCGAGATACAATTTTGACTGGAGTTATTGTCATGGTTGATTCTCGGGCAACGGGTAATTTCTGTGACCATAAATTTGCTGTTCGGAAGGGATTATTAGCAATCAACAAAGAAAAAAGTGAGAAAGTCCGAGCCGTGGATGGTACAGAACTGACTTCTGGACCCATAACAAGTCACACGGAGATAGTACACATGACTACCATTGAGGGACAACAAGAGACCTTACAGTTTAACTTAATAGACGCCCCTCAATTTCAGTTAATTTTAGGCCTACCATGGCTGACAGAACACAACCCACTGATAGATTGGGGAGCCCGAACTATTCAATTAAATTCAGAATATTGCACAAAACATTGTTTTGGAGAATTGACGAAAACTACTGAGGCTAGTGCGGTCACCCAGCTATGCACCAATGGAGGAACGATCTGTGTTATTCAAACACCTGAAATACCATAACCTTACCAGGAGTTCGTGGATGTCTTTGATGAAATCAAAGCCGAAACTTTACCCCTCATAGGTCTTATGACTGCAAGATCGACCTTGAACCTGGAGCCAATTTACCATGTAGTAGGGTATACGCCTTGACCGAAAAGGAAAATCTCCACTTGAAGGAGTATCTAACCAAGAATTTGGCAAATGGTTTTATTCGACCATCCCAGTCACCTGTCTCTTCCTCCCTTTTCTTTGTACCTAAGAAGGGGGGGATCTCAGGACTTGCATAGACTTCAGGGCAATCAACAGAATTACCATCAAAAATCGATACCCATTACCCCTTATCTCAGTATTTATCGATCAGGTAAAGGAAGCAAAGATTTACACTCGCCTAGATTTACGTGGAGCGTATCATCTAATCAGGCTTCGAGAAGGTGACGAGTGGAAAACTGCGTTCAGAACCAAATTTGGGCTCTATGAGTACCTGGTAATGCCGTATGGTCTATGCAATGCGCCTGCGGCCTTTCAATACTTTATCAACGATGTTCTAAGCGATTTCATTGATCGCTGTGCTATAGTCTACATCAATGACATTCTAATTTATTCAAACTCAATGGAGGAACATTATGACCAGGTCAGAGCTGTTTTACGCTTACGAGAAAACTCCCTATATGTCAAATTGGAGAAGTGTCTTTTTAACACAGATACGGTGGAGTTTCTTGGTTTTGTATTGTCGCCTAATGGAGTTCAAATGGATGAACAGAAGGTGAAAGCAATAAAAGATTGGAAGTCTCCTGCTAGTGTCAAAGAACTCCAGAGTTTTATTGGATTCTCCAATTTTTATAGACGATTCATTCACGGATTCTCTTCCAAGATACTCCCTTTGACTCGTCTTCTGAAGAAAGGTGTTTCTTTTCATTGGTCAGATGAGGCGAAAGAGGCATTTCGATTGATGAAAACCAGTTTCACTACTGCACCTGTTCTACTTCATGCAGACCCCTCTGAACCCTTCTATTTGGAGACGGATGCTTCAGACCTAGCTATTGGAGGAATACTTTCTCAAAGACACAAAGACACCGGGCAGTTGCATCCTGTAGCCTATCGTTCACGTAAACTCAATCCTGCGGAGTGCAATTATACTATTACGGAGAAAGAACTTCTGGCCATTAATGACGCCTTCAAGGACTGGAGGCATTACCTAATGGGGTCTAAGCATACTGTAACGGTGTTTACAGATCATCGCAATCTGAAACTTTTGCGCTCCGCCCGTACACTCACACCACGTCAGTTGCGCTGGTCCTTGTACTTCGCGGACTTTGACTTTGTTATCACCTTCCGTCCCGGCTCCAAGAATAGAAAGGCCGATGTCCTCTCAAGATTGAATACAGAAAATCAAACCTCTGTCATTGCAAATCAACCAATCATTCCGGATGACAAATTTATTGGAGCGATATCTTTGGAACCCTTTGAACATCATGTCCGCAATTTGATGCCAGATCCTGATATGCAGACTTGGGTCTCGGAAGATCCGCTACGTTCCATTCACAATGGCCTACCCTATCATGGCTCTGCTCTGTATCTACCCACCAAGGACCTCCAGTTGAAAGCAATGCAGGAAAGTCATGATAATCCCCTGGCTGGTCATAAGGGCATCTTAAAAACTGAAGACTTACTAGACGAAATTTTTGGTGGCCATGTATGTGCCGTGATATTCGTCAATATGTTTTGAGCTGTGACCTATGTGCACGGGGAAAACCAGACAGGCAGGCCCCAAGCCCCAAAAGGACTCTTGCAACCCATGCCAACCCCCCCATATCCTTGGCACACGGTCTCGTTGGACTTGATTGTTGATCTACCTTCTTCCCATGGGTATAACACTATCCTTGTTGTTGTTGACACCTTTAGTAAAATGGCACACTTTGTACCCTTTAAGGGTGTACCCACTTCTAAACAACTAGCACAACTTTTCAATCAACACATAATTCGCCTTCATGGGATACCTAAGAACCTCATTTCAGACAGGGGCTCCCAGTTCTTATCACCATTTTGGAAGGCCTACATCAAAGGCCTTAACATCGACCATCGTTACTCTACTAGTTTCCATCCTGAAACTGATGGTCAGACTGAACGCATTAATCAAGAACTAGAACAACACCTTAGGTTATACTTGCTAGATGAGGAGGGTGATTGGCCTGACCATTTATGGACTGCAGAGTATGCCCATAATAATGCCCTTAATGTCTCTACTGGTTGTTCGCCTTTCTTTATAAACTCAGGCAGACATCCCAATTCCCATGCTAATTTTGACACTGTGCATGTTCCTGCTATTCAAGACATCGCACAACAGTTAACTAACATCCACCACTCAGTAACTTACCATTTGACTGCAGCTAAAGCTCGTTACAAACACTTCGCTGACCTGAAACGTAAGAAGGCACCTGAACTTCATGTAGGAGATTTAGTCTGGTTGTGTACAAAGAATCTTCGACTTAAGGGTCCACGTAAATTCCAGCCTCGTTTTATGGGTCCTTATCCAATTGAGAAGGTGATAAATCCTGTTACCTATCGATTATCTCTTTCTGGTTCCACTAAGATTTACCCGGTCTTTCATGTCTCCCTCCTAAAACCAATTCATCCCAGGTTACGTAGGTCTTCCCCTCCTGATCCTTTAATTCTGCATGGAGAGACTGAATATGAAGTTAAACGGATTATAGATTCAAAACTTATCCGTGACAAACGTTTTTATCTCATTAACTGGAAGGGATTTGGACCTGATGAAAGTTCCTGGGAAAAAAGTACTGATGTTCATGCTCCCCGATTAATTAAAGCCTTCCATGCTCAATTTCCTACTAAACCCAGACTAGAGGAAACCCCGTTGGGAGGGGGTACTGTCAGGATTCACGGAAGGTTTCCTCCTCCTTCTGCTTCCGTGGCCTCCATGCTTTCATTACAAACTGAGAAAGCAGCCAATCCTTTGAGTTGGAGTGCTTGTTGGCATCGTAGAAATTCCAACATGGCTGCCAACTTGCTGCAACAGCATATTGCTGTTTAGCAGTCTAGTCTTGTAGTGAATGTCAGTTGGTGAGGTGTGCTCTAAAATTCCATGGTGCACCTCTCCGAAGATTCTTCAGGAGCAGCATCTGTTTCTTGCGTCGAGAAAGCTAGTCAGGGTAGTGGCGACCTTCTCGGGGTTAGTTCCGTCGGTAAAATAAACTAAGGTTAGTGTGAAAAGTCAAAGTATAATTAAGCATTCTGAAAAAGCATTGAATTCAAAATTTGGTAAAGAGATAAATCTGAATAGACAACCATTCATCTGCTGAAATAAATATGTGTGGAACAACTATTAAATAATGTAATTCTTCAGCAGAAGTGAAAACTGTATTAGAAGAATACTGTGGTAAAAGCCTTTAGAGAAAAACGCGGGCGACTTCTTTCATTTCGCCGCGTTTATAATAATATCCCCATTTGTGTTTAAGCAGTTTAAATCCTAAAACACACAGGCACAAATTCATTGTGCCTTCGTTCAGAGGAAGATAATTGAGACGCGCGAGTGAATTTATTCATGTGCGCCTCGCGTGTTGACAGGAATTCTTGTCGGCATAAATAAAGACGCGCGTGCATCTAATTCAGACGCGCAACGCGCACTGTTTGAAATCCTAACTGGCAACAATTAAAAACGCGTTTATTCCTTTGAAAAACACGTCTTGGGGCAAAGACTAGCGAAAGCGAACAAACATTACTCGCTTCGCTTAAATAAGCCAAAAAATACAATAAATATAGCGGGCACTTGTTAGTCTGTTTCAAATGAATAATTGCCTTCTCAATTGATAAAGTTCATAACGTTGGGAGACTCATCTTGCCACTTGTAAATTAAGCAAATATAGATAAGTTCCAGATTGATAGTAGAGGCAATATTCTGGAACTGTTAACCTTTGAGACTCCATTTATAAAAACAACTCTATAACTATCCAGTGAGTATTCATAAAGAAGGGTAAACGCAATTTACAGAATGTAGGAAATCACGATGTACACTCACCTTGTCTTCTCATTTCCCACAGAGCAGTGAATACGTAGTGATCCTGTGAGGATAGAACAAGAATAGAGTTAAGACTTCTCTGCAGACATTTTCAACACTATAGAGAAGTAGAAGAGGGGCAAATCCAAAAACACTTCCTGGTAAGATAAGTTATCTTAAATTCTAAATGCAAGTAAGTTAAGAATGTTTCGCCATTTAACCCATGTTACGTCCGCAGCAGACACTACCAGTGAGGAAGGAGGTTCGTGCTGAACTACAGTGTTTTGGAGCTGCCTCTTCTCTGTCCCATCCCCTTTCCCCCCTCGGTACTTACCTACTAAGGTGGAATTAAAGAAACCAAGTGGGGAAGGTTCCGAGAAGGGCATTGGGAGCTTGCGTCATTCTACTCCTGTGTGGTTCGCAATTTAAGGACGCCCTTGACAGTAGAAGAGCTGGGCTGATCGTAGGGTCCTTTGCGGTACGTGGAATTTGAGTCGGCCGTTCAGGTATGCTAGTCCAGTGTCGTCGAGGGCCTTGTGTGCGTGGGTGAGAATATTGAAAGTGATTTTAGACTAGATGGGGAGCCATTGCAGTGTGCATAGGTGCTGGGAGAGGTGGCAGTGTCTTGGCAGGTTGAGGACCAGTCTTGTGTCGGGGTTCTGGATGTTTTGTAGCTTGCGGGTGAGGTTTTTGTTTATTCCGGTATAGAGTGCATTGTCGTAGCTGAGTCTGCTGGTGACGGGGGCGTGAGTGACGGCCTTTCTGTGCTCCAGGGGGATCCAATTGAAGGTCGTAGGAGGGTGTGGAAGCAGGAGGATGCGATGGAGCTCATCTGGTGGTCCATTTTGAGCTTGGAGTCCAGGATGATTTCAAGGTTGCGTGCATGCGTGGTCCGTGGGGGTGGGTGGGTTTCCGATGGCGGGGGGCCACCAGGTGTCGTTCCAGGCAACAGGTTTTGGGCCCATGATGAGTACTTCTGTTTTGTTGGTGTTGAGTTGTAGGCAGCTGCTTTTCATTCATTTGGCGATGGCTTCTTGAAAGTTGTGCCTGGCGGTGTTGGGTTCATTGGATAAGGAGAGGATGAGTTGGATGTCATCTGCGTATGACATCATTTTGAGTCTGTAGGTTCTGACGATGGGGCGAGCGGAGCCATGTAGACGTTGAAGAGCGTGGGGCTGAGGGAGGACCCCTGGGGGACTCCGTAGATGGTTGGATTTAGGGTCCAAGAGGAAAGGGGGGAGTCTGACCTGCTGCGTTCTGCCGGAGAGGAAGGAGTTGATCCATTCGAGCCCTTGTCCTGGATTCCTGCGTCGTGGAGTCTGCATATTAGCGCCTCCAGTGCCCATGACGAGCTGGACTCGTCATGGAGCACAGTCGCGCTGTGCCCATGATGAGTCCAGCTCGTCATGAGGCATTCCCTGGGGAATCCCTTTGGTGCGGGCACCAGAGGGATTCCCTTTTAGTGAAAATACCCTCGGAAGCTGGGGAAGAGCTTCCCCAGCTCCCCAGCTCCCGAGGCCCCCCCCTTTCACTGTAATGACGATCGTCGCGCACGTCGCGCCGACGTCATTACAGTGAAAGTGAAACTGAAATGAGCCAAGAGGCTCATTTCAGTTTCACTTTCTACGTGCTCAGGGGGCTATCTCAGCCCCCTGAACACGTAGAAAGACGGGAGAGGTATCGTTGGAAAGGGGAGAATCTCCCCTTTCCAATGGTACCCCTGCCCAGTGGATGCCTGCTTGGGGATCGCCACAGGACGGCGATCCCCAAGCAGGGATCCACCCACTAGTCACCAGGGAGGGGGGAGTGGCCCCTTGGGCAAGGGCCTTTGCTCCCCCCTGGTTATTTTGTTGCAATTTAGTCTTTTTGCCCCCCCGGGGGGGCAAAAAGCCCACTAGACACCAGGGAATTTTTTTTAGAAAAAAAATAGGGGTGGGGGCCCATGCCCCCACCCCACTCCCCAATTACTACAGTCTTTTTGCCCCCCCCGGGGAGCAGATGGGGCATTGGCCCCTAATCTGCCCCTTCGGGGGGGGCAGAAAGCCCACTAAATACCAAGGATTAGTTTTTAGGTTTTTTTAGGGTGGGGGCTGCCCGCAATGGGCACGCCAATGCCCCCACCCACCCGCCACCATTACAGACTTTCTGCCCCCCATGGGGGGCAGATGGGGCATCGGCCCCCAATCTGCCCCCCCTGGGGGGCAAAAAGCCCACTAGACACCAGGGAATAAAAAAAAAATAGAGGTGGGGGCTGCCCAAAACGGGCAGGCCCATGCCCCCACCCCACCCCCCAATTACTACAGTCTTTTCGTACCCCCGAGGGGCAGATGGGGCATTGGCCCCTAATCTGCCCCTTCAGGGGGGGCAGAAAGCCCACTAAACACCAGGGATTGATTTTTAGATTTTTTTTAGGGTGGGGGTTGCCCGAAATGGGCACGCCAATGCCCCCACCCACCCGCCACCATTACAGCTTTTCTGCCCCCCCTTGGGGGCAGATGGGGCATTGGCCCCTAATCTGCCCCTCGGGGGGGGCGGAAAGCCCACTTGACGCCAGGGATTTTTTGGGCCTCCCACACGAGTGAGGCACCGTTTTTATCGGGAGACCCGGGGGAACACTGGGTGGTAGGAAATTTGTGTCAGCCTGGTGATGCCACAACTTTCCCACACAAAAATGTGTCAAAAAGGTGATTTTTTCAGCTAAATTTGAGGTTTGCAGTGCATTCTGGGTAAGGAAACGTTGGAGGATCCACGCAAGCCATACCTCCCTGGAATCCCCCGGATGTCTAGCTTTCAGAAATGTGTGGGTTTGGTAGGTTTCCTTATGTGGCCACCGAGCACCGGGCCAAAAACCCAAGTGACCCCCCTTGCAAAACCAGGTCGTTTTGAGACAGGCAATTTTCATGTCGCCTCACTACGTTGTGGGCCCTTGCCTGTCGCGGGTACTTGGGCCTCCCACACGAGTGAGGCACCGTTTTTATCGGGACACCTGGGGGAACACTGGGTGGTAGGAAATTTGTGTCAGCCCAGTGATGCCACAACTTTCCCACACAAAAATGTGTGAAAAAGGTGATTTTTTCAGCTAAATTTGAGGTTTGCAGGGCATTCTGGGTAAGGAAACGTTGGGGGATCCATGCAAGCCATACCTCCATGGAATCCCCCGGTTGTCTAGTTTTCAGAAATGTGTGGGTTTGGTAGGTTTCCCTAGGTGGCCGCCGAGCACCGGGCCAAAAACCCAAGTGACCCCCCTTGCAAAACCAGGTCGTTTTGAGATAGGCAATTTTCATGTCGCCTCACTACGTTTTGGGCCCTTGCCTGTCGCGGGTATGTTATGTTTTACACATCTTGTAAAAATTGCCTTTACGACCACATTTTTTACACTCCTTGTCAATGGCATAACACCTCTTATAGTCACTCGTGTGGTATGTGCTACCACACCTAGTACACATCCTCTCATGTGTCTTACTATTATCTAAATTAGTGCCGGAATTATTACTATATCTTTTCCCAGATACTCCCTTCCTTTCATTGCTTTCACTACTTTTGCTAGAATTCAACGCTGCTACATCATCTTTACCTATACATGTTACAGCTTTAGTACTCTCTTTTTTTTTCCAATTCTTTCATACACAATTCCGATTGCTCCACCACTTTAGCTATATCAATAGCACTTGTGAGTGTAGGGTTCTTTGCAGCCCATAGTCTTTCCTGCATTTTTTGTTGCAACATTGTACAATAAATTGATCCCTAATCATCTCTTCCCTCATGTTTCCAAACTGACAATCTAGGGATAACTGACGTAAACGTGTTACAAATTGGTCAATAGTCTCATCCTGTCTCTGTGGTTGTGTATAGAATTTATTCCTACACATCACTATGTTTCTTTCTTTAGCATATTGTTTCCTTAATCTTTCTTTTGCCTCTAAATAAACATTTGCTATTGCCCTTCCTTCCACATCCACCCCAGCTGGTAAAAATTTAAATGCATGTTGCCCCTCCTTTCCTAGCGTACTTAGTAATAAGGCTTTTTTCCTGGAAGCACTGAAGTCTTTACCGTCCAAAGCCTCAATGTAATTTTCAAATATCTCTATCCATTCTTCCCACTCTATGGGAGGATCACCAGATTGTTGGAGGAATAAGGATGGTGCTATTACATTAATACTTTCCATACCTCAATATAATACTCAGCTATTCACAATTTGTATTACTATATTCACAACTGTTGTAATACCTCTAACGTTTCTTTCTCTAATGTCTCAATACTAGTTTACCACTGTTGTTTTCCTTTTTTAAAAAAAAAAAAACAAACACAAAAAAAAAATGATTAGAACCACATAAAAAAACAGAACACTATCTTAGTCGATAGCACTGAGGGTTAATGAATTTTTTTTCTATTTGTTACTGCAACGAGCATAACGCCATTAGTCTAAGAGTGTGAAGCCATTCGTCTATTTCACCACGATAAAACTGGTTCCATAGTAACGCTCGAAACAGTACTCCGACTTAGTCCACAGTGCTGAATGTTGATATCTCTTCCGTTTGTAACCACGAAGAATGTGAAACCATTTGTCTATTTCTTTGCGTACGAGTTGGTTCCCATAGCAACTCTACACCTTAACCAACATGGCTGCCGTTTGCGTCAACACGCCGCCGTCAATTACGTTCTGACGCTTCCAGTGTCAATACACTCGGTTTCCGATTGTTGGTCTGCTTCGCCCGTGAAGAGGCAGACGTCAAGGAGTAACCACGCGATGTAGATTCAACAATAGCAGACGTCACGAAGTGACCACGCGATGTTGTTGTTATACAAAGAGGTAACAGTTAGCCATACTATCCGTTGATGTGACCAATTTCGCACAGATATACTACATCGCCCCCTTGAGACTATCTTCCCAGTTCAAATGTCAATGACAACTCTTCGCATTCAGTACTCACGATTTCCTTCCAAATCGCAGTCTTTTTTTTTTTCGGATTACTCTCTTTGACAGACAAACCCGAATTATTGCCTCTTCAATGACCAGGGATTCCTTTCTTCGAAGACAATCCTCACTGTCCTTTCGCTTTTTTTTTTTTAACTCTTCCTTCTTTTTTTTTCCTGTGTTAGGTCGATTCCTAAACACCTTTGTGGGTCCTTCTCACCAACATGCTATTTCCTCTACGCTCCTGCATCTGCTTCTTACTTGCTGGCTTCTTCGTTAATCGTCGCCATTTGTTGTAATCAAACAAAGTAATCTTCATACGCAGTTAATGTACCAGGTTGTAGATGTTTTGTTCAGAGCATAGGAATAGCGTTGGTATCTAGATGTTTTATTCAGAGCATAGGAATAGCGTTGGTATCCCCCTCACAGCCAGCATACAACTGCAAGGCTAGGAACACCACTATGATGCTCCCCATAGCAACGCTAGAACACACAGTAGAATCCCCCATTTAAAGTGCCATAACATATATTACAACATGTAGTAATAACCAAACATAACAGGGTACTTGGGCCTCCCACACGAGTGAGGCTCCGTTTTTATCGGGAGACCCGGGGGAACGCTGGGTGGTAGGAAATTTGTGTCAGCTCGGTGATGCCACAACTTTCCCACACAAAAATGTGTGAAAAAGGTGATTTTTTCAGCTAAATTTGAGGTTTGCAGGGCATTCTGGGTAAGGAAACGTTGGGGGATCCACGCAAGCCATACCTCCCTGGAATACCCAGGGTGTCTAGTGTTCAGAAATGTGTGGGTTTAGTAGGTTTCCCTAGTTGCCGGCAGAGCTAGGGTTAGAAAACTACAGCTAGGCACTTTGCCAAAAAAAGTTCATTTTTCACTGCGAAATTGAGGTGTGTCCACAATGCGTTTTGTGCCGTTACCTGTCGCGTGCACTAGGCCGACCCACGCAAGTGAGGTACCATTTTTCTCGGAAGACTTTGGGGAACATGGGGTGGGTGGAAATTTGTGGATCCACACAGATTCCAGAACTTTCCACCACAGAAATGTGGGGAAAATGTGTTTCTTTGGGCATTTTTTAGGTTTGCAAGGGATTCTGGGTAACAGAACCTGGTGGGAGGCAGTCAAGTCACCCCATCTTAGATTCCCCTGGGTGTCTAGTTTTCAAAAATGTATAGGCTTGCTAGGTTTCCCTAGGTGCCGGCAGAGCTATGGTTCAAAAACTACAGCTAGGCACTTTGCCAAAAAAGGGTCATTTTTCACAGCGAAATTGAGGTGTGTCCATGTTACGTTTTGTGCCGTTTCCTGTCGCGGGCACTAGGCTGACCCACACAAGTGAGGTACCATTTTTCACGTAAGACTTTGGGGAACGCGGGGTGGGTGGAAATTTGTGGATCCACGCAGATTCCAGAACTTTCCACCAGATAAATGTGGGGAAAAAGTGTTTTTTGGGCAATTTTTTAGGTTTGCAAGGGATTCTGGGTAACAAAACCTGGTGGGAGGCAGTCAAGTCACCCCATCCTGGATTCCCCTGGGTGCCTACCCCTACAAGTGAGGTACTGTTTTTATCGGGAGACTTAGGGTAATTCAGATTTGTAAAGGAACTGTTATTACCTATTGACTTTCGATGCATATCTGCCTTCCAAATAAAAGACATTGTGTAAAAAAGAAGTCATTCTAAAAAATGACTGATAATTCTCATGCTAGTATTAGTATGCCCAATTTCGGAAATGTGCAAATATCTACTGTTTTCTAAACTCTATATTTTGTTCTCATTTCAGAAATACATAGGTGTCTTTCATACCGATTTTTTCATGTACACTAACAGAATAATTACTATATACCCGGTACATAATAAAAAACCATTGCAAGTTGCTGCCCAGTTTTTGGCTCTGGGTTCGTCGGGTTCTTGGTGAACCTACAAGACCTATATATCCCCACAACCAGTAATGTCCAGCGGATAGAACGGTATATTGCTTTCAAAGAGCTCTCATAATTAGAAGAAGTTACAGGTGAAAACGTTGACACAAAAGGCTTTTTTATTCAACACATTTTCAATTTATCCTATATTTAACTGTTAGTTTCTATAAAAAAACCTTGATGGATCTACACAAATGACCCCTTGCTGAATTCAGAATTTTGTCTACTTCTCTAAAATGTATAGCTTTACAGGATCCATTATTGCTTTTGTACCCATTTCTACCATTAACTGGAAGGAGGTTGAAAGCACAAAAAATAGCAAAAATAGGCTATGTCCCAGAAAAATGCCAAAACTGTGTACAAAATGTTGGGTTTCTGACAAAAGTCTGGTATCCCCTAAAAGCTGGGAAAATGGTGATTTCAGCCCCATAAACCCTTTTTTGATAACACTTGCAGGGAAAAACCCAGAAGCTTTCATTTGCAGCCCGTTTTTCCCATTTCCCCCCCAAAAAACTAAATTTTGCTGTATTTTGGCTCATTTCTGTGACCCCTCCAGGGGAATCCACAAACCCTGAGTACCTTCAGAAGCCCCATGATGTTGGAAGAAAAGGACGCAAATTTGGCGTGGATACCTTATGTGGTCAAAAAGTTAAAGGGGCCTCAGCGCGCACTACCCCAAATAGCCAAAAAAGGGCGTGGCACAGCGAAGGGGTTAGGGTGTAGTGAGAGACTGTGTCGAGACTGTGTCGAGCGCCGCCCAGAGGTCGAGCAGGATGATACTGTTTATCCTCTGTCCAGTAGGGAACGGATGTCAGCTGTTGTGGCAAGGAGGGTGGTTTCTGTGCTGTGTTTTTTTCTGAAGCCGGATTGGGAGGAGTCAAGGATGTTGTGCTCTTCGATGAAGGTGGCGAGTTGGCATTTGATGGCTTTCTCAATGACTTTTGCAGGGAACGGGAGCAGGGAGATGGATCTGTAGTTTTTGAGGTCGGTGGGGTCCGCCGAGGGTTTCTTCAGGAGGGGGTTGATCTCGGCATGTTTCCAGTCGTTGGGAAACGAGGCATCAGTCAGGGAGCGGTTGATGGTATGGCGGAGCATGGGTGCGAGAGTGTCAGCGGCTCTGTCGAAGATGTGGTGTGGCAAGGGTCCGTGGGGGCCCCGGAGTGGATTGACTTCATTGTCTTCAGTGTGTCTTCTGTGGTGAGGGCTGTCCAGTTGTCAATCGTTGGTTTCAGGTGGTTGGTGAGGGTTCAGTGTGTTGGTTGTCTTCGTCAAAGTTGTCGTAGATGTTCTTGATTTTGTGTTTGGAAGAAGGTGCTGAGTTTGTTGCTGAGGTCTTGTGAGGGAGGTATGTCAGTAGTCTCGCTGGTGGGTTTGGCGAACTCCTTGATGATGCTGAAGAATTCTTTGCTGTTGTGCACGTGTGTGGAGATTCTGTCTTCAATTGCATTTTTTCTCATTTTTCTGATGAGTTGGTGGCGGCTCTGAAGTCATTGTGGGCCTCTGTGGATTTGGAGTTCCTCCAGGCCTTTTCGAGGCGGCGGCACTTGCGTCTGGACTCTCGTCTCGTTGTTTTTCTTGAGGGGGACTATGGTGTTGGCGCTGTCGAAGATCCATCTGTGCAGGTTTAGGATTGAAGTGTTGGGGTCGTCGTCTTCCACGATGGTTAGGGTGGAGCTGCTGAGTGAGGAGGAGAGCTGGTCCAGTTTCTTCGTGGGAGCAGGTGCTGGTGCCTGTGGAATGTGGGTGTTCTAAAGGTGAAGTGGACGCATCAGTGTTCTGTCCATGGGAGTTCGGTGGTGTGGCTGAAAGTGATGGAATTTCCTGTTGTGAAGAGGGGGTCGAGGGTGTGTCCTGCTGAGTGCATGGGTTCGGTCATGATCTGGCGGAGTCCAATGTTGTGGAGGTTGTCCAGGAGGGATGTGGTGTTGGGGTTCAGTTGGTTGTCGAGGTGGAAGTTGAGGTCTCCCAGCAGGGTGTAGTTGGTGGATGTGATGGCATGCGGTTAGATGATGTCCGTGATGGAGTTGGCGAATGGTCCTCGGGGTCCAGGGGCTCGGTAGATGAGGGTTCCCCAGAAGGTGGTGGTAGGGCTGGCCAGTATCTTGAAGTGAAGGTGTTCCATCAGGTTTGTGTGCTCGTCGGGGAGCGTGCTCTTGCCGTGGGTGGATTTGTGGACGATTGCCCCTCCAGGGCGTGTGGGGCGGTTCTTCCTGGAGATCTTGTATCCTTGGGAAATGGCGATGGCGATGTCCGGTCCTGAGGAGGTGTTGGTTTAGGTTTCGGTGTAGAATGCTACATCCCGGGTGGTGCTGTCGAGGAGGTCCCAGATTTCAGTGGCATGTTTGTGGAGTGATCGGACGTTGGGAGGATGCATTGCAGGCTCTTCGGTTTGGGTGTGTTCTTGCGGGTGGGTTGTGCTTGGTCAGTGTTACTGGTGGTGCTGTAGGTGTGGCGGCAGCTGTGACAGCTGAAGGGTCTGTGGGTGTCAGCTGGTGATGCTAGCTTGCAGTTGTTGTTGTGGCCTGGGTTGAGTGCGTGGAGTGCCGCTGGGTTGTAGCGTTGGCGGTGCAGGGATCCAGGGTTCCTGGCGCTGGTCGCGGTCGGTTTGCGGAGCGGCGCAAACGGGCTTGCCTTTAGCATGCTAGCGGTGCCGCAGTGCAGCGGCTGCCATTAAGTATCAGTCAGGGAGGGCTGGACAGCTGGGAGGGGAAGTGGAACGGGCTGGTCGCACTGGGGGGAGGGGATGCGGGGGCAGCAGCAGCGGGAAAAACGGGGGAAAGGAGGAGCAATTGAAGTAAAGAGAAAAAGTGCAAAAAGAATAAAGGGTGAAACGGAGCAGAAAGCAGAGAAAAAGTGATGAAAAGTCTGAAGGGTCAAGAAGCTAGAGGGTGACACATAGCAGAAGGAGAGGATGAAGGGGGCAGAAAGCAGAAAGCTGAGCAGAGCGAGAGAAGGAGTCAGCGGTCCACTGGACCACCAGGGATGAGGTGCAGGTATAGCCTGCGGGTGGAGGAGAGCCTCGAACACCAGCACTACAGAAGTGCAGGGGCTCACAGAGGGCCTCACTTAATGGTGGAGCTGCGAGGGTGAGAGAGCAGTTTCACTGACAGTGAGTCAGTGGTCTTGCTTTATTTTTCTAAATTGGTTTGGGATTTTCCTTACGTTGTGTTTTTACTTTATTACTGTTTGAGTGCTGCATAAATATGTTATACATTGCCTCTAAGTTAAGCCTGACTGCTTTTGTGCAAAGCTTCAATAGACTTTTGCACATGTTTATTCAGTGACTTTTGTGAGTCACTCTGCCAAGGATGTGTTTATTGTGTAAGTGGGGCTTCCACTCCTTTCTACTAATAATCCAATTTCTTACAAGCATACATTTGATTGTGGCTAGATACCATATTGGCCAGAAACCCACCTTGATGCACTGCATTTGTGGAACACAAGCACACCACACAACTTTATATACAGTAAACCATCTATATGCACTTTAATAAACAAAATAATACTAATAAGAAGAAGAACATTTGTAGAATGCTTGGTTACACCACAATGGTGTGCCCCCGTGCTGGACCATAGATCCAACTAGGAGATAGGAGCAATTAGTAGAGAGAACAGGCGACAGACCGACCTGATTAGAATTGAATGTTATTGCTAAAGAGCCATTTTTTCTGTTTCTTCCTGAATTCAGTTTCCAATGGGGAATCTCTGAGGACAATGGGAGGGGAATACTATAATTTAGCCGCTATATTGGCAAAATATTTAGCTCCCATTCTCGCCTTCCTAATCTTGGACATGGTTGCCAGATTGGCATCAGAGGATCTGAGGTTATGAGTGGGGACATAGGTTTGAACTAGAGAGTGAAGGTAGCTGGGTCTTTGTTTCTTTTAAATGTGGTGGCCTACACATAGGGCTTTGAAGCTGATTCTTTTCATTACTGGAAGCCAATGTAGCTGGTCGAGAGCACTAGAAGCTGACAATCTTTTAGGGAGATTAAGAATCAGCCCAGCTGCCTCGTTCTGGACTTGTTGGGACAGTCTGAGATTCCCTTTGGAGGCACCTAGGTAAAGTACATTCCTATAGACCAGCTGGGAGGTAATAAGTGTCAACTGTGGCCATTTAAAGTTCAATATACTTATGAGGAACAAGCCACTGCATCTAGGAAATTGGATTATTATTTGGGGTGGAGCGACTGCTTCAAGAAATAATCACAATGCTTGTCGGGGTGACCCCTTCAAGTCAATAAATTAACCTGAGCTCATCTCTGGTAGCTATGGCACAGAGCAGGCAGACTTAACTTAGGGCAATGAAAAAGATATTTATACAGAACCAAAACAGTAATAAAGTCAAAATGCAAAACCATAATAAATTCGAAAAAGAGAGTACAATTTGATGAACAAAATGTACATTTTTCTGTAGAAATAGTGCCAAGAAAAAGTTAGATGCCAATGTTAGTCAATGGTCTTTCTAGACCGGTACCGAGGTGCAATTGCAGGCTGACTGCAATGGATCCTGGGTGGTTGAATCTGGTGAAAGTCTGACTGTCAGAAAGCTCAAAAAAGTGTCTAAACCCCACTGATCTGGTGGAAAAGTTTCCAAAAGTTTCCAAACTTTCTTTTGGTGCCCAAATAACTACGTAAAGTGGTTCAGGACCTCAGGAGAGGCACTCACAGAGTGTTGGGCAGAGGTAAACAACAGGGTCCAGCCACATCCAGTAGTCACTGGTCAACTGAGTACCTCCAGGGACGGGCTTTCAGATGTTGCCTCCCTGTAGGCATACAGAAGGTGTGAGAAATTAGCAGTATCAGTTGAGGGGGATACCTACCCACTACAAGTAATAATGACAATCCTTGTTAGGGTGAATCACTAAAGTAAAAAAAATACCCTGGGATCCCTATCCCCCCCGCCCCCCCCACCCCCCCCTCGGTAGCTAGTACACAGGGAAGACAGGCTTAATATAGACACAGTGTCTAAGATATTTATTAGGTACCAAAACTGTAATAAAGGCAAAACAACACAAGAAAAACCCCAAACCAATTTAGGAAAAGAGAGCACATTTTAATTTTTAAAAAAAACAATTCAATAAAGGAAGCAGAGATATACATTTTTAAAGTAAAATAGTGCCAAAAAGCATTAAGAACTATCTACAGTCACTTCACCAATACCTAGGCTCAAGTTAAGGCCAACTGTGGTGAAGTTCGGTTTAGATACCAGGTTCCACCCCATTGGAAGTTTGACGTTCGGACTAACTGAAATGGAAGTCAAGAATCCTGAGCAGGGCAAGGTAGCAGGCTCTGGCAGAAAAGGACTCTATGACGTAGGTCAACTGTTGGGCGAGATCCTGGCGAAGCAATTGACTTTTAAGAAGAAAGTTCTGAGCAGGAAGTGTTTTAATTTCTCTCCCAAGGAAGGTTCACCAGCTGAATACTTTTGGTGCCTTGGCCTAGTAAAGAATTTCATATTCAAACGTATTCACTTTTTTTGGACCTCAGATTCTTCCAGCAGGGCAAGGCTGCCCGCTGTAGCAGGAGAGGGCTCAGCAAGGTCCGAAACATTCTCTGCAAGGGCCCACTAAATCAGATTTGCTGCTGCCAAAAGGCATCAATCGGGAGCACCCTGAATCTCCATCCTAGTGGCAACACACTTTGGCCCATCGACTTAGCAGATTGGGCCTGGTCCTCCAACTGTCCATGGAGACAAAACTTTTCTAAATGCCAGGTTTCAGGATATGTTAGGAGGAGAACAATAAGATAAAGCCAAGAGTCACAGAACATTGGGAACAGCCCTTTGGGGTCAATACTTTATTCCAGCAGAAGTCACCAGTAGAGTACAGAGCAGGTCCAGTTAGAACTAGTCAGTTTGGTGGCTTGTTGTGTCCCTGTAGCTTAAAAACTTGAAGGGGAGGTCAGCTTTATGACTAGGGGTGGGCGGAATTTGCGGAATTAACCTTCGCAAATTATCGCGAGAATGTTTAAAATTATCGCAAACAAGCAGAAATATCGCGAAGATGCGGAAGTTTTTTTCCGGCATGTTCGCGCGATTTTCTGCATGGTTGCGGGTCGCCAACTTACCCATGTGGCTGCTTGCGGGCGCGGCCATCTTGTTTTGAGTTGTTCTCGCGGTGCATGATCGCGAGAAGAAAGACGTGATCGCGCGACGCATGACGTCACTGCGGGCGCGAACTGTCGCGAGACAGCGCAAATGGCTAAAAACAATACAACATCTCATGGAGAACGCGACCGGATCAAGAAAACTTGTCGGCGAACGCAGGGATTCAGGTAAGGCGATCGCGCGCGCGCGAGAATGTATCATTTTACAGCGCGAGCAAGAAACAAATTATCGCCAAGCTGCGGAAACCGGAATTTTTGACATTTTCGCGCTCTCCGCGGAACGCAAAAATGTCAAATTATCGCAATTTCCGCGAACGGAACGAAATTTTTGCCCAGGCCTATTTATGACCCTAAGAGTCCCCCTCTTTGTCTCGTCTTGGGTACAATGTGGAGAGTAGGTGCAGTCTTCTATGCTCTACTTGGGACTCAGACAGCAGGTTCAGCCCTTCCACGGGCCCAGTAGTGTTCTGCTGTGGGTACTGTGGGTGTCACATTTATGCCTGATTTCCTGTCCCACTGGGATTGGTGCCTACCTGATAGGAAGAACATACAAAGTGCCCACTCTGGTGTTGGCTAATATTTGTCTGTCACAGGCCAGGCCTCTTTGAAGTTAATAAAGTGCCTGTGCACAGCTCAAATGGTCATTTTCTGACAGAGGAATGAAAACACCTCCCCACACCCAAGGCATTTGTCCTGCAGTACAAAGAATATTCTTTGAAGTATGCATACTTCAAAGGCGGAAAGGGGTATTCGTATTGGACCTGTAAACCCAAAACTTTTTAGAACGCTTCTGGACTGACGACTCTATAAGGCTGAAGGGTTGTCAGGGGACTGCCCCTTTGCTGTGTTGCCTTGCTGGGTTGCCCTGCAGTTTCTGCTTTTGTCTGTGGGCAGTGAAAGAACTGGACTTTGATTTCTGGGATCCTACTTTCCAAGTTCTCGGAAGGCTTGGGTGTGCTTGCCTCCTGTTGGAAGTCTCAGGGCCATCAAAGACTTCCTCTGCAGCTCTCCTGAACTCCTCTCCTGGGTGGTTGGACCTGCCAAGGGGTGCCAATTCCAGTTCTGTGCCCTTGGAGGTGGTTTAGCAGCTTCAAGAGTTGCAAATCCAAGCATCACACTTCAGTGCCTCATTTTTTCTGCCATAAGGTTGGCGTGCGGTTGAAAAATCAATGCATCGCAACAGTGGAAACAAAACAATTGATGCAGCACTTGTTTGTGGCTGGAAGGACCCCTGCAGCATGAGTCAACAGCACTGAGTCTCCAGTGACCAAGACCCCCGCTCAGACATCGGCACAGGCTCTGCTAAGCGGCTGAAGGAATCAACACATTACCTGTCCGCGGCTGTGTAAATCGACACAGCGCCAGTTTCGCCAGCGCAGCTAGATTTTCCATGCATCGCATCTGTGCACCAAGTTTCCAACTCATCACCCCTCAGTAAGGAGTCGCCTCTGGAATTTGATGCACTCGACTCCTCGCAGTAAGGAATTGACGCAACACTTCTCCTGCATGCAGCAGAACTGATGCCTCCATTCCCCAGTGACTCAAGAATCGACACTTCACTTGTGTTTTCCAATGCTTCCCTCCTTTGCGACTGTTTTCCATCTTGAATTCTGACGTATCAAAGGTACTGTTAGACCTGCTATCATTGGCGTGGGTTTCCCCTGTTTTTTTTTGCCTTGCTCTCCAGTGTTTTGCTGTGTGTTGGACTCTGATTTGCTGGTCTAGATGCTTTGGGCACTTTGCCACTTCTGTTCAGTGCCAAAGTGCAAGTGCTTCCTTTGAAAATTATTGTTATGGATTGGTCTTTCCATGATTGGCATATTTGATTTACTAGTCAGTCCCAAGTACAGTGCACTGTGTGTGCCCAAGGCCTGTAAATCAAATGCTGCTAGTGGGCCTGCAGCCCTGATTGTGCTACCCAACTGAGCAGCCTGTAAATGTGACTCAGGTCTGGAACTGCAGTGTCTGTAGGCAGTCTAGTACTGCCATGTTGACTTGGCAAGTGCACCCACTTGCCAGACCCTAACCTTCCCCTTTCTTACATGTTATTCACCACTAAGGTAGGCCCAAGGTACCCCTGTGGGCAGGGTGCAGTGTATGTGCAAGGTATGACATGCCCTGGTGTTTGTGGCATGTCCTGATAGTGAAATACCACACATTTAATTTTTCACAATTGCAAGGCTACCTGTTCCCATAGGATTGAATGGGGAGTTAACATCTTATAAGCCTAACTAACCCTGGGAACAAGGTAGGTAAATAAAGTTTAGTATGCCTGAACTCAGAATGTTAATATGCATATTTTAGTGATGGTGATTTTTACATTCTGTGTTTGAAAATACCACTTTTAGAAAGTAGGTATTTTCTTGCTTAGCCATCCGGTGTGCCTCTGCTGGGATGTGAAATAATGTAAAGTAATGTTGGTTCTGTAGGGTACAAAGTTGCTTTAGCACTTAATCAATATTAGACATCAAGGAGAGAGGGACTATTACTCCAACACTTAATCAATAAAGAATTCAATAAAGAAGGGTCAAACACATCAATTTTGAATAAATCAAAAGAAAATGCATTAAGAGCTTAATCACCTTTTTCTTTTTTTACATTTTTTGTGGTTTAGTAAAGACTACAGTTCCCACAATGCACCTAGCCAAACCCTTAAAAGGCCACTGGACTCTTTCCAGGATAGGGACTTCGTGGTGGAGATGATGCAGGTGAGCTGTGTTAACCTGTTGCTTGGAGGGAGTCCACTCATCAATCTTGCAAAGCCAGACAACGTCCTTAGGGCTGTAGTACCAGATTGTGCAGCAGGTACAGTCCTTCTTAGTGCAGTCCTTTGGGTGCAGATCAATGTTCCATCAGGGCAGTCTTTCTTCTCCTTATTGTTTCAGGCAACAGATCTGAGTTGCTTGGCAACTCTTCCATATTTATGCTGTCTTCTTGGGTATCAAGCAGGGGGGCACCCTTGACCAATGGGATGGACCACCTCCTCCAAGTGTGGCATATTCTTGTCCTTGTCTTTGTCTTGAAAAGCTAGATGTGGCTAAGCCAATCCCCTGGCATTACTAAGGTTCTCTAACACTCCCCCTTGGGCCTCTTCACTAATCTAATTATAGGGGCTCCTGTGTGGCTTGGGCTGCAGGATGTAGGGGTCAATCTATGTTGTCCCAAAGGGTCATTCTCCCTTTGAAGACCAGTTTCAGTTCTCCTCCCACAGGAAATAATTTGTCTCTTTAGCAGGCAACTTCACAAAAGACAGCTTGGTCCAGCCTGGCAGAGGCTTGCCAATCAGGAAAGGGAAGCTGGAAGACTGGATTGTGGCTTACAGAAAAGAAAGGATTATAACGTATTTTCTGTAATAGTTATCATACATCTAACAAGTTGTTGGATTTGTCATAACTATCCTTTAAAGTCCATAAGTGACATATCTAGCTCGTTCCTTTCTATATTTATACTCAAATTAAATATTCCCATGTTAGTCTATGGAGCTAGCTTTCTACAAGGAGGAAAAACTGAAATTGGCAGTATTTCCCTCACGAAGGCTTATAAACAGTGCCCAGCCCTAGGGCGGTGCAACCTGTGCCACCACACCGGGTGCTGACTTCAGGGGTACCATGTTTGCAAGGGTATTTTGGTTTTAAAAGCACCCTCTGCTGCGTTCCTTGCAAGTTACTTGCATCCAGCAATTTCCAGGCAAAAATAAAAATGGCAACATAACTCTGGTGATTAATGTTCTAACTGGAGAAAGATGGGAGTTTTGTCTAGTTGGGGTTTTGGCTGATCATAAAATAGCACAGAGGATTAATATGTGTGCTGCAAACAACGTGTACCTTGCAGATCACAAAGTGTATAGAATTATATCGGTCAGTGGGTTATTGCTTTTCTAAGACCCATCCTTTTGTTACTTGCAGTTTATAAGTTAAAATCGTAGTATAGAACAGTGAATTATTAACTGTCATCAAAGAATTGCATGTACACTGCAAAGTATAGATTAGAGCATAGATTAATGTTTCAAAAAGGGTTCAAATGGGTAGAAATAGATTCTTTATTGTTTCTTTTTTATTAGGGTCCTCATATTTGACAAAGGCTATGAGCAAGTTCTCCCTGAAGGTCTGCAAGATCTCGGCGCCAAGTACCTTCCAAGATCTATGGTGAGGGTAGTGATGCCTTTTCCACTCACAGTTGATAAAGAATCTGGTGGTATCCACCACAGATCTCGTCAACCCATTGAGCTGGTCTTAATCCTTGGACAAAAAAAATAACCAAAAATAAAACCAACAAAAAACAATGATGTCATACATGCAAATAGCAGGAATCAAGAGAAACAAAGGGGGCCCACTTTCTTAGCTGAACTCAATTGGCAGTCTAGTCTCACTATGGGCCTCATGTAGGTGGCATACACTTTACCGATTCTAAAATACCGAATCATACCGAATCGGTATTTAAGAATCGGTAAAGTGTATGTAGGTAAAAATTCGGTAAATGTTACCGAATCGGAGTGAGTCGGTAATTACCGAATCGGTATTTACCGATTCGGTAATGAGGCATACCTTCCCATTGATGGGAAGGTATGCCTCATTACCGAATCAGTAAATACCGTTTCGGTAATGGGGGAGCAGAAGCAAGGGTGGCAGGGTGTCACATTGACACCCTGTTGCACCCCTGATTCGGCCATGTGTGCACATGTGGCACACATACATGCCCTAAGGGCATGTATGTCTGCCACATTGCACACTTCTAAGCGCTATCACATGCTTTCACACATCCATACTTCATTTACCACCAACTATTAGTTGGTGGTAAATACCGACTCCAAACAACACACACACACTCCCCCTGCATCTCATTTCTGTATTCGGAATTTACCGAATCGGTAAAATTACCGATTCGGTAATTTTACCGATTCGGTAAATTACCGAATACAGAAATGAGCCCTCTACATGTCACAAGCCTAAATACCGGTCGGTAACGGTATAATTACCGAAAATCGGCCGTTACTGACCGGTATTCGGCTACGTACATGAGGCCCTATATGTCTTGCAAAGTTTATCCAGCCCACACATATAGGGGGAAGGTCAGAGAGCCATTTCACACAAAGTTCCCTGCACGCAATCGTTATTAAGGTAAATAATAGAGATCTGATGTTTTTCCCCCAGTTATTTTTATCCACCCCAAATATAACCAAGGGAAGACTTATCTTAAAATTGCAACCCAGGATTTTTTCTAATACATTACCCACTTCTTGCTAGAAGACCTGGATGACTGGACAGTGCCAAAAGAGATGTAAATCGTCTGCATTTTCCAATTAACATTTCGGACAGCATCTTCTTCTTATGCCTCCCATCTTGACAAGTTTCTTGGGAGACCTGTAGGCTCTGTAAAGGGTGAACAAGTGATTCCTCCTAAGTGGCCCAAAGTGTAGGAGCTGAAACTTGCCATAAGTTTTGGATATCGCAGCCCGGCATGTCCAGCTTCCAGATTTCTTCGGCTAGGATCCCAACGTTATCATCTCCTTGAGCTAATACCCAGTACCACTTGGAGACCTCCTTCTTATAATTTTGTGTTTTTAATAAGTCTTTCTCTGACCCCATACCAAGGTTTGGCTATCCTCGTGACCAGCTGACCAACTGGTAGTACTTAAATCTGGATAACTGAAAATATGTTTTCTGGCTGAGTTTGGACCATGGAAATATCGTGCCTTCCTCCATAAGTTGCCCCCATATTAAAAACCTGAGTTTACCAAAGGCAGAACTAAACTATCCATCATACATGGTGGTGTTCCTGGGGAGTGCCAGATTGGAGCCATAGAACTATAGTAAGGAATCCCTAGAATCTTTTTAACCTGGATCCAAACTTTACAGGCTGCCGTTAGCGTCTTAAATTTAATTTTTTTTAAAGAATTTTACATGGGCAAATTTAAACAAAAAACCTTTGCTTCCTTCTGCTAGGTTGCTTATTATAGCTCTATATCTCTATATCTCATTGGTATATTCTTAGGAGTCATCAGTAATCGCCTAGAGTTTTTCAAAAAGAAAACCCAATAATACAGTTGAAAATCAGGGAGTGCTATGCCTTCCTCCTGTTTTTTCTTCCTAGGTTTTTTCCAGGATATTCTCACACTTTCATTCTTCCATATAAAACTGCTAAGTTGCCCATGAAGATTTTTAAACCAGACAGGCTTAAAAAGCAGAGGGAGAGTGTTAAATATAAATGTAAATTTAGGGAGGATTGCCATTTTGACTAAATTCGCTCTTCCTAAAATAGAAAGTGGCAGGAGGTCCCAGTTTTTCAAACGCTTTTGAGTTTCGTGCATAAGTAGAGTGAAATTTACCAATGCCATGTGTTCCAGATCTTTTGTTACTCACACGTCTAGATATCTAAGCTCAGTCCTATCTAGATGTTTAAGGTGCACAGGGATGGGATTGTTCCATGACATAGTCTCAGTCTTGTCTTCATTGATTAAGTAGCCCGAGATTCACCTAAAACTTTGCGCTAACTCCATTACTACTGGTAAGGCTGTTTCCAAATTAGTTGTATAGACTACCAGATCATCTGCGTAGAGATCTTCTTTTATATGCCACTCTACATATTGAAAAGGAAGGAATCTTGGATAAGCTCTTATTTTCCTTGCCAATGGTTCCAAATACAAGTTAAATAGTAGTGGCAAAAGTGGACAACCTTGTCGTGTTCCCCTCTTTATCCAAAAGTAAGGGGTTAAGTTAATCAATAATTTTGCTTTGGGGGAAGCATATATGCCTTGAATAGCTTGAAGGAAGTTTACTCCCATTTTGTTTAAGCACCTCGTATAGATAGGGCCACACTCACTCTGTCGAACGCCTTGGCGGCATCGACCATGATAATAGTTAGAGGAGTCCCTGTTACTGAGGCAACAGCTACTGCACACACCAGATCTTGTGTAAGGTCCGAGAGCTGCATTTCTTTCATGAACCCCTTTTGATTTATGCCTATTATATCTCCGGAAATCTTATCTAGTCTGGCCAGAATCTGTGAATATATTTTGTAATCTGCGTTTAGTAGTGAGATAGGCCTGTAGGATTCCATTTTTTTTAAATCCTTGTCCGACTTGAGAATTAAGGTGATTACTGCTTCACTCCAAGTGGCAGGAATCAGTGTCTGACTTAAATATATAGAGTTAAGTATTTCTTTAAAGAACGGGATGATTTCCTTTTGCTAGATTTGATATATTTCATTCGGTAGACTATCAGGTCCCGAGGCCTTTCCATTCTTTAATTTCTTGATAACCCCCTATTTCTTCCCTTGAAATTTCTTGATTAAGAGCTGTCTGCTGAATTGTGTCTAGGAAGGGAAGCTTATTCTGCTTTAACCAAACACCTATTTCGGCTAATGTCCCTTCTACATCATCGGTGTATAAATCTTGAACGAAGATTGCAAAAACTTCTCCTATTACCCCTGATTCCGTACACTTGGATCCTTCCTTGTTTATTACTTCCTTTATCTCATTCCTAACCAGGTCCTGCCTGGCTTTTATTGCTAATATCTTCCCGCAACCTTCCCCAAATTGGTGGTTCGCTAGCCGGCTTACCTCCCATCTCTGTTTCACTAGCCCCTCTAAATAATCAGATAGGATGCTCTTTGCTTCTATCGGCTTGCTAAAAATAGATTCTTATTGTTAAAGAAAACCCCCAACTAAGGTGTTCTGTTGTCAAGTTTGTGCTTCTCCAGACCAAGCACTCTTAAACTAAGTCTAAACTATACTACCTACCAGTATGGCTGACATGTCACTCCTACACCTTGTAGTCCTCCGGCTTCTGTAACATTTCATATATGCTGATTTACACACGTATGATTGATTGTCTTTTTGTAATGTGTGTGTGAAGAAAGCCACTGATCTAGTCAGTGAAAGTGTGCTCCTGCGCAGCTCCACCAGCCAAGTGATGCCCCCGAGCACGCTCTGGTCTCTGTGTCAGGGTATTCAAGGCCCTTCTCCACCTGCTGGCTCCCGCCTGTGCCTCATCCCTGGTGGTCCAGTGGGAGTGCATTCTGCTCTTCTGCTGTTCTGCCCTCTGTCTTTCTTCTCTGCCTGCCTGTTACTACCTGCTTTCCTGTTTTTTCCTTTTTACTGTTTCCTATTTTTGTGCCCCCTTTTGTCTTTCCCTATGTCTCCTTTGGCCTTTTCCCACCACTGCAGCCTCGCGATCCCTTCCCCTTTATTGCACTGTTCCTGCTCCCTGCTTCCCACCTCCCAAATGAACCCTACTTAATGGCAGCTGAGCACAGCTGACGCGCAAAGGCAAGCCCGTCTGTGCCCATCTGTACCCCGACTGTGCCCAGCGCCAGGAACCCTAGCCTCCTGAGCCACCTCCGCTACAACTCCAGCAGCCTTCATGATCTCAACCCCAGATGCGACAACAACTGTTAGCTTCTGACGCTGAGCAACACCCACGGCCCTCTCTCCTGCCTTCACTGCCACCACACCTTCAACCACCTCCATACACCAGTTCCATCACCCAATCAACTGACCCTCACAGCACCCAAACTGCTCAACTGCAGCCTCCTCAATGTACGATCCCTCCACAAACATGTTACAGAGATCTGGAACTTTCTCAATGCCGCCTCACCCGACGTCACCTTCCTTACGGAAACCTGGATGAATGCCATTTCAACACCAGACATCGCCATCCCCAACTGCTACAAGATCATTTGCAAGGACTGCCCCAACTGGTCAGGAGGATTAATCGCCATCGTCCACAAAAGCACCCACTGCCTGAACAGCCAACCAGGTGACCTCACAACCCACATGGAGCACCTGCTCTTCCAGATCCAGACCAACCTGAAAAACACCCTCCGTGGCACCCTCATCTCCAGACCACATGGCCCCCGCACTTCATTCATAGACTCCATCATCAATCTCATTGCACCCCTGGCCCCTGCATCCATAGACTACATCCTACTTGGAGACCTTAACTTTCACCTGGACTGCCAAACACCTCCTCCCTCCTGGAGAACTTCACCAACGTAGAATGGAAACAGCTAGTCACCATTCAAACGCACACAGTAGGGCACACACTCGACCTTGGCTTCGCTTCAGAAAAAAGTGTTTCTTGCAATCACACCACAGAACTTCTTTGGACGGACCACCACTGTATCCACTGCTCCTTCAACAAACCCACCGCACCCAAACATGCTCACCATTTCTTGAGCAGAAGTGGAACAAGGTCACTGAGGACCAGCTCACCATTGAACTCAACAGCACCTTACCACCTTCAACCTCCAATGCCAACACCACAGCTCGCAACCTTCACCAATGGATTGCAAACTGCGCTGACACCCTGGCCTCCCTAATGAAGGCTGCCGGCAAACACATCAAGAAAGCAAGCTGGTTCACACCTGCCCTCCAACAATCCAGACACTCCTGCAGGCGACTCGAAAGAACATGGAGGAACCACAAAACCCTGTAAGCCGACATCCTCTTCAAAGCAGCCACCACCGCACACCACCACCTCATCAAAAACACAACGAAGAAGGCCCTCCAAGACAGAATCAACACCAGCGCACACAACAGCAAAGAACTCTTTACCATCATCAAGGAATTTGCCAAACCCAACAGCAAAACCACAGATGCCCCATCCTCCCAATACCTCTGCAACAGACTCAGCACCTTCCTCCACCACAAGATTAAGATGACCTACGACAACTTCGACAACCAGGACCTCCCCATCACACCAGCAACCTCCTCAACCAACACCTCTAACAGACCCTGCACAGTTGGACCCCACTCACCACAGGACGACACTCTAAAGACCATGAAAAGCATCCACTCGAGAGCACCAACAGACCACTGCCCACACTACATCTTTCACAGAGCTGCTTTTGCCATCGCAACCGAGAATACGCCAAACCATCAACTGCTCCCTCGAGACCGCCTTCTTCCCCGGTGACTGGAAACATGCTGAAATCAACCCACTCCTGAAGAAACCCTCAGCGGACACAATAGAACTCAAGAACTTCAATCCCATCTCCCTGCTCGCCTTCCCAGCCAAAGTCATCAAAAAAGCTGTCTACAACTTGCCGACTTCATCGAAACAGACAACATCCTGAACATCTCTCAATCCGGATTCTGAAGCTATTACAGCACCAAGACTGCCCTCCTCGCCACCACCAATGAGATCCGCTCCCTCTTCGACAAGGGCAAAACTGCGGCTTTCATCCTCCTGGACCTCTTGGTAGCATTCAACACCGTCTCCCACCGCACCCTAACCACTAGACTCCATGACGCCGGCATGTGTGACAAGGCCTTTGACTGGATCCGATCCTTCCTCACAGTCAGAACACAATGGTTCAGACTTTCATAATACCTCTCTAAATTGATAGAGACCAAGTGCAGAGTGCCCCAGGGCTCCTCTCTCAGCCCCACCCTCTTCGACATCTACTTGCTCCCCTTAGCAACCATCGAAGAAACCATGGGCTCAACATCATCTTCTAAGCCGATGACACACAGCTGATCCTCTCCCTCACCAACTAACCAAACGTCACCAAGTACAAGTTCCAAGAAGCGATGAAAGCCATCACCACCAGGATGAAGAAGCTGCCTTAAGCTCAACTTAGACAAGATAAAAGTCCTCATCATGGGATCCACTCCCTCCGCATGGAACGATACCTGGTGGCCCTCTGCGCTAGGAACTCCCACCAGCCCGACTGGACCACGCACGAAACCTCAGCATCATATTAGATGCATCGCTCACTATGGACCTCCAGATCAACTCTGTATCCTCGGCCTGTTTCAATAACCTCCGCCTGCTGTGAAAGACCTCAAGCTGGATCCCTATGGAATCCAGAAAAACCATCACTCACTCGCACATTAGCAGCAGACTCAACTAGGTCAATGCACTCTATGCCGGCGTAACCCAGTAAAACCTCTGCAAGCTCCAGAAGGTCCAGAATGCCACAGCCAGATTGGTCCTCGACCTCCCCCTGCACAGCTGCTTCACTCAACACCTCTGTAAACTCCACAGGCTCCCGGTATACAGAAGAATAACCTTCAAACTCCTCACCCACAGTGACGAGGCCCTCCACAACGTCGGACCATCGTACCTGAAAATCCACCTCTCCTTCCAGGCACCCAAAAGACACCTCTGGTTCGCCCAGCTTGCCCTGGCAAACATCCCATGGATCCGCAAGACCAGAACCAGAGAATTGTCCTTTTCCTTCCTCATTGCCAAGACCTGGAACACCTACCTTCCACCTCAGACTATCTCCCATGCTACCCCATTTCAGGAAGGACTTCAAGACCTGGCTCTTCAGATGACCCCAACACTTAGATGGATATGCTACCTACCTCCCCCCAGCACCTTGAGATGCTCATAGGTGAGTAGTTGCGCTTTACAAAACCATTGATTGTGATGCAAAGTGCTCTGACACCCTACACTGGTATGAGTGGCTCTATATAACTAATTAAATGCATCTGAAAAAGATTAATTATGGAGACTTGCAGGGCACTGTTAAATCGATGGGGGGTCACCAACAAACATTGTCGCACAGGTCGCCACCTGTAATAAAGCCAGCCCTGCTTAGAAAATATGTTTTATAATGTCCCTGCTTATAGTTACAAGGGACCTTACCCCTGGGGCACCTAGGGGAGACCTTGGGGGTGACTTTTATGTGAAAAGAAGGTACTTTGAGATTTTGTAAGTACGTTTAAATCCAAAGTAGAATTTTCAAATACATTTAATGCAAAGGCATTTGAAAAGCAATGCTGTCTTTAACATGACAGCAGGCAACAAAGTATTGCATACTCAAGTGCATTAAGTTTACTCGGCCTCTAAACATACATGCCCTGTTATATACTATGGACTTAAGGCTAGGCTGTCAGTACCAATTGTAATTAAGCCTAATCACCATATACTTTATAATCGGAGCACTGGCCCAAGGTCTGGTAAGCAGAGCCCAGGGCACAGTCAGTCAGTTACCACCAGTACCAAGCAAAAAGTGGGTGTGATCAGGGCAAAAAGGATGACTTTCTCACACATGCCAATGAGCAATCAGCCAAATTCTCCATAGTTAAGGGGTTAGGGCACATGCCCTAGAGACTGAACAGAAATGCCTCTATATCTGAGTCTAAAACACAGTAATAAAATAGGGGCCAGCATAAGATGAAAAATTGGGGATGACCATGCAGAAAAGGTGGCTTTCCTACACACTAGTCCACCACATTTCTTCCTAAGGCACTTTTACAATACACTGCATCTTAGGGATAGTATCCCACCACTATGCGTCCTATGAATACTAATGCACAACGCTGCATTGCACTAACCAAGAACACTGCTCTGCATCTTACAGTATGTATACTAACCTGATACACTGCACTGCAAACTGTGGTTGCAGCCCATCACACTGTGCTACACAATACAGTAAATCCTTCGGACACTTGTGAATTACACTGCAGTCTAACGATCCTAATTAACTAGTCTACAAACATCAGACAATACACCACTCTCTGTTACATCCAAGATAAGCTAAACCACTGTAATGCATTACAGGCTCGGAAACAAGCTGATATAGATGAGTCTCAAAAGCATATTAAAAAAATGTTAGAAATTGAATCTGTAGTTGGCATTTGGTATGAATCCTGTCCAAGAAGGGATTCTCTCTCTAGTCAAGGTAATAGGATCACACAGCTAAGATAATCCCTTCTCACCCCTTTGGTAGCTTGGCACGAGCAATCAATCTTATCTTAGAGGCAATGTGTAAAGCATTTGTAAACATACCAACACACACAGTAACACAGTAAAAACAACTAGGAAATTAGTATACACTAGTTTAGAAACATAGGCAATACGTTTCTGAATAAAACAAGACCAAAATGACAAAAATCCAACATACACAAGGAAAGATATCACATTTCAAAGGTTAAGCAATTGTAGTCCATTGAAATCTATGGGTGAGTCACTTTTAGCACAAAGTACCTGGGATGCTTAAAAAATTGAAAGACGAAAACAAGCACAGGTGAGTTGAGTCGCTGGAAAAATAAAGCAATGCGTTGGTTCCTTACTCCTTGGGGAGGTGATGCATCTGTTCCTTACTGCCAAGGGAGGTGATGAGTTGTTTCCTTACTGCCAGGAGTGGTGATGCATCAGTTCCTTACTGCTATGCAGGGCAGGTGATGTGTTTGAGGGATAAAAAAAGTAGATGTCCCGTATATAAGGAGTATCTGACCTATATTATGTTAGCATGATGCATCTATACGTATACTCCCTGTTTGGTATATATGCTTTTGCTTGGAGGAAACTTGTTTATTTCCTCCCTGTATATCTATTTCTAAAAGAGTAGGCCGAGAACCATACAAACGCCATCTTCTGAACATATGCTCGAGCACGGGCCGTGATCATGCGTTGTTCATGTGCAGTTGTCAGGCCCCAGTTCATCTGAGTTACTGGTAGCAGCTGAAGGTAGGCTGTTTCACTCGACTGTTCTAAGACTCAAGATCGCATCTGGCTTTGGGGGCGATAAGCGCATTCCTGGAGGCGCCGTGTCTACACTCCCAGGCACCAAGACGAAAGGGAGTCACCCCTCCTGACCTCATCAGTAATAGATAGTCAAGCCTTTGTACTGGTCTGATGTGTGCCATATATGGTCCTTCCCTGGAGCTCGAGGGCCAACCAGTATTTTTCTTTTTACAGCGATTGTATGTGTTGAACTGAAAAGTATATAACCTCATGTTTGAATATGAGCCAACAGTCTTCTCGGCGCACCTGATGGGTGAGGTTCAGAGAGGCTCCTCTATAGAGTATTTTGTTTAATAAATGATTGAACCTTCTTCACTGCCAACTGACTGATTATTTGGTAATGGTACTGGGACTATTAGTAGGTATAGTCCTTTAGTTTATTTTTATGGTACATCAGTTGGCGACTCCGCCGGGACTCCATGACTGGGTCGTCCTCACCGTAAACGGGTGGTAAGGACAAGGGGTAATTCTGGTCAAGCGGGTGGACAGAAAATGGATCCTTTGAAATTTAGCCATCTTTGGTATGAACTTACTCCGCTCTCACGATCAGAGTATCCCCAGCTGCTAGTGACCCTTCACCAGAGTCCTACGGGCACAACCCAGGAGCTGACCATGTTGGTCTTCAGGAGTTGGCAGTCGAGAACACGCAATTGTACCTGTGTGCACCAGGTGAGTGGAATTGCTTTGATGTTCTTGGCATGCACTGTTGAGCAGTGCTTTTGAAGCAGTTAACTGTGTAAGTATTTAGTGGTCAGTGTACAACGGAGAATCTTGGGGGTCTGACAGGTCAGCATTGTGGTGGCTGCACGTATAGATGCTTTACGGACGTTTTGTGAATTATAGAGACACCGATCGGATGCCTGTTGTGGCACGTGTGGTGCGCGCCTGACCGGACTGCTCTCGGAAAAGCCTGTGGCTGTACCTGGGTAGCCTTGGGAACACATCTGAAGCGGTGCTAATGAAGCGGGCTTAGTCAGAATAGTCCCAAGAGTGAACCAGGAAGGCTGCGGGATGGTCTGTAGGTCAGTCTGTGGTTATACCTGTCTGACGGTCTCTTGGTAGTCTTTGGACTGCTTGATTTTGGTATCTGTCAGTCTTGGAATCTGAATTTGATTGATTCTCCACGAACAGGAGTCGACGGGCTGTGTTCTTTGTTTAAAAAGTAGTCATTTTGAATATCTTTGTATGTATATATATATTATTGTCTTTTGTATGTTCGAATGAGCGTGAGGTTGTATATTTTGCGAATGTTTGAACATGGCAATGTTTGGAAGTTCATTTTTATGATCGAATGAGGAACGCGTGACGACAATAACTATGCCGTGTTTTTGCGAATTGTTTTGGATGTTGTTGCCGCCCTAATGATACGTGTTTGGCTGAAAGTCAACCTGCCCCGCATGAGGGCAGCCCAAGTTATGATATGTATGTAAAGCATGGTATTACACCTCTCTTGTTTAATACACTATGGCATAAATATACTAAAGATAATATGGAATTACAATGGCCCTTAACCGGGTCTTTTGATGAAAAAAAGAAATATTTTCTTCAGGATCGATTATTTTCTAAACGTAGTCAACAGTCAATGTTTGACTCCCTAAGCCTGTGGCAGAAGGAAGAAAAGCATATATGTATGCGGGAGGAGAAAGTATGTAGGATGAAAGGAAATCAGACGATTACGCAGAAAGCTATAGCTAATGATAAAGCACAAACTGAACAAGGGATTGATTGTGCAGACAGACAATTTAGATTGCAAGTGGATAAGATCTATGTGGCTAGGACTGAAGCGGAAGATTAGATAGAGGATTTATTGGATACTGGATATATGGAACACGATTCGAGACTATGAGCCTGTTATGCAGCAACATGCCTTGAAACACATGGCTGCACATATTATTACTCTCTGGGAACAGTGTTTTCCAGGAGGGATGGCCCCCCAAGTGATGTATGACATCCGGGACAGGGCTCATAAGTCTGAACTTAGCCCAGATGAAGTGAATAGAAATGTGGAGGTTTTATTAAATTATCGAGAACGGATGCATCAAAAGTGTCCCTCGTGGGACACTCAGCATCCTATGCGAGAAGTTCACCCTATCTTTCATCCTGAAATACCGGAACTAAAGGATGGCCATGGCGTGGTGACTAGACCTCGTGTAGAGGCCCGAGTGCAGGAGCAATGAGTTTACACCCCCTGGAAGAGGAGTGAAGTCCTCTCGCTAAAATCACAATTACCTGACCCCCGTAAGAATCCCACGGTTTATTATAAAGAACTCACAGTAGCGGCCTTTTCGGCCGTCATGACCTTAGCTGACATAGAGCTATTTTTTGCATTGTTAGTTCCCGTTGACATATGTCGTCAGGTGCATGATCAGGACCATGCACAAGAATTCGGCGGAACATGGGAGCAGATAAAAGATTGGGACTAGGATCGTAAGCCTGGGGATAAGCCAAAACCTGAATTATTGGCATTACCTGGCTGTATTATCACTTACATGCATTCCTTAATTCCGCCTCGTAAGGTGGATTGAGACAAATTGACGGCATGTAAACAGAAGAAAGATGAAAGTATTTCTGATTTTTTTCACTAGATTTGAGGGCGTATTCATTGATTATAGTGGACAGGATTTATCGTTGGAAGGCGGTATACGATTATTTGTTAATCGTTTTGTGACCAATTTGTTACCAGAAGTCTCTGCACGGATACAAGCCGCTGAAAGTACCTGGACCACTTCCACGCCCTCGGCAATACTGAGTATGGCCCAATATTACAAACATAGAGAAAATGAGAGTAATGACAAGACGGAAAAGAGAACGAAGGATCTGAAAACAAGGGTGTTGTTGCAACAAGTTGTTCAAGGACGAGGCAGAGAGAGAGGAGATAGAGGGTTTGTCCCGAGGGGGGGGGGGGGGCGGGAACTGGACGAAGCAGAGGACCAGCTGTCGTTTTGGGAATAAATCAGTGTGCTTATTGTAAGGAGGAAGGGCATTGGCGATTTCAGTGTCCGTTGTTGCCGGTCCAGAACGGGGCTATGAGAAGTAGGGGGAGAGGTCGGGGAAGTGTGGATCGCAGTGATAGGCGACGAGAAGAGGTGACGCAAGTTGGACAAGAAAATAATTATTTTGATAATCCAAGAGGTAGGCAGTATTATAATGAGCAGTGTGTAATGGACGCGACCGAAGGGTATGCTTATACATAGGATAGCCATGGACAGAGTGAGGGCCAGGTGTCACTACCCGTTGATCAGCAAGGACCTTATGTAGAGGCGCATTTGATGGGGACATCTGAAAAGTTTTTAGTTGATACAGGTGCAATGAATAGTTCTATTTCTCGTTCCCTGGTCCCAGGGACTGCTCTGTCCGGGCACAATAATGTTTCGGTAGGATTCTCGGGTATTCCGGTGGTGAGCCCCATCTCCATACCTATTCCTTTTACAATTAGTCCTGTTACGATAGACTCTCCGTTTCTTTTGACTTCCCATTGTGGCGAAAATTTGTTGGGCTTGGATTTGTCGAAGAAATTACATGCTAAGATTCATTGTTCACCTGATGGTGTTTGCTTGACTACTTTGGGAAGCATACTTTCAGTAAAAATATACCCCTCCCTCCTGAGTTTGCTGTTATTCCAGCAACATTGTGGGCCACTGTGACACAGATGTAGGATTATTAAAGATTTCGCCTGTTTCTATTACTTTGAAGCAAAATGCTCGGCTTCCTCGTATACCTCAGTACAAATTTTCTCCGGCAGGCGAGAAGGCTTTGCTCTCCATCATTCAAGATTTGGTAAAAAGAGGTGTGGTTGAAGAGACAGCTGCTAATGTGTGTAACAGCCCCATTTTGCCTATCTTAAAGAGAGCCCCTGTTGGAAGCGATCCTGACTATGTTGATACATATCGTTTTGTGATTGATTTGCATGAAATTAATAAAATAGTGGTGCCCCAATACCCTGTGGTTTCAGACATCACTACTATTCTCACTATGATTCCTCCTACTGCTAAATATTTCTCTGTGATTGATTTAAAGAATGCTTTCTTTAGCATTTCGATACATCCTGATAGCCGCCATATTTTTGGCTTCTCATTGTCTTGTCGCAGCTTCCGGTTCTGCTGCGCTCCCCAGGGGTACACATAGAGTCCTAGTATTTATAGTCAAGCTTTGAAAACATTGTTGGATGATTTGGTCTTGCCCCCTGGTAATGTGCTTTTGCAATCCGTAGATGATTTGTTAGTGGCTTCTGATACCGAGGAAGGTTGTAAGAAGGCCACCGTACAATTATTGTCTCATTTGTCTGCTAATGGCAATAAAGTATTCCTTTCTAAATTTTAATATTGTCGACAGGAGGTGACCTATCTCGGTCATCTACTGTCGAAGGAGAGGAGGAGACTAACCCCTGAGCGTGTGACTACCATTTTTAATATGTCTGCACCTCATACTCAGCGTGATGTTCGTGCATTTCTCGGCATAACTTCTTACTGTCGCCAATGGATCCCTAATTTTTCCCTTCTTACTAAACCTCTTCTGTATTTAACCACTAATGATGTTCATGAACCTTTACCCTCGACTGAAGCTTGTCAAGATGCTTTTGACTCGTTGAAATCTTCGTTTTGTTCTGCACCTGTTCTTGGTACTCCTGACTACCGAAAACCTTTTGTGCTTTACGTACATGAGGTGTATGGTTGCTCACTTTCTGTGTTAACACAAGGATTTGGTGGTAAGCAGAGACCTTGTGCCTATTTCTCGGCGGTGTTAGATAACGTCGCCAGAGCACTCCCTAGCTGTTAAGAGCTACTACTGCAGTTGTGGTGGCTATTCGACAGTCGGAAGGGCTCGTTCTGAACACTGACCTCACAGTGATGGTACCGCACGCTGTGGATACATTATTGAACAAAACAAAGACCCAGCACCTTACGAGTGCGCGTCTTACCGGATGCGAATTGACTTTGTTTGCTCCACATATTACGATAAAACGATGTGCCACTCTGAACCCTGCTACGTTACTACCCCTCCCTTCAAATGAAAAGAACAATGATGTTCATGATTGTATATTTCGGACTGAGGAAGAGACGAAGGGACGGGTATACCTGACTGACACTCCTCTATCTGACCCTCAAGGGGAGTTGTACGTCGATGGCTCTTGTTTCAAGTTACCAGATGGCATGACAACTGCTGCATATGCGATAACTACTCTTCATTCTATAGTTGAGGCTTCTCAGATACCCTATCAGTCAGCACAGGCGGCTGAATTAGTGGCATTGTTTTGGGCCTGTGAGTTAAGTGAAGGACTGAGAGTAAATATTTACACCGACAGCCAGTACACCTTTGGCGTGGCTCATAGTTTTGGCCGACTTTGGGCAGAAAGAGGTTTTCTTACTTCTCATGGTCAGCGAATACAGCATGGCCCCTTGATTTTGCGATTACTGACAGGGATGTATGACATTACAACACGTGTCATTACAACGCGTGCAGTTACATCGCATGCGTTACAACGCATGCGATGTTACAATGCTATGCCATTACAACGCAAGTCTTTACATCGACTTGCACTAGATGGCGTGCTAACATTTGAAAAGTGTAATTTACTATTCCAACTCCAGTCACGTAACAATAGGGAAGGTGTTGGGATAGTAAACTACACTATTTGTAATGTTAGCACGCCATCTAGCGCAAGTCGATGTAAAGACTTGCGTTGTAATGGCATTGCGTTATAACATCGCATGCGTTGTAACGCATGCGATGTAAAAGCTGCACGTGGTAAAAACCGCGTTGTAATGGCTGTTCCCCTACTGACAGCATTGACGTTACCAGAAATAGTGGCTGTAGTCAAATGTAGTGCACACAAGGCAGTGGTTGATCCAGTGGGGGAGGGTAATGCCTTTGCCGATCAAGTAGCTAAGGAAAGTGCAAAATCCATATTGACCTCAATGTTTGTGACTAGCTCTGCTAGATGGGTGGCTAAAACAGAGATGTTTGATAATACCAAGGAGAGTGTCCGAGAAATACAGAAAGAAGCTACCCCTATTGAACTGGCTTACTGGAAAGAGCGAATTGGGAGATTAGATGCAGATCGTTGTTGGATTGATCTGACAGAAAAGCAGCGGTGGCTATTGCCTAATGCATTAATGAATGCGGTGGTGACAATGGCACATGGTTCAGCTCATATTGGGGTGAAAGGTATTTGTGCATTATGAGATCCTGTATGGTACAATCCCAATATTTCTAGGACCGCTGCTCATTTGGTACAATATTGCATGGTTTGCTTACGACATAATCCATGGGGCAGGGAGCCTGTTCTGAGTGGAAACTTTGCACCACCATCTTTGCCTTTTGAGGTGCTTCAAATGGATTATATCCAGCTGGAGCGCGTTAACAATTTGAAGTATGTCCTGGTCGTGGTATGCACTTTCAGTAAATGGGTGGAAGCCTACCCGACAAAAGAAAACACTGCTTTGGCAACGGCAAAAGCATTGGTAAAGGAGTATTTCCCTCGCTACGGATTGCCTCGTGTGATCTGGTGTGACAACGGAAGACATTTTAATGCAGAACTCATCACACATATATGTAATGGACTACAGATTAAACAGAAATTCCATGAGGCTTGACACCCCCAGTCCGCTGAGTTGGTCGAGAAGTATAATGGGATATTAAAGCTCAAATTAGCTAAAATTCAAGAAAGTAATGGATTGAGGTGGCCGGATGCTCTGCCGCTGGCATTAATGTCAATACGAGTTACCCAAATTCTCGTTCTGGTTTGTCTCTGTATGAGGTCATTTTTGGGCGCCCTGCTAATGTTTGGGGCGTCCCGAGACCCAGAACTTTTCATGATATAGAGTATCCTATGCTGACAGACTATTTGTATGCTTTGACTAAAGATCTTCGTTCCATTCATCAACAGGTCTCAGCAGTTTTGAAGCCCCTGCCGGAGGGTCCTGGACATCACTTGGAACCAGGACAGTGGGTTCTGGTCCGTAACTATCAGCGAAAATCAGGCTTGGATCCTCGTTGGTATGAACCGTTTCAAGTCTTGTTAGCCGCGCGGACGGCGGTAAAAGTGAACGGCAAGCGACACTGGATTCATGTGTCACATCTAAAAAAACTACCCCTCCCACTTCCATATAATCAGCAAATCCAGGACGGGGTTCTGACTCAGGAAAGTGAGCGAGTTCCTCGATTCATCCCTTTTTCTGATGCCCAGGTAATTGGAGAAGGGCAAGGAGAAGGTGCACCGGGCTCGGAAGGTGCTCTGTCATCAGCACAATTGATCGCCCCAGACTCTGTTGTTCCTACAGCTAACCCAGAGGCTCACAGTGCCCATGTTTCACCGGATTCGTCATCTTCTGTTTTGTTCTCTTATCAAGAAGTGCCTGACCATACTCGATACAACCTGCAGCCCAGAAAACAACACGGTACACCAGGTGAAGATGGTAGGAGATAGGGAGAGACTTGAGTGATAGGGTATAGACCTGTGCTATGAATGTCTGTTCGATACGCTTCTGGTGTACTGAGCGAGACACTGGACTGAACGCGCCTTTGTCTCATCTGGGAAGTTGCGAGGCTTGGTTCAAATTGCTTTCTATGATGTATATGCATTACACTGTGGACGCTCGAAGGTTTTCAGAGAGGGATTATGAAATGATTTTAGCAAATATTGAGGTTCATCAAGGATTCAACCCCGAAGGGAATAATGGAGAGGGAACCTTAGATCCGAATGCATGTATGAATATGTATATAACGCATGAAAATAGCACTTCGTTGAAAAATGAAATTTTGGACTTTGTTGAATTCAATTTCACTCAATATTATCGACATTTTCAGGACCGCAATGTTACTGAAGATAGGGCTATTCCAGTGCCTGTATTAAATAGTACCTCTACGTTTTGTGTTCAAGGAGTAGGGTACATATCAGTAGGAGAAAATCGATGTAATTACACTTATCAGTTGCGTACCTTTAGCAGCCCTCCGTTGTTAACCCCTCCTAATGTATATTTTGTCTGTGGAGAAAGTGCCTATACTTGGCTTCCGCGAGGTTGGACTGGACGTTGCTACCTGTCCTTCCTGTACCCTCCAGTCTATATTGCCCTTCTAATTATCACAAGCATCACCGACTAGATAAACGTAGCGTGCTTATTAGGAGAAATAAAAGGGTGATAGATACCCCCGATGTAGATCAGACCGATACTCCACTGCAGCATTTCACCGACATTATGAAGGGAGTGTTACCCTTTTGGGGGCCTATGATTACTAGTCGAGAAGTACAACGTGTGTCTAGAGTAGTTGAAGGGGTAATTAACACTACTGCAGGAATACTGACCAATATAACAGTAGAGCTACAGGTGACCAGACTCGTTTCGCTTCAAAACCGTATGGTTTTGGACGTTATCTTGGCAGATCGAGGAGGAGCATGCCGTGTGATCGGCAGCTCTTGCTGTGTTTATATTCCTGACTCCGCCCCCTCTGGTCACTTGGCTATACAGAAGCTACATCGTTTAGCTTCCGAGATACATGTAGAAACTGGTACGTGGTCCCTCTCTGCTTGGTTCTGGGGTTTGCTGTCTACTTGGGGATGGAAAATTTTGATGGTGCAGGCATGTATAGCCGATATCATATTCACGTGTTGTGTTTGTGTACAATGTGGACCTGCATGTTGCTCTTATTGCTTGACAAAACTCACTTTCTCCGTGTCTGGCCCATCCCCAACAGCCGTAAAAGCTCAGCTAGTTCAGCAGGAGCTCAAAGACTCAATGCAGATTGATGAGGGAATATTTGAAGATTGAACTGTTTTCGTTAGCTACATCATGCTAAAAGGGCCATTCTGAGGAATGAAAAAAGTAGATTTCCCGTATATAAGGAGTATCGGACCTATATTATGTTAGCATGATGCATCTATACGTATACTCCCTGTTTGATATATATGCTTTTGCTTGGAGGAAGCTCGTTTATTTCTTCCCTGTATATCTATTTCTAAAAGAGTAGGCCGAGAACCATATAGACGCCATCTTCTGAACATATGCTCGAGCACGGGCCGTGATCACGCGTTGATCACGTGCAGTTGTCAGGCCCCAGTTCATCTGAGTTACTGGTAGCAGCTGAAGGTAGGCTGTTTACTCGACTATTCTAAGACTCAAGGTCGCATCTGGCTTTGGGCGCGATAAGCGCATTCCTGGAGGCGCAGTGTCTACACTCCCAGGCATCAAGACGAAAGGGAGTCACCCCTCCTGACCTCATCAGTAATAGGTAGTCAAGCCTTTGTACTGGTCTGATGTGTGCCATATATGGTCCTTCACTGGAGCTCGAGGGCCAACTGGTATTTTTCTTTTTACAGCGATTGTATGTGTTGGACCGAAAAGTATATAACCTCATGGTTGAATACGAGCCAACAGTCTTCTCGGCGCACCTGATGGGTGAGGTTCAGAGAGGCTCCTCTATAGAGTATTTTGTTTAATAAACAATTGAACCTACTTCACTGCCAACTGACTGATTATTTGGTAATGGTACTGGGACTATTAGTAGGTATAGTCTTTTAGTTTATTTTTATGGTACATCAGTGTTAGTTCCTTAATGTCAGGTGAGGTGATGCGTCAGTTCCTCACAGGAAGGGGAGGTGATGCATCGATCTCCGGACAAACGGCCTCGGCTCCTTACTGCTGGGCAATGTAGATGAAGAGACAGCGTTGAAGTACGATGTGTTGAAAATCCAGGCACACTGTGTGGATGCGGCGAAGCAGACTTTGTGTCTATTTCATATCCGCAACCCAAGCGTTGTGTTTATTTTTCAGCTGCACAGCGGTGATGCAGTGAGTTTTTTAGCCGCACAGCAGTGTTGCCACGAGAAAACAGGCTAAGAGAGTTGATGCTTGGATGTTCTCTTTAGATCACCAAATTTTTGTTCCGAGGGCCCAGGAATTGGATTTGGCACTACTTGGAAAATCAGATCTCTCAGCAGAAGAGCCCAGGAACTGATAGGTGAAGTCTTTAATGGCCCTGAGACGTCTTAAAAGGAGGAAAGGATGGACAAGCCCTTGGAGAACCTTGAAAGCCGGATATAGAAAATAAAGTCCAGTCCTTTCACTCCCAGGACAGAACTGGCAAGCAGCAGGCCAGCATAACAAAGCTGCAAGCAGAGTATCAGTTCCTCTTACAGCATCCAGCTCTTCTTCCAGGCAGAATGTTCTTTAGTCTGGAAGTCTTTTGAAGTTATGGTGTCACAGCTCCCGTACTTACACCAGTTTCTGCCTTTGAAGTAGGCAAACTTCAAAAGAAAGGCGTTGTAGTGCACAAGACCCTGCCTTTTCCTGACCTGTCTCCAGACACACTACAAGGGGGTGGAGACAGCTTTGTGTGAGGACATGTACAGCTCTATTCAGGTGCCAGTAGAAACTTCTCCCACCACTCAGGAAGGCCCATCAGTCTGATGATGGCCCATCAGGATATGAAAGCCACACCTCAGCTCCCTTTGCGTGACTGTCTAGAGCGATTGCACAAGAGCCCAACTGTCATCCTAACTTAGACATAGATTCTACAGACAGGCAGATTCACAGAATGATTAAGCAAGAAAATGTCAAACACGCAACCAACTTCACCAAAAGATGGACTTTTAAATTGTGAGTTCAGAGCCCAGAAACTAAAAAATCTCTATCTTCTCCCAATTGGAAATTACACGTAAAAGATATTTAAAGGCAATCCCTGTGTAGCTCTATGGGAGAGATAGGCCTTGCAATAGTGAAGAATGAAATTGGCAGTATTTCACTATTACGATATGTAAAACACAACAGTACATGTCCTACCTTTCAAGTCCACTGCACCCTGCCCATGGGCCTACCTTAGGGGTGTGGTATATGTTGTAAAAGGGAAGGTTTGGGATTCACAAGCAGGTGCATGTGCCAGGTTAAAATGGCAGTTTAAAATTTTACATACAGTCACTGCAGTGGCAGGTCTGAGACACTAAGGTTTGTTTCCATGGCTACTCTTGTGGGTGGCACTATCAGTGCTTCAAGTCTACAAGCAGCATCTGATTTACAGGCCCTGGAAACACCTGGTGCATTTTACTAGATACTTACTTGTAAATCAAATATGGCAATTATGGATAAACCAATCACCAATACAATTTACAAAGGGTGCACTGGTAAATTGCAAAGAGGTAGCACTGGTCAGCAGTGGCAAAGTGCTCAGAGTCCTAAAACCAGCAAAAACAAAATGTAGCTACCAGTCTAAAAAAGGAGGTCAGAAGCAAAAAGACAGAGGAAATCAGGCTAAAGATACCAGGTCTAACAAAAAATATAAAATGACTAGAATAAATCTGAATCTCCTGATGAAATTCAGTCTAAGCAATAGAAAGCACACAAAAACTCCATGGCAGTGATACAGAAAATGTGAAAGAGAATCTGAAGATTTAATTGAAGAATTTAATCCTCCTGCCTAGTCATTAGATTCTCTGATAGAATTGAATGTATCCTACTGTGGTATCCTGCTCTTATTGCCATGTATTTTTCCTTTGTTTTATGTGCCCCACTGCTCAGCCAATGTGAGTGTGATGTCGTAGAATGTTTATGTGTGCCTTGTTGAGTGAATGGATACCATCTTTCATACAATATTACACCTACTCTATACTAACTTCGGGAAAACCCTAATCAAGATCTGGGCAGCAAGGAACAGGTGTTAGCATTATGGAGTCTTTTGTAAAAGTACTCCAAGCCTAAAGAGTATAGCATGAAGCCACACAGTGAGAGGAATAGTATAATAGGTCTGCACCGCATGAAATCCTAAGGGGGTGTCCGCTCTCTAGCTAACAATTCAACACCTTTTATCACACAAAGGGGCCGATTACGATCTTATTAGGAAAGCATTCCTACCGAATCGGTTCTGGAATACTTTCCGAACGTCTCGACATTGAGCTGACCTAACGACGAAAAACAATGCAATGCCTGTTAAATCCAACCAAATCATCTGGAACTCAATCCATCCAATTGAACCATCCGAAAACAAGCCTGATACGACTGATTCATTCGGAAACGCTGAAGAATAGTATCACTCTTAGGAATCAGACTCAGTTATCCCCGCAAACAGATGACGATGCATCCGACACGGTTACTGAACCGTGTCTATTTGTGTCACAAATGCCAAGTGGAAAAAGTAAAAAAAAAACCATAAAACAACCATTAGTAACTGCAATTTTTTTTTATTAGCCACACCCATCAATCCACCTATATAAAGGGCCAAACACATGACAATGATCCTTTGCTCTAACAGAACTGCTGCCAGGTATCAGAAGTCTGTTCACATTCACTGCTCTCTGCCTCACACACTCACACTTCACGCACTTCACAACTTGTACAGATTTTATTGTTAAAAAATATTAAACACACACTCTTTTTCATAATCACACTCACCCTCGACCCCCACTGACCACGCACACAACCTGGGAGTCATCCTCGACTCGAAACTCTCCATGACCAAACAAGTCAACGCAGTCTCCTCCTCCTGTTTCAACACCCTCCGCATGCTCCGCAAGATCTTCAGATGGATCCCGACAAACACGAGGAAAACTGTCACCCAGGCCCTGATCAGCAGCAGGCTCGACTACGGAAACGCCCTCTACGCCGGAATCTCATCCAAGCTCATCAGCAGACTACAGAGAATCAAAAATGCCTCTGCGCACCTGATCTTCGACGTCCCGCGCCGCGACCACATCAACCCCCACCTGAGGAACCTGCACTGGCTCCCCGTCGACAAAAGAATCTCTTTCAAGCTCCTGATCCACGCACACAAGGCACTTCACAAAACCGGCCCAGCCTATCTCAACAGTCGACTCTCCTTCTACGTACCCAACAGGAAACTCCGCTCCGCTGACCACGCCCTGGCCACGGTCCCACGCATCCGGAGAACTACTTCCGGAGGCAGATCCTTCTCCCATCGCGCCACCAAGACCTGGAACACCCTCCCCCTCCACCTACGTCAAACCGAAGACCTGCTGACCTTCAGGAGACAAATCAAGACCTGGCTCTTCGACCAGTAACATCTCCGCCCCCCCCCCAGCGCCTTGAAACCCACCCAGGTATGTAGTGCGCTTTACAAGTTACATGATTGATTGTTTGACCCTCACCTTCACAGTCACCCTCACATTCACACTCACCCCCACCATGGCCCTAAGGAAGCAGCAAAGGTTCACAGATAAAGAGTTGGAAGTACTTGTAGATGAAATACTCAGAGTAGAGCCACAGGTATTTGGGAACCAAGTCCAAGAGACCCCCCTGTCCCAGAGAAATAGGATGTGGGGCAGGTTAGTCAACAAGGTGGAGGCTCAGCATCTTGCCTGCATACAGGAACATGTACTATGATGTGCGATAGAGGGTCAAAAACCTGATGAGTAGAAAACACGCCCAGAGCCAGCAAACTGGCAATGACCCTCCTGCACCACCAGTGTACTACACTTCCTGGGAAGAGAAGGAGTGTGAAATACTTCCACTGGAGGGCATCTATGGAATACCAGAAGCAACAGAGTCTGGCGAGTACCTACTCAACATGCCACCAAAGTTACCAATTACACATTCACAGACATCACTGTCAAGGATACAGTTATACAAATGACTGTTATCAAAGGTACACAATTCTAGAGTAAATTAGCATGTGTTGTTTATGCCACATTAACAAACAATATACCTGCAATGGAATAAAACATTTAGCAACTTCCAAACATGTACAAACCTCTTACAAACTCACAGCAAGGCTTTTTGCTCCAAAAACCAGTCACCAGCATCAGCCATCTTACCATCACGGTTTCACTCACTTCCAGGAAAGCTATGTCACAGGAAGGATGGTTGGGATGGCTGGGAAGGTGGGTATCGGCACAGGTCTGATGGGAGTTGGAGTCACACCTAACACTCCTCCTCCCACAGAGTCTGTGCTGGCAAGATGGCTGACACTGGTACCTGTTGTTCGAGTTGAGTAAAATGTCCTTGGGCTCCAAACACCATGCAGCACTGTCAGCCATCTTGCCAGTATATTTCCACTCACTGTCATTCAAGCATGGTTCCAGGTGGGCCTGTTGGGCAGTGTGGAAGGAGGAATCATTGCTGACACTACAATTCCCATCAGGCCTGTGCTCACACCCACCTTCCCACCTAGAACAAACAGCACAACTGGGACTATGCTGTTCCTGACGTCGACTGGAAATGTACTGGCAAGATGGCTGACACTGGGGACCGCAGTTTGGAGCACAAGGCCATGATGGGAGTTGTGGTCAACTCAGACAACAAACATCTAGAGGGAACATTACTCCTCATTGTCAGGACACCACTCTCTCGGGTGTGCTGTATGAGCTGTGTGGGAAGGGGGCATGACTGATTGGAGTTGCATTGACAGTAAACACTACTCCTGACACCCATCCCAAATAGCTCATCTGGGTTGCTGGATACCTGACAGTGTGAGGGAGTGTACTTACACAATGGCTGGCATAGCTTCATGATGTTGAACTTGGAGCCAAATACCTTCACGGACCTGTGACACAAACACCAGGACCCAGGGTCAGTCACCTTGCCAGTACTTTATCATTAAGTCTCAGGGACTGCATAGTACCAGGTGTGCTATATGGGTTGCTTGGCAAGGTGTGTGGAGGACAGGGCATGATGGTAGTTGAAGTCAGTGCAAACACTCCTCCTCCCACCCAGTACAAACAGACACCCAGGAACCATGCTTACCTGATAGAGAGTGGAAATGTACTTACAAAATGGCTGACACTGTGGAATGGGGTCGGACAACTACACCCTGCTGGGAGTGGTGGACAAATAGGCATCAGTCATCAGGGACAGCCATCTTGAAAGTACATTCTCACTCACTGTCAGGGAAGCTGAGTTACAGATTGGCTTATTGTGCTTGGTGGGAAGGTGTGTGGGGGACAAGGCCTGATGAGAGTTCTAACCACTGCAAATACCATTCTCCCAAACAGCCCAGATAACTCCTCTGTGCCTATGCTTACCTCACAGTGAGGGGAAATGTACTGGCAAGGTGGCTGACACTGGTAACTGGTGTTGAACTTGAAGATAACTCCTATCAAGGCCCTGTACACAAAACACCATGCAACTGTGTCAGCCATATTCTTAGTACACCTCCATTCACTGTCAGGTAGCCATTGGCCCAGATGAGCATGTCTGTACTGTGTGGGAGAAGCAGTGTTTGCTATCATTATAACTACCATCAGGCTCTGTCAGACACACAACTTCCTACTCATCCCCAATAGCTTACCTGGGACTCTGCTTTCCTGACAGTGAGTGGCAATGTGCTGCCAAGATGGCTGACACTGGGGACTGGTGCCTGGAGCAGAAGGCCATGATGGGAGTTGTGGTCAACTCTGACAACAAGCACCAGTGTCAGACATCGTGTGAGTGCGTTGCCACTCACTGTGAGGTAGGTATAGTTGCAATTGTGCTGTTTAGGCTGTCTGGGAAGGTGTGTGAAGGACAGGGCCAGATGGGACATAGAACCAATGCAAACACTACTCATTCTAAACTGCACAACAAGACCATCTTGAACTATGCTTATCTGACAGTGTGTGGAAATGTACTAGCAAGATGGCTCACACTGGGGACTGGTGTGTGGACAACAAAGCACTAAAGTTATCTGTGCTCAACATAGACATGAGGCACAAGTGTCACAGATCCTGATAATACATCTCTAACACTGTCATGAAACAATACTGCCATGTGGTCAGTTTTCTCATGTTTGAAAGAGTGTGTGTAGGACAGACCCTGATTGGAGTTTGAGTGAAGGCAAACACTCCTCCAAACACCCATCTCAACCCCTTAATCAGGGCCTATGGCTACCTGACAGTGAATTGAAGTGCACTACCAAGATAGCTGACACTGTTGCATGGTGTTTGAGGCACAAGGCCTTGTTGGGATTTGTATTCAACTTGAACACCATGCATCAGTGCTAGCTTACTTGCTAGTACACTTCTTCTCACTGCCAGTTAGCCATAGTCTCGGAGGATTTAGCTGGGCCGGGTGGGAGGAGGAGTATTTGTAATGGCTACAACTCACATCAGCCCCTGTCCTACATACACCTACCCACCGACCACAAATAGCACAACAGGAACTTAGCTAACCCACAGCATCTCAAAATGTAATAGCTAGTTGCATGACACTGGCTTTTACTCAACTACAAACAGGTCATTGTGCTACAAAAACATGCACCAGTGTCAGCCAGCTACATCTGTACATATTCACTCACTCTCAGGAAACCATGGTTCCAGGGATGCTGTTGTGCACAGTGGAAAGAGTGTGTGTAGTACAGGGCCTGATGGGAGATGTGCCTTTTCTTTTTTTTGCAGAGTTTTATATAGCACAAACTAGACCCGAATCCAATCAGGTATCAGAGCGCTTTACATAGCACCAGTTACGTTACATGTTTGCAAACACTCCTCCTCCCACCCAGCACTATAGGCCCACCATGAAGCATGCTTACCTGAAAGTGAGTGCAAATGTAACAATAAAATGCCTGAAAGTGGGTACTGGTGTGTGGAGCACAAGGCCATGAGTGGAGTTGTTGTAAAGTCAGATACCAGTGCCCAGTTTCATGCATCCTGCAGGTACATTCAGACACACTGTGAGGTAAGCCTAAGTCCTGTTAGGCTGTTTGTGCTGGGTGGGAATATATATGTAGGACAGGGCCCGGTGGGAGACAGAGTCAGTAAAAACACTCCTCATACAACAGAAACTAAACAGCTCATCTGTGATTATGGCTACATGACAGTGAGGGGATGTGTACTAGCAAGATGGCTGGCACTGGGGACTGATGTCTGAACCTATCACAACTATCAAATTTGCCTCTGGGCTACAAACACCAGCCACCAGTGACAATAAACTTGCAAGTACACTCACCAAATTTGTCTGGACAACACTCTTCATGGTGGCTTCTTGGGAGGAGGAATGTAAGTTTCACAATTAGAGCACAAGCACATAAACCACACTTAATCAAAGTTCAGTGACACAAAATGGCAGAAAACAGAGGGTGAGAACTCATCTGAATATGGAGTCAATATTACAAATATATGATCTGTGTACGCACTAGGGTAAGCAGTCACCCAGTTTGGTACTCAGAGCCATTCACATGTGTAGAATGAGATGAGAACAAGAAGCACCTTACTCAAACCATTCTAAAGAACATCAGGGAAGATCAACAGACTGTGAGTGTGTAGGAAGCCACACCAATGTGACTGCTAAAGACATGCACTAAGCCAAATACCCTGGCCACAAACATATATACATTGGGACAGAAAGAGTAAGTTTGGCAGAGTGAATTCAAAGATGTGGACAACAACAACCCACTTGTGCCATTCACCGGGTGTAACAAACCAGTCAATGTCTTTGGTCATGTAATGTCAACAGAACACAACATGCCTATTGATGCGCATAGCTGGACATGTTAATTCATACCCATATTGTCAGAATGTCATTGTGACCCCAAACATAGTGTAAAGGAGTCCAATCTATGTACATTAACTAATTATTCTGTTCAGTAGCCTATGTTATGGGTATGATTTGTGGGGCAGTGGACATTCACATTGATCATTGTGTGTTTAATTTTCCCACATGGCGAGCTGGGAACACCACTGGAAGCAAGCAGGACAGCCAGTCCCAGCCTCTGCTCGACCTGGAGGTCTCTAGCATTGAGGTCTCTCAACCATCTTCGGACTACGGGGAACAACAGGACCCATCAAGTATGGGTCACCCCACAGCACCATCAACGACTACCTCAGGATCCTCTGCGACCACACCCATATCAGCTGACAACACCCACCTGACCCTTACCCTCACGGACACAGCTGCCCAAGCCACAACTGACAGCTCAGCAACACATGGCACTCTTGAGTTGGCGGACAACAACATCCGATTTAACGAGGAAGGAGGCTCAGTGTTGACTGGGCGAACACCAACTGTGCCTGCTCTGGTAGGTCGGGGTGGTGGGAGGGGACATGGGCACTTGTGCCGTCATGCAGCTTGTGCTGCTGATGAAGAGCAGCCACACCTATTCAGAATCTTCAATTCATATGAGGGTTGCACCGGAGATTTTGGCCAGGCCATTGGCATCCTCAGGACCATGCAAGAGCAGCAGGCAGCCCACTATGCAAAAATGGATATGTACATGACCAAAGTTGATGACCTGACTGCGGTGAACAGGGACATTCTCGCCTGCCTCCGCCAGATTACCACAATCATGTCCACACCTCCCTGTGTGGCCACAACATCCGGTGTATCAACATCTTCACCAGCCACAGGGAGGGAAGTGTACTCTGGCGGTGGGCCCCCTGCACCGTTGCTGCCTGCACAGGAGGGTCACCCTGCAAAATGTGGAAAGGGTCGTTCAAAGAAGAATCTTTGCGAGACTGATGTCTACGCATAACCCCCAGGAAGTGACAACTCTCTCCTGACATCTTCCATTGTGTGGTAAGCCTTCCCTTTGTTGACTGTCATTGAACTGTCCCACATTGGCTGGAGGGTCTAAGTTGGACTAAGGACTCAAATAACTGTGGATTAACTTTGGGATAATTCATCTACAACATTACCAACTTCTATCTGCACTTTGTTTTGTATTTTTTTTAGCACTCCACCATGGTGTGGAATGATTTATCACGTCATGCACGAAAATAAATCACTTTGCACAAAATACTAGCTCATGTTGTGACTTTGAATCCCAATTGTACAAATTGAAATGACGCACAAAATCACAAAGAAGAAAGTGTCGGTAACATTGGGAACAAATCACAGCAGAGCTGATTGGTTGGCGGGCGGAAGGGGGCTGTTTATTAGGACGCTGGAGCGGAGGCGCAGCGGACAGATAGAGAGACGCGCCAAGGCTCTCAGGCGGTCCTCTGTGTATGCGTGTATTTTAACGATTGCACTGTAAACTGGCACTTGATTTTGATTTTATTTTATCTGCTGCTAATGTACTGTTGAAATTGCTGCTAATTCTCGCCGTGCTCCACTGCTTGAATGCTTTTTTTAAGATTCAATCCAGGCTGTGAATCTTTTTTAAGGAAGTTAGTCACTGTTGTATGCACCTTGCCCCTAAAAAACACAACCTTATAGCACTTCCGCTCTAGAAACGCGGTCTAGTGTTGGATGGGAGTCGTCAGCTGCTGCTCAGCAGAGCTGATTGGTTGGCGGGCGTAAGGGGGCTATTTATTAGGACGCTGGAGCGGACGCGCAGCGGACGCGTGCAGCGGGTTCGCCGCGGGCACGCCAAATGCTCGCCTAAGGCAAGCCCGTCTGCGCTCGCCCGCGCCCGGCCGGGTCCAGGGGCCATAACCCCTGGCCCTTATACACTGTATTCAGCAAGGGAATTGTTGTCCTTTGCCACAGGAAATTGCGTTCTAACGCCCTCCATCAGTTCTATCCTGAAAGCCGAAAACCTCCTGAGGAACTCCGGGACAGCCTCTGTCCCTTTGTTTGGGCCCTTAGCCCACTCTTCACCCATGCCAGGAACACCACCGGGCTTGAAAGTGGCGGTTCTGAACCCCAGATCTCTGCAAAAACATAATTTAGAGATTTTTACACTCCTTCAGGAGGGGGATATTGATATATTATCTTTGACAGAAACCTGGATGGGGGACGCATCGGCCCCCGACATTATTGTGGCTTTGCCTGGGAATTTTGATGCCATCTGGCACAATAGGCAAAACAACAAAAAAGGGGGGGGGTGGCGACTCTATTTAAATCCAGTCTTATGGCCACCACGTTAATAGCAGAAAGTACTTATAATGCTGATATTCTAGGAGTTAAATTTACCTTTAACTCCTCTTGTCTCGTACTTCTGACAGTTTACCGTCCCCCGGATGCAACCCCTGGCTTCTGTGACTATTTTGGCGAGACTCTATCGGACCTTAGCACACGATACCAAAGGCTCATGGTCGTAGGTGACTTCAACTTTCATTGGGAGAGGGATCCATGAGAGCCACAAGCTAAACAAATCGACATGACAATGTCGAATTTAGGACTTCACCAACTGGTAAACTGCCCTACCCACGTCAAAGGGCATACTCTTGACCTGTTCTGGTCATCTAACCAGCAAGTCAGGCTTCTAAGCATTCTCCCATGTGCTTGGTCGGACCATTCCTTAATCTCCTGTTGGGTCCCTCAGGATATCTCCACAACTAAACTTTTATTGGAATCGAGGAGAGTGCGGAGTTGGCATAAGATCCAGTCGGAAAATCTCGTAGATATCCTAAAGAGATCACCCGTGCGCACTCCGGCGAGAGGTTACACCAACATTGATATAGCCAGCCAATCCCTTAGTAATTCCCTCCAATCAGCTATCGACCAACTAGCTCCGGAACGTAGGGAAAGAATAAAATCCAAACGTAAGGGGGCCCCTTTGTTCAATGAAGCTCTGCGGGAAAACAAGCAGAGCCTGCGTAAGGTGGAGAGACAGTGGAGGAAAGCCTACAATTCCATCGATCTAAACCTTTATAAAGCCGCTCTAGCCCTATATAAAAAATCTATTACTACTAGGAAAGCCGAATACTATGAGGCTCGGATACTAGATGCCCCTAATAAACAGAAGGAAACTTTTAAAATCTTAAATGAGCTCAGCAAAAAGGTTGACGCCAAATCAACTGCAATACCTTTTGACGTCAATACTTTACAGACCTTTTTTCTCCAGAAGGTGACAGATATTCTGCATGACATCGACAAAACCCCTATCACCTTGAGCACCCAGGAACTGGCTCTGCCTTCGACCTCATCAGACCAATTCCTCACAAACTTTTCCCCTTTGAACTTAAATTCTTTGGAAACACTGATAAACAAAACTAAATCAGGGTCACCGGCCGATCCTTGTCCTCCAAGGTTTTTCCAGATGGCCCTTCCAGTTTTGATCGTCAGATTCGTACCCTTCTAAATGACTCCCTGGCCACCGGCCAAGTACCCTCCAACTTGAAGGAAGCTGGAGTTATCCCTCTGCTAAAAAAGCCTGGAGCAGACAATAGGCCTATCTCTCAACTCCCTTTCCTGGCAAAGGTCATGGAGCAACATATTTTGATAACAATATCTGATTTTCTTGAAAAGTTTGAGCTACTCCACCCACGCCAGGCCGGCTTTAGAGCCCACCACAGTACGGAGCTAGTTATGCTATTTGTACTTGACGATCTCAGATTAGAGGCTGACAACAAAGAGCCGAACGCCCTGATACTTTTGGATCTCTCTGCAGCATTCGACACGGTCAGTCATTCAACACTACTGACTCGACTGGCGGATTTGGGATTTCGGGGGCCTGTATACAACTGGTTAAAGTCCTTTCTATCTGGACGCTCGCAAAGGGTCCAACTCGGCGATCATATATCGGACAGAGGTAACATCCCTTGCGGTGTCCCTCAGGGCTCTGCATTATCCCCACTCCTCTTTAATATATATTTACAGCCCTTAGTGACTGCTCTGGCCAATATGGAATGCCGAGTTTTCAACTATGCAGACGATACCCAGCTTATCCTGAGGATCGACAACTTGGCCCGGGCTCAAGAGACAGTCCAAAACATCTTAAGATTTGCTACTAATTGGATGACGGTCAACTCTTTGAAAATTAACCCGGATAAAACTGAGGTTCTTGTTATTCCAGCAAAAAACAATCCCTGGAGTGGCCTGTTTTGGCCCAAAGAACTTGGGGCCCCTCCTAGCCCATCACCAGTTGTGAAAAGTCTGGGAATCAAAATCGATTCAGAACTTTCTATGAGTTACCAAGTCCATTCGGTGGTGGGCACATGCATTGGCGTCCTAAGACAACTGAGGAAACTGGTCCCCCTTCTATCAGTCTCATCTATGAAGTCCATAGTTTCGGCCACTATCCTTTCGCGCCTCGACTATGGGAATGCGCTCTACTTAGGACTTCCCCTGAAACTACTGAATAGACTTCAGGTAGTACAGAATGACGCTGCTAGACTGATTTTCAGCCTTCCCAGGAGGACCCATGCATTACCCCTGTTACGCAAGCTGCACTGGCTGCCTGTCAGACAGCGTTCAAAATTCAAAGGACTGTGCATTGCTCACAAAGCTCTTTATGGTCATGCTCCCGGGTACATAAGGGAACATCTAGTCAAATATGTGCCAGGGCGAGTGCTTCGCTCTACAGAAGCCTCTCAGCTAGTCTGCCCTCGGAGTAACCTGGTTACCAAGGGTGGACGAGCTACTTCGGTAATTCTGCCACGACTTTGGAAGCAGCTGCCGGACACTTTACGGAAGGAATCGGTTTTGCTCTCCTTCCGGAAGCTGCTAAAAACTCTGTTATTTAGAGATACTTTTTAAATCCTTCGCTACCATGACTGTCCATCCCGGCCTGAATGTGACTTCCTGTCTGTCAAGCGCTAAGAGGCCTGTCGGTATATATGCGCTATATAAAAACAACTTACAAATTACAAATTACATCATAAATGTTATCATTGCCTTGTGAGTGAATGTACCTTGTTGCAGCATGATAGATAGACACAACCAAGTTATCACACAATCCATAGGACATGGTGCAAACTCAGTGGAAGTCTATTGTTTAAAAAACTAGCACCTATTGCAAGCGCAATCAACAATCATTGTCAGCAAAACAGATCATCATGGAACATGTTTAGGTTTGTAACTAATATTTGGAAGTGTTAAAACAGACAACGCACACCTGAAGGTGGAGCATAGGTTTATTCTCCAGATACAACCTGGCACTGTAGGACTTGGCCCTTTTTGGCTAAAGTTCCCTAAACTTTTTGCTTTCCCCCTAGACTTTTTGTCTGACGTGGTGTTGCCAACTTAGATGCTTTGGGCCTTTGCCACTGCTGATCAGTGTCAAAGTGCCAGTGCTCCCTGTATAAAGTAGAATGGTAATTGGTTGTCCATGATTGGTGTGTTTGCTTTACTAGTAGAGTCCCAAGTAAAGTGCACTATGTGTGCCAGGGCTGGTAATGCAAATGCTACTAGTGGGCCTGCAGCACTAATTGTGCCACCCGCACCAGTAGCCTTAAAAAGGGAAGTCATGCCTTCCATTGCAGTGCCTGCACGCAGTTTGTAAAACTGCGATGTTGTTCTGACAAGTGCATCCACGTGCCAGACTTTACCCTTCCCTTTTTATGCACATCAGACACCCCTATGGTAGGTCCAAGGTACCCCCTGGGCAGGTTGCAGTGCATGTCAAAGGTAGGACATGTACTAAGGTGTGTACCATGTCCAGACAGTGATATAATCTCCATTTCGTTTTTCACTGTTGATAGGCCATCCTGCCCATTGGACAGAATGGGGAGGCTGTATAATATGTTTTCCAACCTATCTTCCCGAATGCTTAAAATGGAGAGGTGAAGTTTAGTATGCCTGAACTCACCATGTAATAACACATCTTTGTATGCATTGTGTGTTTAGAAGCCACTGTTTTAGAAGTGGCTGGGTTTTTGTGCTCTAACATTTCTGTGTGTCTCTGGCTGGTTGTGGATTGACTGTCTGGATTTGAAAGTGATAGGATCTGGGGAATGTCTTGACCCAGGGAAGGAGGTTAGACAGCAACAGGCTGACCTGCATCTGGAGTATAGGGGAGGAGTAGCCCCTAGAGGTGAAGAGGCCTGTGTTGTAGCCATAAAGCAATGGTCCCATCTCCTGCTGAGTGATTGAGAATCCAGACCCCCACTAATCAAAGAAAGAAGGTGTCACTGGCAGAGAGGCACCCAAAACTGGTTTGAACAGGGGTTAGTGCCCCCCTGAGCACAAAGACTTCAAAGCCATTGAGGGATATAACTATGAGAGCTGAAGCCCCTGAACTTTGGAGAATGGCTTGATCAAGATTGAACAAGACTGGAGATACTTTCTGGTAAATGGAACCTTTGCCAAGGACAAAACCACTGAAGAGACTGAAGGAAAGGACTGACCCTTGCTCTGTGTTCTGGGGGGCAGGCCTGCAGTTTGCTTTTTTAACCAAGGAAAGGCTAAAGGGACTTTGCTGTGTGCTGTGTCCCCCTGCTTGAAAGGACTTTGCTGTGCTGTGTCCTGAAGTAACTTATCCCGAAGGGCCCGAGGTGAGCTGACTCCCTGTTGCGGAAACTCAGGAACACATGAAGTACTGGGTTTTTAAAACCCAGCGGTGCAGGGGAACACACCCTAGGACTTCGAGTTCTTCATGTTTCAGACCCACAGAAACACAGAGACTTCTAGGTGAAGTCAAAGATCGTATTTATTGGCTGCAGACCAATTACAGGTATCCGAGAAGTACAACACAATGTATGTTCTCAGGAGACTGCTTAACCTTACAAAAACGGGCTTCTCCTTATATACAAAATATCATGCTTCAGGCATACATTCCTTGTTTTACGATATGGTCATTCATATGTATTCATTACAAATGAAAAGGCAGAGTCATGATGACCATCCCACATTCCAGTTCGGCCAGCCCACAATTATTTACCAAGCAAGGCTCAGATCCCAAATCAGATATCAGTAGACCCCAATAAACACGGGCACCTCCTGTTTGTAAAACAAGCCATAAAGCAGGAAGAGTCAGGTGTGAAAGAGATTTGCCGGAGGCTTGTGTGGGATGAAAAGGCTTTATGGTGTGTCAAACCCTGATGCTAATCACAGGTGGCCGTAGGACGGGCAGCTCGTGGGACCGGACTGACCTGGGGCGGTGAAGCCAAGTCGCATAGGTCACAGAGAAGTCAACGGAAGGCACATGTTTTCTCAAGGCCTGTACTTGTCCTTAGTGTGTAGCCTATGTGAGGGCAACCATAAGATGGCCACCGCTCCAAGATGGAACCCACAAAATCAATGTGTAATATCGTATACAAAGTGCATTTATCGATAAAACGTTATGCAAAGCACTTGTACATACTGCATTGGCCATTTGCGGTTCGCTGATACCGGAATAGGCAGGGTAGGGCCCTGCCTCCTACGCGGTCCCAAATTTTAAAGTACCACAGACCCTCCTTTTGCCCTTACATAGGCAATAACTATACTCATATTAATCCGAGTCCAGGTCTATATTCATAAAGTCATGGAGATGTTGCTGTAGCATCATCCTATTACTTAGCTCGTCCCTCGATACAGGTTTCCTTACGCATAATGTAGCACAGAGGCCACATATCGCAGGAGCACACTGTACACACAGACAGAACAGGAAAAGAATTGCTAAGATCATTCCAATGACCATCAGAATTTTCCAACCCCAGGCAGATATCAGTTCCCAGAACCACCCCATCAGTGACCAATCTCCTTTATCCACGTGTATAGATTCGGATATTTTATGCAGTTTGGAGATGGCTTGATAAACTGTTGGAGCATTATCTGGTATGAAAATGCAACAGCTAGATTGGATGACCTTACATACCCCACCGCGGTCTGTAAGTATGACATCTAGAACCATACGGTTCTGCAAAGTCATGAGGCGATCCGCTTGGAGCTCAGCTGTCAAATTACCAAGGGCACCAGCCGTAACATTAACAGTAGATTCAACCACACGAGTCAGTTGTCTCAGGTTCCTACTATTGACCATTGGTCCCCAAAACGGCAGGAAACCCAAAAAGAAGTCTCCTGCTTCCTGACCGGCAGTATCCTCCTGACTAATCACGCCTCTCACAACTCTGGTCTTGTGATAATCAGAGGCAGCAGTAAATGTTGGCGGTAGCAAATTTGCAATATAACATGTGCCCGAGAAATCAGGGGGCAACCATGTATATGCTCGGTCATTGCAAACAAAATACGTACCCTTGGCAGCCAAAAACGCAGGGGAAAACTGTGATGGAAAGGTGTACGTTTCAGTACAGTCACTTTTCCCCAGTTGAGCTCTTGGATTCTGACCATTACCTTGTAAACAGAACCGACCTATGTGGGGTACGACCCAAATTGGGGATGAGATTTTCCGCTGCCTTTCACCCAGACTAATGCTATACCCCGTCGCGTTCCAACCTACATAAGCTCGCAATTCATCCTTGGGAATAGATGAGTATGCGTCGATATCTCTGCTCATATCAGCAACTCCTTTCATTAAGGCCTTATTGTTTGTGCTAGGTCTGATGGAACGCGGTTGTCGCGGGGAGTAGGCATCCAATGCAAAAAGAAACATGGTCTGGAATGCCCATGACGATCCATTATAGCTAAACGGCAGCACTAGAGAAGGAATACCCTTGTTAAAGGTATGTGGCATTAACCCACACACCCAGCAATTGGTTGTATTCATGACTAGTTGGTGCTGGTGCAGGAGTTGAATAAACGAGTTATTTACAAACTCAGACCGTCTAGCTTGTTCGTGTTCAGGCAGAGGGTGGAAAGAGTGCAAGGAGACAGTAGGAGGAGGTATAGGCTGTACAGTGGGAGCAACTGGCACTTGGGAGGAGAAGAATACAAATCCTACAGTAAACACCATCATACTACATAGTATAAACAGACATAACAATGCAAAACGTTTGCTCTTCATTATTTTACATATTTTCGTCTTAAAGTTCATTTCCTCAGCGGGTCTCTCCATCTTGAAAAACTCCATCCTCTAATCGTGCCGCTCGCGGCGGGTGAGTATCTTCTGCTAAGGAGTACACCTGTCAGTCCAGGGAACGCCCTAGACCGACCAGAACCGTTGACCTAACGTCTTCGGCCTGTACCCCGAAGTCTTGGCACCGCGACCCTGCGGCTGAACCCGGATGGTGGTTCGAAAAATAAAAATCAAAAAGTCCTTCAGATGGGAGAGCTATAATATCAAAAAATAGTAAGGGAAGGGAATTTTTATTTGTCCATAGGCCTTGGCCTTAAATTATAGCGGTTTCTGCCAGGTACTGTCTGGTCTTGAAACAAGAGTTCAGGCTCTGTGGTGTCTATTCGAGTTAACGATGGCACAGCTTCCTGCAAAGTATCGTCGTTTTCTCGTTCTGAAGTCGTTCCCCTTATACGTGCATCACTGAACGGCACAAGACGGGGGACAGTGTCAGTTTCAGAATCAGCGATACCCTCCTGGACCCACCGGTCATATGGTAGAGGCAAAGGGATCCGTTTGCAGTGGGCGCCGTGTATCCAATTCTTTTTCCCCTTCACTCGAACCGCTGATCTTGTCGATAGAAGTACTAGGTGAGGGCCGATCCAACGGGGCTCATCATTGTTCTTTCGCTGAAAGTTCTTCACAAGCACCCACGAGCCAGGGTCGATAGGGTGTCCTGGAGCTTCAGAGGCCTGGGGCAGAGTATCGTGCACCTATTGGTGTAAAACACGCAATTTAGCCGTCAATTCATACAGATAGTCAAGCAGTACTGGATGTTCGATTTCACTGAATTTTGTCGGTCTTGGCACACCCCATACATTGGCCGGGCGGCCAAATATGGGCTAAGTCCCACTCGTGAATGCACAGTCATTCTTCTTGATAGGAGTGCTAAAGGCAGAGCGTCAGGCCATTTAAGACCGGAGCTCGCCTGGATTTTGGCCAACTTAAGCTTCAGGGTGCCATTGTAGCACTCTACTAATCCAGCTGATTGGGGGTGATTTGCAGCGTGAAACTTCTGCTTTATACCTAATCCCTCACACACATTCTTCATCACTTTACCCACAAATTCACTCCCATTATCACTCCACAGCATTCTTGGCATTCCAAACCTAGGGAAAAATTATTTCACAAGGGCTTTGGCCGTTGATAAAGCAGTGTTGTCTTTTAGGGGATATGCTTCTATCCATTTTGAAAAAGCGCAAACAACAACCAATACATATTTCAAGTTGTTGCACCTTTCCATGTGGATAAAATCTAGCTGCAAAACCTCAAATGGATATGATGGAGGCGCAAAATGACCAGCTGGAGTTGGGGTTCCCCTACCAGGGTTGTATTTCAAACATCCCATATAATTCTTGACCACATTCTCTGCACACTTGGGAATTCCAGCGTTCTGCCATACTGGAGCCAACAACTTACAAATTCCTTTCACACTGATATGTGCCATTCCATGTGCCATAGTAACCACTGGAAGCACATATGCATCAGGTAGCAAGCATCGCCGATGCTCTGACAAATCAACCCAACAACCATTCTCATCCAATTTACCCATACTTTCTCTGCACTTGCTCAACTCTTTCTCTGTGGCTTCAGCTTGAAGGGACTTCACACTCTCTATCGTGTCTTCACATATTCCAACATCACCAACCCATCTTGCAGGGCCTACAACATACATTCGAGTCTTCACATCTTTTGCTGTCTCTTTCGCGATTTCGTCAGCAAATGCATTACCACGACCAACATCATCAGTAACTTTCTTGTGCGCACTGCATTTCATGATTGCAACTTGTAACGGTAAGGTCAGTGACTCAAGAAGATCATTCACCAACTGACCATTCTGAATTTTAGCTCCATGTGAAGTCAGGAACCCACGTTCTTTCCATAATCGCCCAAAACTATGGGCCACGCCAAAGGCGTACTGGCTGTCAGTATATATGTTCACTTTCATTCCTTCAGACAACACGCATGCTCTTGTAAGGGCAATTAACTCTGCTGCTTGAGCCGAATTGTGTGGTATGCGTGCAGTCTCGACAATCGTGTGCAACGTTGTGATAGCATATGCAGCAGTCGTATCACCATTCGGAAGCTTGAAGCACGAACCATCCACCCATAAGGTACCATCACACTCAGTTAGGGGAGTATCTTTAAGATCCACTCTCCCTTTCGTCTCTTCATCTGTTCTAAACAGACAATCATGCTGCTCAAACTCATCTATGTCTGCTGGAATCGGCAATAATGTAGCTGGATTCAACGTGTTGCATCTCTTTATGTGTATATGGTTGGCCAACAGTGTCAATTCATACCCTGACAATCGAGCACTAGTTAAGTGCTGTGTCTTAGTCCGGTTTAACAATGTGTCCACAGCATGTGGAACCATTACAATCAATGTGTTATCCATCACTAGTCCAGCAGACTGTCGAATAGACACAGCTGCTGCGGCTGTAGCTCTCAAACAACTTGGCAATGCCCTCGCTACTGGGTCCAAAGTTGACAAAAAATATGCGCATGGACGCGGTCTGTCGCCAAAAGGCTGTGTTAACACTGATAATGCGCAACCTTCCTTTTCATGAACATACAATGTGAAAGGCTTACTGTAGTTAGGGGTACCCAACACAGGAGCGGAACATAATGCATTACGCAATTCCCAAAAACTTTTCTGACACTCTTCAGACCATGGGACAGGATTCGGTGTATTTTTACAGGTTAATGCTAACAAAGGTTTTGCCAGTAAAGAAAAACTCGGGATCCAGTGCCTACAGTATGAAGTAATGCCCAAGAAAGCACGCACTTCTCTCTGTGTTCTTGGCACGCTCAATTGTGCAATGGCTCGAATTCTTTCTGGGGTCAGTTTCCTTCCCTCCTTCGATAAGAGATGACCTAAGTAGGTCACTTCTTGTCGACAATATTGCAGTTTTGAGAGAGACACTTTGTGATGAAAGGCAGACAAATGACGCAACAATGACAATGTAGCTTCTTTGCAAATCTTTTCAGTATCCGCGGCGATTAATAAATCGTCAACGTACTGAATAAGTGTAGCGCCACTAGGTAAAACAAGTGCATCAAGCTGCGCCTTTAAAGCCTGACTGTATATTGATGGACTTTCACAGTAGCCCTGTGGAGCGCGTTTAAAGCGGAAGCTTCGACCTCCTAAACTGAAGCCAAAAATGTCCCTGCTCTCTTCTGCAATTGGGATGCTAAAGAAGGCATTCTTTAGATCAATCACTGAGAACCATGCAGCGGAGGCTGGAATCATAGTTAACAAGGCAGTTATATCAGGGACAACTGGAAACTGTGGCACAACAATCTTGTTTACCTCTCTAAGATCAATCACAAATCTGTAAACAGGTGGCTGTGAAGGGTCCGTTCGTTTTAAAACAGGTAAAACAGGACTATTGCAAACGTTGCCTCTTGTCTCTTCAATTACACCCTTTTTAATCAAATCACTGATAATTGCTAACAACGCTTTCTGACCTTCATTGGAGATCTTGTACTGGGGAATGCGTGGCAATCTGACATTGGCCTTTAAAGTGACCACATATGGCGGCATTTCTAAGAGACCCACATCATTGGGACCAGTAGCCCAAAGGACATCCGGAAGGGATGACAATTCAGGTGGCAATGTATTCTTTGACAAGTACATCGGGGAAATCACTTCCTTACCCAATGTAAGTTGTACTCCTGTGGGAGAACAATATAGCGTTGCATGCAACCTTTTTAACAAATCCAACCCTAACAGATTTTCACCACAACCTGTCGTTAGGATGAGGGGTGCTTTTAGCTCACAAGGTCCAACAGAAAGGTGCATAGGTCTAGAAATCGGGTTCCTAACCGGGGCGCCAGAAAAACCTACTGAAACATTCATTTCGCCAGACAAAGGCGCGCCAGGGAGTTTTGAATGCATAATTGATCTCTTTGCAGCACCAGTGTCCAGCAAAAAGGGCTATGTTATACCCGCTGTAGTTACCTTAACATACGGTCCACACTGATCCACTGGCACTGAAACAACTCCCTCTCTCTGTCTATGGCTGTCCTAGTAATCATTACTTTCTACATTTTCATCCTCTGCATAATAGTCATTGTTATAGTACTGAGCTGTCCTACCAGTTGCATTGCCTTGCTGATCAAAACTATTAATCGTATTTTGAGATGGAAGGGGGCGCGCGTTCTGGGGAACATTCTCGCGTCCCCTACCTCTAGGAGCTTGTTGACCACCTCTACCTCTGGTGCTAAAAGCGCCATTAGCGCGTTGTAGCAGAATAGGACAACTATACTTGAAATGACCCTCTTCTTTGCAATATGAACATTGATTAGGGCCTACAGGAACACGTGGTTGAGAATACTCGTACCTTTGCATGTTTCTCTGAAACTGTGGCTGTGGCTGATAATTACTCTGGCCACCACGTGGCGGGTAAGCTTGCTGTAAAAGAACCTTCGTTTTTAGCTCTTTCGTTTTCTTGTCTGCATTATCTTTCTCATCCTTATCTCTATTTTCGTAATACTGTGCAGTAGCCAGTATTTGCGCTGATGAGAAAACAGCCCAAGAACTCTCTGAATCTTTTAACTTCTTACACAACTCGGGAAGCAAATTATGCACAAATTTATCAACAAATAACCGTTGGCCACCTTCAGTACTCATATCTTGACCACTGTGGTCAATAAATGTTTCTTCAAACCTTGTAAAGAAATCAGACACTGTTTCATCTTTCTTTTGCTTACACGCAGACAATTTATCCCAATTCACACGCATCGCGGGCATTAAAGTCTTCCTGTACGTGATAATTCTACCAGGGAGTTCTGCTACCAAAGGGTCAGGCTTGGCACCACCATCTTGTCCATCATTAGCAATAATAATATTAGCCCATGTATCACCTAACTCTGCAGCATGATCTGCATTACGAATCAATCCCCACAAATGCTGTGGAACAACATTTCCAAACAACATATCTATGTCAGCTAGATTCATGATACATGATCCTGCCGTCTGTGACAACTCCTTATAATATCCTGCAGGGTTTTTACGGGGGTCAGGCAATGTCTGTTTAAGTGCTATTACTTCAGATCGTTTCCAGGGGACATGCACCCAAACACGCTGGAAATGAGCTGGAGCAGCAGCAATACCTCGAGCGGCATCAGCCGCAACGGCTTCCTTCCATACCGGAGGGACTTCTCTCATAGGGTATTGTCGCACTCTTCCCTTTTTCCCTACAGCGAACTCTTGTTCGAACAGTGACTGATGACAATCCCCATTCCTGAAGGACAACAATGTCGTAATTGCTCTATCAACGTTGGGGCCCACAATCGTGCCTTTGTCAAATTCAAACCGTAAGCGACACAACTCCTGCGGGCTTGAGTCTAGACCATGATCTTCCAATTCTTCACAGAGGAATTCACACATTCTCTCAAAAACATATCTTTGCTTTGGTGTTTCCCATTGACGAAAGACACTCATGACAGACTCCACATTATACCTGGATGGATGAACAATCCAGTTACGTGCCATGTGGTCTAATACTTCTTTCTCTTCAGAACCAGGCCGCTGACTACGCAACTGCTTTCGCTTTGAGTCAGGGGTCGCACTAGACGACCCAAATAAAGACGATATGAAACTAGTGACTGCACTAGCTATTCTTTGTCGTGTAGAAGGAGAGGGTGAGGCAAGAACAGGGGGAAAGACAGAGGGAAGCACAGTAGGCGTAGATGCAGATGCAAGGACAGTATCAGGAAGAGCGCCAAGGGAGGCAGTTGATGGGGCAGGCAAAGTCACAGAAGGCAAAGGGGATGCAGGCGGCAAAGTCGGCGGCCCTTGATGGGGCTGCGCCACAAGAGTAGGAGCCGGCTGAGGAGGAGCTGGCGGCTGCAAGAAAGCTTGCGGCACATTAACTGGAGGCTGTACATCCAAGGGTTGCGGAGGTGCTGTAGCACTCTGCGCATATGGAGGTGGCGAACTCAGCAAATGTGACATAAGGGGATCTTTTTCCTTCTCTTTTAACACATCTTGCTGAAGATGTGGCAAAACTGGGTAACATTTATCGATCCCTAGTTTCCGCTGTCTATGAATCTGCTCATTCCTTTGTTCCTCCTCATTATCTTTAAATTGCACAGCTGCTTGCATTATCGACATACCTTTTTCTCTTTTATTTCTTTTTGCTAGCTTAATTTCCTTCTGTTTGGCTTCCTTTCGCCATAGGCGGAAAGAATCAAACATCGCCGGCCGGGCTTTCTTTTTAAATAATTTAACTTCCAAATTATCTAAGATATCTGTATCGAAACTACCATTTTGGGGCCATTTCAAAACACCGTCCTTTCTGGTGTATCGGATCCATACTTCCTTATATGCGATGGGGCCCACGCCATGTTTTACATAAAGCTCATAAGTTGGAGTTCCAATTGGAGGAACCGGACACGAATCCTCTAATTGGGAATCCCTTCTACAACCCAAACAAAATCAATTACCAAATATACTAGAACCAGGCATCTTCGCTCACTAGTCTAGTTTCAAACTTCAAAGGATTATCGAATACGATAGTCTCGTGAATACACGAGTCCTCTGGATTTGGCACTTGCAAGTTCCAAATCAAAGCGATCCCGAAGGATACCAATTTCCCGAAGGATACCAAAACAAACTGGGAGACGCTCCACACTTATACTTAACTGAGGTATCGATGATCGATGGCGTCACCAGAAGACTCTCTCGACTGTTTCGCTCTACCAAATCGTCAAGGGTCCAAAACAGGGCGATTAATCAGGGCAGCAGTCCTTCGTAGCCGTCGGGACGCGGAGAACCTCGCAGAAAAGACTTTCGGACCACGTCGACATGCAGGGGTCGATGAAGTGGCGGCCTTCCTCCAGAATTTCCACACGAAGCTCCTCACGAACCTCTGGCTTGGACCGGTACCGCTGAAATCGCCCCGAGTTGGGCGCCAACTGAAGTACTGGGTTTTTAAAACCTAGCGGTGCAGGGGAACACACCCTAGGACTTCGAGTTCTTCCTGTTTCAGACCCACAGAAACACAGAGTCTTCTAGGTGAAGTCAAAGATCGTATTTATTGGCTGCAGACCAATTACAGGTATCCGAGAAGTACAACACAATGTATGTTCTCAGGAGACTGCTTAACCTTACAAAAATGGGCTTCTCCTTATATACAAAATATCATGCTTCAGGCATACATTCCTTATTTTACAATATGGTCATTCATATGTATTCATTACAAACGAAAAGGCAGAGTCATGATGACCATCCCACATTCCAGTTCGGCCAGCCCACAATTATTTACCCAGCGAGGCTCAGATCCCACTTCAGCTATCAGTAGACCCCAATAAACACGGGCACCTCTTGTTTGTAAAACAAGCCATAAAGCAGGAAGAGTCAGGTGTGAAAGAGATTAGCCGGAGGCTTGTGTGGGATGAAAAGGCTTTATGGTGTGTCAAACCCTGATGCTAATCACAGGTGGCCGTAGGACGGGCAGCTCGTGGGACCGGACTGACCTGGGGCGGTGAAGCCAAGTCGCATAGGTCACAGAGAAGTCAATGGAAGGCACATGTGTTCTCAAGGCCTGTACTTGTCCTTAGTGTGTAGCCTATGTGAGGGCAACCATAAGATGGCCACCGCTCCAAGATGGAACCCACAAAATCAATGTGTAATATCATATACAAAGTGCATTTATCGATAAAACGTTATGCAAAGCACTTGTACATACTGCATTGGCCATTCGCGGTTCGCTGATACCGGAATAGGCAGGGTAGGGCCCTGCCTCCTACGTGGTCCCAAATTTTAAAGTACCACACACAAAAGTTTCCAGGAGAGTCTCAGCGACGCTGTGTGTGTGCTTTTTGCAGCCTGAGACCCTAGTAATGAGTGCCCTGTGATTGTGAGCACCTGGAGTCCAAGCGAGTCTCAGCGACGCTGTGTGCATATGCTTTTTGCAGCCTGAGCCCTTCGTGAGGATCGTCCGGTTATTGTGCGCACCAGAATCCAAGTGAGTCTCAGCGACGTTATGTGCGTGTGCTTGGTCTAGCCTGAGACCTTCGTGAGGAATGCCTTGTTATCATGCACCGGGAATCCAAGTGAGTCTCAGCGATGCCGTGTGTGTGTGCTTGGTGCAGCCTGAGACCTTCGTGAGGATTGCCTTGTTATCGTGCACCCGGAGTCCAAGTGGGTCTCAGCAACGCTGTGTGCGTGTGCTTAGTGCATCCTGAGACCTTCGTGAGGATTGCCTTGTTATGGTGCACCCGGAGTTAAAGTCAGTAGCAGCGACGCTGAGTGCGTGTTCATCGGGTAGCCTGAGACCTTCGTGAGGAGTGCCCGGTGATCGTGCATCCGAAGCTCAAGGGAGTCCCAGCGACGCTGTGTGCGTGTGCCCTGTGGCAGCCTGAGATCTTCGTAGCAGTAGCGGCCCAGACTGGAAGCCCAGGAGGAGCTGAGCCGCCGGCTCGAGCCCACCGTTGCCAATTCACAAAGATTGCATCAGAGGCCCAAGTCGCTGGAAGAGGAGAGGAGAGTGAGGTCGCCCACCCCAGGTAACATGTGTCGATGCCTGGGGCGGGGTGTGGGCACAGAGGGAGATGCTCTCTGCCTTTCTCTCTTTCCGACAGCGCAAGCCTCTGTTTCGGCTCGTATCGCAGCTCGTACTGGCCAAGGGAATGGCAGTACCGGGGCCGGAGTGCGGAGCTGCACTTTTTGTTATTCCATACCCGTGTTGGGGGCAACTTTTGACAGACCGCCTAAGGCACCGTGATCGCTGCTGGAGTGTATTACGCATTACCTTATTTCTGCATAACGGAGTACCTGATTGTCGTATTGCACATTACATCATTTCTGCATAACAAACTACCTGATTAATGTACTATGCATGGCATAATTTCTGCATAACGAACTATCTGATTGTCGTATGACACAGTGCATTGTTTCTGCAAAACAAACTACCTCATTAGTGCATTAAGCACTGCAATATTCCTGCATGATGAATGACACGATTAGTTTATTACGCATTGCATTATTTCTGCATAACAAAGTACCTGATTGTTGCGTTACGCATTGCATTATATCTACATTGCAAGGTGCCTGATTGTTGCGTTATGCATAGCATTACGAACTGCATAGCATTTTATTAGGACTACAGTGTAATGTTTAGAAGTGCTCATGAATATCACCAGAACTTACAGGGGCTGGATGGGCTAACCACCAGCCAGGAGGAAAATGATCAATACTCATGTTGGATTTATATTGTGTGGTCTTATCGTAAATCTTTTTATATAAAATGTATACTTGTTTTTATAAAACTCGTGTGGAGTCCATTTGTGGTGTCATCATTGGATTGCTGTGAGCATGGTTGCAAATACTTTACACATTTGCCTTGAAGATAAGCCTGGCTGCTCGTGCCAAGCTACAAACGGGGTGAGCGGGGGCTATATCAGAAGGTGTCCTTCCTTTCCCCGCCGTGGAAACGCGGGTCCATATTTGGCCTAAGGTACCTACCTCAGCCAACCAAGGATTCCGGGTCCAACAGGCACCTTCGCACAAAATAGGATCACATCACACTGTGTCAAAAAGCAGAAAAGATCAAAAGATGACCATCAGGTCTGAAGTAAGTGTGTGCCAGGGAATTCAAATAACGTTCAATGTTGGAATCTGTCACTGGGAGGTTTCAAGTCTGCAGAAGAGAAGGCAAAGTACCCTGGTAAGGAGAAGCATAAAACAGAGTCAGTAAAGCATGAATAAGTTGACCAAATTTTCAAGGGAGTTTCATCAAATGCACACATGTGTCTTTGTGAACACTAGCTAGGATTCATGTTAGCACTGTAACTGTTGAGATAAAACATTATTTGAACCATTACATTTGAAAAATTCATGTTAATTATCATACACTCACACGCATACATACACATTGCACATCAGCAACACACAAGCAAACAACTGGGTTTTTTCACCTCCACGCCGCACATCCACGCCCTCCTCCTCATCACCACTGGCATCAAGTCCCAGTCCTGTATCCTCCCTTGCTGGTGGATGCTGGTCTATGTCATCCTGTATCAGAGGTATTTCCTTCCCAATAGCCAGGTTCTGGAGCATGCAGCAAGATGTGATGATTTTACACACCTTCAATGGGCATATTGAAGGGCCTCTCCTGTATGATTCAGGCAGCGGAATCTTGTCTTCAATAGGCCAAAAGCCCACTCCACCACTCAACTGTTTTTTTCATGGGCCTCATTAAACCGCACCACTGCAGGGGTGACAGGGTTAATGAGTGGGGTCAGCAACCAAGGCTGGTTGGGGTATCCAGAGTCTCCTACACTGAACACAGAACACAGAAAAGACTTCAGTTGTCTGACAATAGAGCACTATCTGGCATACAAACAACACACACCACAACATAAACATACAACATCACCTACCAACAAGCCAAGCATGGTCATGTTGTAGCTGTGACATCAAATGGGGGATGACACTGTTCCTCATGATGTACGCGTCATGTGCTGAGCCAGGGAAACGTGCGCAGACGTAGGATATCAACATGTCAGCCAGACATACCATCTGCACACTGATCGAATTGTAGGGCTTGAGGTTGCGGTATGCCTGCTCATTTGCTTGTGGTGGTTTCAACGAAATGTGTGTCCCATCAATCGAGCCAATGACTTGTGGTAATCTTCCCAAAGCAAAGATTTCCCCCTTGATGTCTGTCAACTCTCCGTGTTTCGTAAACTGAATGTACTGGTCAAGGTACGGTAGCAATGCCTCCAACACATCACGAAGGACATGGCTAACATGGTGTAGGACATGCCACCAGATGTCACCACTGTATACTGGAATGACCTGGTGGCAAATAAATGGAGGGCTGCCATCACCTTCACTTTGGGGGTTAGCGCAAGAGGATATGTGCATCGAGGCTGAAAATGCTGTGGCAACTGCAATGACAACTCCTCAATAATTAGCCTGGTGAAATGATATCTTCTGATGGTATTCCGTCCTTCCATGGTCTGGAGGTCGGGAAAGGGCCTGTAGACTAGAGAACATCTCCAATACCTATATGTAGGGTGTAAACAGAGTTGGTGTCACTTAACAATGTACAAAGCAACATGCATTGAGACAAACAGAACACAAATAATGAAATTCTGAAAACAAATAAAGGTACAGAAGTGGGAAATCCACATTTCTATGAAAAAGGCTGACCCTAGATACATATCACAGCATTAGTACCCTTTCAAGACATGTTACCAAGGGATGGTGACACAGCAATTAGAGTGCTGTACTGTAAAAAGCCTCTACTGTCTGCCATCCTTCATGTGATCAAGCATTACTTAATCCGCAACTCCGCACCAAATTGGCCCAGACATATTTTTTTTACAACAATTAGATGGTTTGTAGGTACCCACAATTGGCTCATGGAATGCCATATACGTGGGACGCATGATACACACATCGTCTCACAATGAGAATCATGCACACTACTGTGACAGGGTGGACACTGTCATGTGGTCATGTCTGCCAAACACATACAATCACATACACAGAATATGAACAATGTAGGTGTTGCATCATTTACCACATCATCCAATTAAGTCTGGGACACAAATATGCACTATTAATTTAAATAACAAACACAATGTCATGTGGCTGATTAATGTCACAGTCTACTCATTCAAATATTAATACTTTCTACATGTCTTCACACACCCAACATTTACAGTCAGGAATCTCACAGAATGCACATTGGGCTACGCAGTCCCCAAAAGCAGTGAACATGTAAAGAAAACACATGTGTATACCCCACAACTCATTGGCACTGTGATCAAGCCTAGGAGGTTAAAAGGAGTGAATTTGTCATAATGTTGGGATTAGCCTCAAACAAAGTGTGTCATGTGCCCCTCAAGGTTAGCTCCTCATAGGAGTGTGAGATACTTATTCAAATGTCAATCTCATCATGAAATAACTGTCTATACGCATGTAATACACACAAATACAACAATTACAGAAGTGTTTGCCCTGCCGACCGATTATTGAAAGGACTCTGTAGCCGCATCCTAACCGTTTCTGACTGAGCCATTCTCTGCAAGTTGTTATGCTGATTGGCATAGATGAGTATTCAAAGGACGCGGTAGCCACTTCCAAACCAATTCGGTCACAGTCATTGGCTGTTGGTTGTTATGGTGAAAGTGCTGGGTGAGTATTCAAAGGATGTGGTAGCCGCATCTGAACTGATTTGGTCACAGTCATTGGCTGTTGGTTTTTATGGTGATCGCACGTTTCTGTTTGTGTCATAATCTTTTGGAAACTGACTCGGTAACCTCCCATCACCAATGCATCAATGGATGTCAGATTATGAGTTTTTGAAACGTCGCGGTAGGCGTATCGTCTGCAAGCAATGTTGTGCATTGGACCGATTCAGATAATGCGACCGAAGCAAACCTAAACTTTGTCGGCATGGATTTATGATGGGGTCTGCCTTTGAGATAGGTCTGTCTGTTCCTCAGAGACTCCACTTGCCTGCACTACCTGCATCATTCCTGCACCTGCCCATCTCTCTGCTGCTGTTGCAACATCCTCTGGGAGCTACTATGGCACGTACAGTGGACAGGGCCCTAGCTTTCAGCAAGGAGGAGAACCAGGCCCTGTTGGACACCCTCCTGCCACTGTTCAGCCAGCTCTATGGCAAACCAGAGGAGCAGGTGAATGATGATTACACTGCATTTTCTTTGGACATGTGCAATCACCATGCAATACTACCATTAGGAATCTCATTGACATGTAAAATGTTATCTGTAACTTTAAAAATGTGCAGATAACTGTTCTGGGCAGGTACACTGCTGTAGAAGTGTGTGTACTGGGGTGAACATCACTGTTCTCATGGGACGGAGTCATCATTGAACACAGGACAACTGCACAGAATGCCATATGGCTAGCCCTTAAACATTGTTGCCAAACTGAACATTAACAGTGTGTACAGGTGCCTGACTCAGAAACATGTTGCATGTGCACTACGGTTCAGTCTCCATGTCATCCTTACAGGTCAATGCACATGATAAGGCCAAGATTTGGAGGACCATCACCCGGAAGGTGCGATCTGTGGGGTTGGAGCTTCGGCACGACTGTCATTGCAGTAAGAGGTTGCAGGACCTTCGTAGCTGGGCCAAGAAGATCGCTGAGGTCCAGCTGGGCATTTCACTTCCTGGCAAGAGGGGCGGGTGGCAAACTCTGACACCTACATGCTCCGCATCCTAGCGTTGGTCTTCCCTGACCTGGATGGGCAGTTCAATGCCAGACAGGAGCAAGGAGGGGGGGAGTATGTGCCTTGTCTCACAGTTTTGTTAGACATGCATGTTACAATTTGATGCCCAGTTATGTCCCTTTGATCAGGGAGATATGAGTCAGTTATGTTCAGGGCACCGACCATAGTGCCATGCTCATGTCATCACCAGAAAACACAAAGACATGTTCATGGAGGTAACGTTCGAGAATAATGGACATGCCCAACATCTGCCAGCACTTTGACCAATGCATGACCTGTTCTCATTGTGGTTTCAACAAATGTGTGAGGCATGTTGTTATTGAAGCAAACAAGTGTCAATAAGCCATGCTATACATCCCTGCAGCAGGTGACATCAACAATAAGGCATTGGTGAGTTTTGCTTGCTCATTGTGCCACTGCTAGGTCCTAGCCCTGTTGTTCAGTGTTATGAAATGTATCCCATGGGCTAATTACAGGAATGCTAACTCTGGTCACCCTGGCCTGTCACATGATTGTGTGGAAGATTCTATCCATTCAATGGAGTGAGCCCATGTGTTTGACTCTGCAACAGTGATAACCCATGCCATTCACTGACAAACACAGGTTGTCACTGTTTGAAGCATGGCTGAAAATGTGAGTTCTGATGTTAGATACACATTTACAACAGTTGCCATGTGTGTAAATGCTGTTGACTTAACATACTTGGGGCTTTGTAGACCATGTGTATGATGCATCACTGTCAGCCTGAGAGATGGAAAATATGCATCATCTTGAAGTGAACCAACAAAATGAGATGGTAAAAAAAAGCAATCTAAGCTGTCGGAAGTCTGCAAAATGTCTAATGGAAGTGAGGGACATTCAGACTTGGGCCATACAAATAGGGACCTCTGCAGTCTAGAAAGGATTGGTACACAGTGTTGACTGAACTCATGAAGAATAGAAGTTCAGTACTGATACTCTGTACAAACAGTGCACCAAGATAGGCCGTTGGCATGGTGTTCCACCATAAGCATTGTGAAGATGCAGTTATTGGACTTTGAAGTGTGTAGACCATTGATCACATCTGAAAATGGTGAGCTGATTACAATGTGCACAAAATTCTGAATAATCCTCATGACACTGTGCTTAGATGACACAAGACAGTGGGGGACATGCCTCTTACCCTAGCTATGCCTACTACTTTGGTGAAATCTCAATCAGTTTCAGATGTGTGACCAGACAATAGAGAACTTAAGTTACCGGACAATGAGCACAATCACTGTTATCTGTGTGACATGACTCATGCAATGAGTACGGAAGTTTTAAGTTGGACAAGGATGTCAGTTGACCTGTGACATTAGAGCCAATGTTTCCTAATTTGATGACAACTCTATACTCCCTTTCAAAAGATGAGACAGGTATTTCAGGATACGAGACAGTCAGGTGCAAAAGATGATACATCACCTTCTATGGGGTCGATTCCGATCCGGGTCGGACAGCTCTCCGAGAGCTATTCGTAGCCTTACCTTGCGACCGACACGTACCCGTTGCCAGTCTGTCCTGTTGATGAAGTACGAGTCGTCCGGAAGCAGTATCCATAGCAGTTTCCGCCCTGACAAGTACCATGCATACTTCCTACGCGCCGGACGGGACGCCACGTACGGCACGTCACAGCATCCGGAAAAGAAGCATATTAGCTACGATTTGCGCCACAACTCAATCCACGGCTTCGAGACGGAGCAACAAGCAGCATGTACGAGACGAACACATCATGAATCTCATCGTGCAGGTCATACAAGTACTCTACATCTATGACCGAATCAGGGACAGGTGCGGACGGGGCAAATGGTAAGTCAGACACCTACCACACAAACAAACGACATGTATCCGCAAAATGGCACACACACACAGGGGATCCATATCCTGGCCACTAACAACAGGCCACCATAGGGGTGGTATGGCCAGCACCATTACCACCCCCACCCATAGGGCTCATGTTGACTATCACTACTGCCACCCCCACTCATAGGGCTTATGTTGCCCATCACCCCTGCCACCCCCACTCATAGGGCTTATGTTGCACATCACCCCTGCCACCCCCACTCATAGGGGACCTGTTGCCCATCACCCCTGCCACCCTCACCCATAGGGGACCTGTTGCCCATCACCCCTGCCACCCCCACTCATAGAGCTTATGTTGCCCAGCAGTACTGCCACCCCCACTCATAGGGCTTATGTTGCCCATCACCCCTGCCACCCCCACTCATAGGGGACCTGTTGCCCAGCACTACTGCCACCCCCACTCATAGGGCTTGTGTTGCCCATCTCCCCTGCCACCCTCACTCATAGGGGACCTGTTGCCCAGCACTACTGCCACCCCCACTCATTCATAGGGGACCTGTTGCCCAGCACTACTGCCACCCCCACTCATAGGGGACCTGTTGCCCAGCACTACTACCACCCCCACTCATAGGGCTTATGTGGCCCATCACCCCTGCCACCCCCATTCATAGGGGACCTGTTGCCCATCACCCCTTCCACCCCCACTCATAGGGGACCTGTTGCCCAGCACTACTGCCACCCCACTCATAGGGGACCTGTTGCCCAGCACTACTGCCACCTCCACTCATAGGGAACCTGTTGCCCAGCACCACTGCCCCCTACCCATAGGGCTCATGTTGACCATCACTACTGCCCCCCCCCCCTCATAGGGGACCTGCTGCCCCCACCCCTGCCACCGCCACTCATAGGGGACCTGTTGTCCATCACCCCTGCCACCCCCACTCCTAGGGCTTATGTTGCCCAGCATATCTGCCACCCCCTCTCATAGGGGACCTGTTGCCCATCACCCCTGCCACCCCCACTCATAGGGCTAATGTTGCCCAGCACTACTGCTACCCCTACTCATAGAGCTTATGTTGCCCATCACTACTGCCACCCCCCACCCATAGTGCTCATGTTGACCATCACTACTGCCACCCCCACTCATAGGGCTTATGTTGCCCATCACCCCTGCCGCCCCCACTCATAGGGCTTATGTTGCACATCACCCCTGCCACCCCCACTCATAGGGGACCTGTTGCCCATCACCCCTGCCACCCCCACCCATAGGGGACCTGTTGCCCATCACCCCTGCCACCCCCACTATTAGGGCTTATGTTGTCCAGCACTACTGCCACCCCCCACCCATAGTGCTCATGTTGACCATCACTACTGCCACCCCCACTCATAGGGCTTATGTTGCCCATCACCCCTGCCACCCCCACTCATAGGGCTTATGTTGCACACCACCCCTGCCACCCCCACCCATAGGGGACCTGTTGCCCATCACCCCTGCCACCCCCACTCTTAGGGCTTATGTTGCCCAGCACTACTGCCACCCCCACTCATAGGGCTTATGTTGCCCAGAACTACTGCCACCCCCACTCATAAGGGACCTGTTGCACAGCACCACTGCCCCCCCACCCATAGGGCTCATGTTGACCATCACTACTGCTACCCCCACTCATAGGGGACCTGTTGCCCATCACCCCTGCCACCCCCACTATTAGGGCTTATGTTGTCCAGCACTACTGCCACCCCCCACCCATAGTGCTCATGTTGACCATCACTACTGCCACCCCCACTCATAGGGCTTATGTTGCCCATCACCCCTGCCACCCCCACTCATAGGGCTTATGTTGCACACCACCCCTGCCACCCCCACCCATAGGGGACCTGTTGCCCATCACCCCTGCCACCCCCACTCTTAGGGCGTATGTTGCCCAGCACTACTGCCACCCCCACTCATAGGGCTTATGTTGCCCAGAACTACTGCCACCCCCACTCATAAGGGACCTGTTGCACAGCACCACTGCCCCCCCACCCATAGGGCTCATGTTGACCATCACTACTGCTACCCCCACTCATAGGGGACCTGCTGCCCATCACCCCTGCCACCGCCACTCATAGGGGACCTGTTGCCCATCACCCCTGCCACCCCCACTCATAGGGGCCTGTCGCCCATCACCCCTGCCTCCCCCACTCATAGGGGACCTGTTGCCCAGCACTACTGCCACCCCCACTCATAGGGGACCTGTTGCCCAGCACCACTGCCCCCCACCCATAGGGCTCATGTTGACCGTCACTACTGCCACCTCCACTCATAGGGGACCTGCTGCCCATCACCCCTGCCACCGCCACTCATAGGGGACCTGTTGCCCATCACCCCTGCCACGCTGACTCATAGGGGACCTGTTGCTCATCACCCCTGCCACCCCCACTCATAGGGGACCTGTTGCCCAGCACTACTGCCACCCCCACTCATAGGGGACCTGTTGCCTAGCACCACTGCAGCCCCACCCAAAGGGCTCATGTTGACCATCACTACTGCCACCCCCACTCATAGGAGATCTGCTGCTCATCACCCCTGCCACCGCCACTCATAGGGGACCTGTTGCCCAGCACCCCTGCCACCCCCACTCATAGGGGCCTGTTGCCCATCACCCCTGCCACCCCCACTCATAGGGGACCTGTTGCCCAGCACTACTGCCACCCCCACTCATAGAGGACCTGTTGCCCAGCACCACTGCCCCCCACCCATAGGGCTCATGTTGACCATCACTACTGCCACCCCCACTCATAGGGGACCTGCTGCCCATCACCCCTGCCACCGCCACTCATAGGGGACCTGTTGCCCATCACCCCTGCCACGCCGACTCATAGGGGACCTGTTGCCCATCACCCCTGCCACCCCCACTCATAGGGGACCTGTTGCCCAGCACTACTGCCACCCCCACTCATAGGGGACCTGTTGCCTAGCACCACTGCCCCCCACCCATAGGGCTCATGTTGACCATCACTACTGCCACCCCCACTCATAGGGGACATGCTGCCTATCACCCCTGCCACCGCCACTCATAGGGGACCTGTTGCCCAGCACTACTGCCACCCCCACTCATAGGGGACCTGCTGCCCATCACCCCTGCCACCCCCACCCATAGGATGGGTGATGCGCCACACATCCATCATACTCCAACATTAGGTATGTCAGCAAAATACATCCCCCTAACATCATGACAACAGTGTGTAGTCTGTGACAAATGCCCACAACAGTGATTATGACTTCGAACATACAATTTAACTACCAGCACATGTGTGACCAAAAAATTAGTGTGGCCTACACAAGGCAAGCATCACCATAGCACTGTGTCAATGTAAAAATAACACCCCCTCACTGTGGAGTTAAGTGTGGGGTTCCAAACTGCAGCAAATGTCGAGCATTGTGGTGATGGGGTCTAAAACCCCCCTCATCACAGTAACCAAAAGGTAAGTGTCATCATGGTCAAAGCTGCAAATGCCAAACGGCATGTATGATTCCCGGTCCCAACACATTAAACCCTTTTGGGGCAAGCTAGTGGTTGTGTCCCATACCCACAGAGATGTGGTGAGGCTAACAGTGCTGTGAAAGCAACACATACTCTTGGCCATGTGCAGACAAGCACCACACATGGGGGCTGACAATGCATACAGTGTACAATGACACAAGAGCAGAAGTGACCATCACAAAGCATACACACATCTCGAAAATAGACACACTAATCAAAACAACCTGTGGAGACTGTAGGTGACAGGTCACAAACTCCCATTCCATGCCAGCAATGTACCCTAACAACCAGGATGAATATGCAGAATGATGTGATATGACTCACAGGGACAGCAGAGCAAATCACAGAAGCAACATACAGAAAATGGCCCACAACAGCAATACCAATGCACTGATGCAGATGCACAAACACAAACAGGCAACCTCACACTGCACATCTGACACAACATGTGTGTGTGTGTGTCTCAGTATCCCCAGGCAACTACACAACACATGAGGGGGGCTGAACCACAGTGAAATAGATGTGGACACAGTGCCATACAAAAGTAAACCATCTTTGGGACCCCCTTAGTGGGCAATCAGGCATTGTGAGATGACAGGGAGCACAAAAGACACATGTGACACAAGCTGGAATGAACACAACTAACACAGCAAGAGACTGACACACAACAGCACTACCCCCAGGGACCAGATATTGGGGTGACACAAGCATGCATGACACCTCCACTGTGATGACAAAGGTAGATGTCTTACAAACTGTGAAAACCAGACATGTGTCCTGTGCCACAAATGCACATCACATCTACACAAACACAAATCACTCAGCATGGCCCATCATCCATGGACAAACAGGAGCTAGGGGCCCATCCATGCAAACATTTACATCAGTCCACCCTCAACACCACACACCCTGAACTGCAACAATGTGCATCTGTGAAGCCCACATGGACAGGTGACATTGCACATGCACCCATGAAAAACACAGGAATGTTGGGAGGAACTAAGGTGCACAGACTCATCACACAAGGACAGTTTACAACCCTGGTGAATGACAGACATACTGCACAGTATGCGGTACCTGGCCATGATGTCAAAGCTCATGTAACCTTCAGAATACCCCCCACAGTCCCAGGACAATGCAGAAGCCAAGGAGAACCACAAGGCACACATGCTGACACCTGCAAACATTGCAGCCCTGAACCGGACAAATGGGAGCAGTCACACACACATACACATGTCTCAATCACTGAAAGGTATCACCTAGGAACTGACAAATCCCAATGATGAAACACCAATTAACAGTAGTGTGTCATGCGCCCACACATCTGGTAGCCCATGGCAAAGTTGTGGGATGAACACAGTACCGCTCAGCAAGCATAAACAACAGGAACATATCAAGGGAACACTGCCTGTGTATGAAAAAGGGATGTGGACAAACACACACATGCTCACACAACACACACCATGGGCCAAGGCTATGTCACGGAACAACACACTTACGTGAGGGGACCCGACTCCTGTGGAAGCCCAGCTGTGCCAAACATATTCACAGCACGTCTCACTCATGTCAGCAGAACACTTGGTCAGTCAGCCATCAGCTACCACACAATGAAGTGGCCAAATACCACTAGGATATGTTCCAGACATTGTTCTGGACATCTTGAACGTATTAGATCCCATATAACATAGAATAGGGTCTCTCTATACCTCTAACATGTTGTTTTATGTTTGAGGGGAGCTATGAATATAAGGGATATTTACCTCCTGAACTAGATCACAGTGTTCTTTTGTACACCTACCTTCTCCTTTGTCTTTTCGTTGTTTTTCTGACTCCTTCTTCTCTCCACATTATGTAGCAGTAATTTCTTATTCTTGTTATGAAAGGAATCTGAATGCAATCTAACACTGACCTTCTGTAATCTCTGTCACTACAAGTACCTTAGAAATATTAATAGGTATATGCTAGTATCATAAATAACTTGGAAATGATATAATTAAATTTTATGCTTTCTTCTCTCAGTCCTGAGAGATACTGTTGGCCCCTATCAAATGTATAGAAAAATTGTTTGTAAAAAATCTTTGTAAAAAACTATTATCCAAAACATGTTGCTTAGATACTTATCTTGAACATGTGATGTCGCAAACTTGAAGAAAAAAATATTATTTGTCATCTGTCTGTAAGTTGTAGTACATGTGGTGCATAAATGGTTAAGGCTTTATCTAGTATGATATGACATTGCCTTCCATAGACTATGACTCTTATCACTCGATGTTTGATGTGTTTTTATGTTGTAAGTATTTTTATATATGTATATATATGTATTTTTTAACAGCCCTGAAGAAGTCCTGTATCAGGATGAAACGCGTCGGCTGTGTTGTGTTCCTAACATGAAAATGGAATAAAGAGATGATATCAAGGAACTCTCTCTTTCTTATTGATTGGACTTGGACTATATAGTTGTCCTAACTGACCTGATTGACTTAGTGTGGGGCACCTGTGCTTTTGTTTTAATTGTTTGAGTTCCTGTAGGAACAAGCATTGTAACGGTGGGTGCTGTTCGGTGTGCACATACACCCTTGATAAAATTTGCAAGGGATTAAAAATTGGGAGTAATTGAGTGTTAGGTGCTGACGGTGAGAAGGTTCCACTGTTATTTTCTTTTGTTTGTACTTTGTTACCCTTCACTAGCACTAATCGACTCTACATAAACAAATATTAAATAAAATTGAACTATCAGAACTATACGAAATTCAAACCATGCCTACACCTAAGGACAGACGGCAGGAATTAGCTCAGGACTTATTTGCCACAGGCTCAAAACCGGGTGACTTAAACGATAATGTCCCTGTGACAGAGGGCCTGAAATTTCAAAGATTAGAAAAGTTAAAGAAACATGAGATGTCCAGATGGTGGGACGGTACCACCCGGGAAAAATATATAGAAAATTAGAAGATACCTCGGGGACTCAGAATTTTAATCTTTCCTACTTTTGAGGACCTGGACAAGGAACAGTTAGAAGATTGGGAGGGCAACCTTCGGAATGCCTCATTTAACATGATGCGCATCTTAATAAAAAATGCGGAAAAAAAGGGTGCGAAATTACAACAAGAAATTGAGGAACTTGAGAAAGAGATAGAAGTGTCAGATCTCAAAGAAATTGTTAAGAAAAATGATGTCACCCTAGATGGGATCTTGGAAAGCTATCAAATGTATTTAAGAGACAAGAAGGTCAAGGAAATCAAAAGGGCCGACAAAGATTATAAAGATGGGAGAGTCTATACTTTCTCCCACTGATATGATAACATCAAGACACCTGGTGAAGGTAAAAGACCAAGAGAAGATACTCTAGACTTAACTCCTGCGAGCGGTATAACATCTCTCTCGTCTGCGGTTAGCTCTGCTGCCACGGAAGACTCAGTAGGAGCTGTTGAGACGGAAAATAGGCCTAATAATTTTTTATTAGAGATGGAAAGACTGAGACTAAGTGCAAAATCTACACCCAAAGATCAAAAACAAGAAGGGGGGTAGGAGATGCCAGAAATATAAACAGAAACAATACCAGCAAAAAAAAAAAATCAGAACCGGTAGCCAGAACGACCAGATCAAAGAAAACAGGAAACTAATGGTTATTAAAGAAACGGGGGACTTGGTTGAAAAGAAAGCTATGATTGTGAATCTATCTAACAGAGTGCTTTCTAATGATGACATTACGGTTTTGAGCAAGGAATTAGGCTTTTGCCCTAATCAGATGGGAGGTGATGTAGACTTATTTGTTGACCTGTCAAAATTTACAAGATTGTTAAAACTGAAGGATCACTTTATGCGTAACCATTCTACTAATGTCAAAACTGTGACTGAAATTGTTCCTCCAATTCATGCTGTACATGATATAAAAACGATTCAAACAATGATGTCTATTGAGTTGGAAACCTCAATCGATATGGTCTCTATACGAAATGACCTTGATATTGTGGAGGATGTTTCTGTGGATAGTGGTCTGAAATTAACATCAAAATTCATTCCAATAGGCACGCATCCCAATATAGATACCTTCTGTGACAAAGTGACACAAGGCTTTTACGATCTATTAGAACATCCGATCCCCCCGAATAAACGTAATTATAACTTAAAACCCAATGGGAATGCAGCTTTGAAAAACCTGAAGGCTGGCCCTACTATTGTCATACGTGAGGCTAATAAGGGGGGAAACGTGGTTGTAATGGAGAAGACGAGCTATATGAGAGAAATAGACCGCCAACTAGCAGACACCTCTTGCTATACTAAAATACTGGGAAATCCTATCAAGACCCTCAGTGCTCATATAAATATTAGACTTATTGAATGGCGTGAAGTTGGCCTACTAAGTGAAGAGGAGTGTAGGTACCTAACAGTTCTAGAACCATCTTTCCCCTGCATTTACGTTCTGCCCAAATTACACAAGGGCGGCCCCTTTCCACCGGGCCGCCCGATTATTTCTGGGGTCAATTCACCCACAGAAAGATTATCTGAATATGTAGATTCTTACATTCAGCCCCTGGTACAAAATCTACCAGCGTACATCAAAGATACTAAAGATATCTTGGGCAAATTTGAGGGCTTCAAATGGTCTGACACATTAGCCTTTGTCACGTTGGATGTTACAAGCTTGTACACCTGCATCAAAAAGGAATTTGGGTTTAAAGCACTACAATTTTATCTGGGACAAAGGACGGCAGATCATTATTCCCATAATGAGGTTCTCCTAGAAATGACAGACATTATCCTATCAAAGAACTATTTCCTCCATGATTCCAATTGGTATCACCAAATTCAAGGCACAGCGATGGGCTCCAGATTTGCTCCCGCTTACGCCGGACTCTTTATGGGCTGGTTTAAGCGGGAGCATGCCTGGGGTCGCCATGCAGCAACATGGATGGAACATATAATTTTCTGGGGCAGGTACATTGATGATGTTGTTATACTCTGGGATGGACCTGCCCCTGAACTCCTGTTGTATTATGATTATCTTAATGACAATCCGTTTAATGTAAGGTTCACCATCAATTACAATACGGAGGAAATTGATTTTTTGGATGTGACTTTTTTTATACAAGATAATTACATCCAGAGTCGTACACATAGAAAGACCACGGCTTGTAACTCTATGTTGCACTTTCAGAGCTCACATCCACAACATGTAATTTCAAACATCCCCTACAGGGAGATGATCCGCATGAGACGGAACTGTAGCACAGAGGAGACCTTTTTTTTCCAATCTCAAGGAGACAGAAAAGTGCTTTTTGGAGAGAGGATATTCCAAACAGATACTGAGTAACGCACACAAAAAAGTGATGGAGGTTTCAAGAGCAGATACTTTATTAGTGAAACCCAGTACGAAGAGTAGAAAAGCCACTATCTCTTTTAGTACACAATTTAATAATCAAAGTAGTAGGGTGTATAACATCCTTAGAAAACATTGGCATCTATTGGCAGATATACCAAGTCTACAGGAAGTTTTAGATAAGAAACCAAAGGTAACTTATAGAAGAGGACAACATTTGAGAGATATGCTATGTCCTAGTTACATCCAAACCCCTAAAAAGCAAACTTGGCTTACCTCTACTGTGACTGGATTTTACACATGTAGAGACTTTAGTGTCTGTAAAATAGGCAGAAATAAAACTAAAGATTTTTGTTATAACACCAAAGGCAAGTATATTATTGAACATCTAATAAACTGTAATTCTAAGTATATAGTATACATATTAGGCTGCCCTTGTGATAAGATCTACGTGGGCAGTACTAAGAGATCTTTGAAGATAAGAATACAGGAACATGTACGAGCACTCCGCAATGGGGACCTTAGATATCCCCTTACGTTCCACATGCAGGAAACCCACACAAGTGATGAGGAACTTTGGTTTATAGGGATAGATCATGTCCCGGTCCACCCTAGAGGCGGAGATAGGGAATTAGCCTTAAGAAAAAGGGAAGCAGGCTGGATATGTAAATTAAGAAGTGTTGAATTGGGTCATAATAGTGACGATGAAATGCACTATTTCTTGTAAGAAATGGACCCTACCCTGCTGATAATGTTCACACATCAAGGTTGTTATTATCTTTATCATGAGTTAATATCTAGGCTTATACTGCTGGTCTCTTATAGATCTTTATAACTTTTTTGGCTTTTTGTTATATATATGATTATAGGGAATCTGGTGGTCTAATGTCCCGATTATAAACAAACGAATGATAATACCAATGTTTGTCTACATCGATCTATTATTTCCCTGTTATTAGAGAAAAAAACTCCTTGATGGTTTGCTTCACTTCTAACAAGCATGGGATCATGCTTGTAACACACCTTGACTTTCCCCTGCTTGAATAATGACCCTCATTTTTGTACATGCTGTTACTGTTCATTGAAATATGATTACTAATTAGTGACCCCTTAACTGTGATTTTATCATCTTTCACTCTTTGTTTGCTTGGATGATAACACTGGTTATACCACATCTGTAATGTTATTATTTATCCTTTTTATCTTATTTGTGTATTATTTTTTTTTTGGCCATATTTTCTGTTTTTCTTCTCAGTCTCTATCTTCCCATAAGATATGGGGTTAATTAATTCATCTACTGGGACTAGAAGATTTTCGGAATAAGAAAGGGGCTTTTAAGATATGTGATGAGCCCTTCTCTTACAATATATGGAGCCTTGAGGAACCTCTAGGAGCTCTCCATGTTCTAATCTGGTATATAAATAATATACAGGTAACATGACTGAACTGACTACATTATTTTGCTGCCGTCTTTCTATCATTGGAAATCCCTGGTGTTTTGGAAATTGGCTACTGAGGGAGGTGTGTGTCCTGTTCTTTCTCAACGTACTCACTATGGGTCTGTAGTTTATCAATAAAGATACTGCCATGACTTATGGTCATATGGAGATTATGGCTGCCATCATGCCGATCTTCAAGTTATATCTGTATGGAAAATATATAAGATCATTATGTAGACCAGGCCAAGATGTCCGCCACATATTTTTTATGGAGTGTTGGTATGAATGAGACAGTGGGAATATCCGTAAAATACATAATACTCATACAATGAGTTGACTACGTGATCCTGTCTTTAGTATGTATCCCATGCGTGACCCTATGAAATTAGGGGGGGTAATATATATATATAACTCGGCTTATCAAGACTAATGATAGGATCCGATTAAGCGTTGAGCATAAGCCATATGACATATAATGTTGGCGATTGGGTTTCTTTTCATCTCACGTATATCTGGCTCCAAAAATATTTAATAGAGAAGAGCCTACACATTGCTTGCATATTTTAAGATGGTCGCTTTTGAACGTGATGAATCATTTGATCTGGATCGGAAATAGTAGTATAGAGAGGAGCTTCGACCTCAGTGGTGAAATTAAATATAGGTCGGATAATTGAGACCGTGGTAAAGTTTCGATAAGGATAAGAGCTTTAAGTCACACATATATTTAATTCTGCTCACTGGGCTCTCGTCTTACCATCTCATTGAAGTATGGCCTTAAATCCCTTAATAGAGCATAAGCCATACATATACATAATGTTAGCTATTGGGCTTCCTTTTTATTTTTTCACGTATATTTGGCTCCAAAAAATATATAATAGAACAGAGCCTATATAAATCTTGCACACTCTAAGATGGCCGCTCTTTTACATGATGCATCATGTGATCTGAAGTGGACACACATTGCGTATTCTATACAGTTGATTTCGATCACTTAAAGATAAGAGTTTTAATCACATATATACACAATACTGCTTACTGGGCTCTCGTACTTTTGTCCTACTTATATATGGCTTGAAAATCTCCTAATAGAGAAAAACTCGGTTAACGCTTGTACACTCAAAGATGGCTGCCCGGCTTACATGACGTATCATGTGACCTTGAGTGCAGGTACACCGCGAAGCCCACACAGGTACTTCGACTTCAGTGGCTTCCCCGTATTATTTAACCGGGATGAACAGCTCATGGACTCATCCTGACTGGAGGAAAACTTGCTGCTGTTTATCATCACCGATCGTGATTACTAGATTACGGTAGGCGCCACCATGGGGGAGCGATGTCTGTGACTTTTAAGGTTACTTCTCTACATTGGGTCAGATTTGATTTCCCGAATGCTAGAGTATATGCTGCTTAAATATATACTCTTTCCATACTGTCACCACGAGGTAGCGTGGCTATTTACACTTAAGGTTCATCCCTGGTTTTAGGGTTAGATTATATTTTCCCGATTATTATGGGTTATGTTGCATAAATTTATACTCTGCCCACGTTTATTCCAATGGGCACATTGAATTTCACAATTGGGATGTATATAGACTGCTCTTGTTCGTCTCAACCTCTCTTCCTGTCTCGGACAAGATTATACCGCCTGACACGATGAGCACATTCTGCATAAAGACGTATTAATTGTAAGATATGTATTAAACATTAAATATAGGAGACATGCAAGTTGTTAGTTTTTCCGTTTATTATTTTTTCTCTTTCTTCCTTCTGTTTATTATCTCCTTGACCTAACGCAGCTTAGAGCCATGCGGGCAGGGGAGACACATATAAAAAACATTGATAGTAGCTATATTCGTTTTGTGAGACTACTTCTTCACAATCTATATTTCCACCTCCCTCCCCCCTCTTTTCTAGATCGTTTTTGCTCTACCTGGAAGGAGATTGTTATCATTCATCCTTAATATCCGGACTTGGTTTATAGGTAAGAGCTCTTAATGGGCATTGAGCATTGAGGGCACTAATGAATCGGTCTGTTGGTATAACCCTGTAAGTCCTGGGCTATATTATCTACATCTCATGAATTTCATGGGTCCCACTTGCCATTATTTCTGTCGTACTGGGGACTACCTATTAGAGGCACTGAACATATACTGTGTTATTTATATCCCAGATATTCCTGGTTGGGGTTTTGACCTAAAGGACATCATCTTCGGTATATCCTTCACTATTTATGGAGGTTCATTGATTCCCATCGCACTCAACGGTAGGTATACATTCTACCAGGTTGCTCTTTGATTAAGTGGTATCGTTCATTTAACATGTTCTGAGTATGACGTGGCCAAATACCACTAGGATATGTTCCAGACATTGTTCTGGACATCTTGAACGTATTAGATCCCATATAACATAGAATAGGGTCTCTCTATACCTCTAACATGTTGTTTTATGTTTGAGGGGAGCTATGAATATAAGGGACATTTACCTCCTGAACTAGATCACAGTGTTCTTTTGTACACCTACCTTCTCATTTGTCTTTTCGTTGTTTTTCTGACTCCTTCTTCTCTCCACATTATGTAGCAGTAATTTCTTATTCTTGTTATGAAAGGAATCTGAATGCAATCTAACACTGACCTTCTGTAATCTCTGTCACTACAAGTACCTTAGAAATATTAATAGGTATATGCTAGTATAATAAATAACTTGGAAATTATATAATGAAATTTTATGCTTTCTTCTCTCAGTCCTGAGAGATACTATTGGCCCCTATCAAATGTATAGAAAAATTGTTTGTAAAAAATTTTTGTAAAAAAACTATTATCCAAAACATGTTGCTTAGATTCTTATCTTGAACATGTGATGTCGCAAACTTGAAGAAAAAAATATTATTTGTCATCTGTCTGTAAGTTGTAGTACATGTGGTGCATAAATGGTTAAGGCTTTATCTAGTATGATATGACATTGCCTTCCATAGACTATGACTCTTATCACTCGATGTTTGATGTGTTTTTATGTTGTAAGTATTTTTATATATGTATATATATGTATTTTTTAACAGCCCTGAAGAAGTCCTGTATCAGGATGAAACGCGTCGGCTGTGTTGTGTTCCTAACATGAAAATGGAATAAAGAGATGATATCAAGGAACTCTCTCTTTCTTATTGATTGGACTTGGACTATATAGTTGTCCTAACTGACCTGATTGACTTAGTGTGGGGCACCTGTGCTTTTGTTTTAATTGTTTGAGTTCCTGTAGGAACAAGCATTGTAACGGTGGGTGCTGTTCGGTGTGCACATACACCCTTGATAAAATTTGCAAGGGATTAAAAATTGGGAGTAATTGAGGGTTAGGTGCTGACGGTGAGAAGGTTCCACTGTTATTTTCTTTTGTTTGTACCACACAATGAAGGCTCTGGTCACAACAGCCTGGGTATGTGAGTCTCCCCTAAGTCATCTGCACATACTCAACACATATGTACAGCAAGTGGCACAGTGGACCCAGTTGCTCCTATACCAATGATGCCCACACCTGTAGGTCCTGTGGTGATGCGCACAAAGTCAGGGAAATAGAAAAATTGGACAATGGGAAGCACATCATATGTGCATGGGTGCAAGCCACAGATGTGACCATGCAAATAAAATGTTCACAGAGATGTCCACAAATTTTTGATCATGACACACCCAGTTGGCTGCAAAGGAGGACATGGATACCGACTAGAATAGGATACATATCTCATGGACCACATGGAGTACCTCTCATGAACACCTCACTGTTCAACATTGGAAACCAAGCGTTACAGGTGAAAGGGCATGCTCAACATCATCAACCTAATGTACAGCTAAATCAAGTTCACAAGGATAAAGAAAAGAGCTTTAATCAGCATATGAAAATGTAAACGTCCATTCAAACAAAAGGCCAATGGCCAGTCGTTTATCAAATGACAAGGAGTGAACTTTAGTGACAACTGTCACACGTTGCTTGCCTGCACTGGTAAGGACAGGGGACATCCCCTTGGAGGCCATACATGGGGGCAGGCCAGGCACCGCAGGGACAAGATCAGGGCGCATCAGAAGGAGGCAGTGAAAGGGTGGTGGATGCAGGAGAGTCACTTGCAACTGAAGAGGAGTTGACTGAAGTGGTGGGTGCAGTCACAACTGTGGGGCACAAGTCAGATGGGGTGGGTGCCGGCACAACTTCAGTGGGCAGGTCAGATGGAGTGGATTTGGTCCCCACCTTAGTGCCCAAGTCAGACGGGGTGGTCGTGGACTCCACTGCAGTGCCTAAATCCATGTGAGCGGAATGGGGTGCAGGTGAGGTCGGCAGGACAGAGGGGGGGGACATGGTCCACACATCAGTGGCACTAACCGTCTGACCGGGTGTGGATGAGCAAGTGGTAGGGGGAAAGGCCTCAGAATTTTGGGGATGGTGTATCTGTGGGTGGGGGAATCCGGGGCAGGGGAACCTCTGGAGTGGTGGCCTGGGGGATGGAGGACGGAGACTTCGCCATGGAGCTGCGTGACGGCGGTGGGGCCTTGCTCTTCCGGCACCGGGGGACTTGCGGGTGGGGGCCTCAGTCTGTCTGCGCTTGGGGGAGGGTGTCCGGGTGTGAGGGGCACTCCCTTCTGTGTGTGGGGACTTCCTCTTCCCCTTGTAATCTGGATCTGCTGGATCGGTGGGGAAGAGGCCAAGGTCACAGAGGAAGAGCTTCTGTGGAGATGGGGTTGCAGCCAGTGAGGCAAGGGAAGGGGGCTGGGAGGGAGAGGTTTCGGAGGACTGCGGAGTGGTTGTGGATGACTGTGTGTGTGTCTGCAAACCATCCCCTGTGAGTGTGGTATCAGTCCCCTGTGCTTGCTTGTGTGCATGTCTAGCCCTTGGTTTGGGTGTTTGTGTGCTGCCCGTGTCTGTGGCTTTGTGAGAATGTGCAGGTGTGTGTGTGCTTGGGACAGGTAGGCTGCTAGGAATCGTGGGTGGTGCAGGGGTAGGAGGGGAGCGGGACTGTTGGAGGAGGGACACTGCTGCCGTCAGGGAGGAGGCCACCGACTGATTGGTCCTCTGTAGGGGAGACATGCCCGATGAAATGCCCTCCATGAACGACACCAGTTGCGTCAACAGACTGGTGTGTGCATGGAGGACACTCAGCATCGATGTCTGCCCTACATGGATCTGTCTAAGTAAGTTCACATGCTTCTCACTCAGGGCAGCAGGGGACACAGGGGCAGGGGGTGCAGTGTCTGGCACAAAGGAGACATGCTCCCGAACACAGGAGCCTCCACGGACCTCTGGGATGGAAGCGGATGGGAGGGTGGTGATGGTGGTGGTGGGGGCGGTGGCGGGGACAGCCTCACTAGCTGGAGTTTGGTGGCTGCTGACACCCGCCTCCACAAGGGAGTCATCCTCAGAGCTGCTGTGGCCCTCAGCTGGGGTGGATGGTGCTGACGCCTCCTCGGTGTGGCTCCACTCGCCCTCAGTGCCACTGGGTGCCCCAGACTCCTCTCCTTCTGTCCCTGTCAGGCTCTGTGGCTCCTCCTGGTCCGTGGAGCTGTCCCCTCCTGTGGCCGTGGATGTATCTGGATAGGAATAGGAAGAAAGAGAACAACATCAGTCACCTGCACTGACTGCACACACCACAGTGAGTACATCACATCACAGGACAAGCCCTGGCATCATCAGCTGAACACTGCTCAAAGTGCCAAAAGCCAATTGTCATTCTCAACATCAACCATGGCACACATATCCCTCCTTGACTTGCACCCATATGCCTGTTGCATGTTGGATGCTAATACCCCAATGTCCCGACATGCACCACCCACACCTTAGTTGGACATGCAAGTGAACATGTAGGAATATGTCACTATACACATAGCACATCTCTTGCCTCTGACTCAGTGCAGGTGTCCGGATGAAGGGATGAGCAGAGACTCATTTCACATGCTTGTGATGCATGCCAGCAACACCCACTATGATGTTCTCATGTCCTGATAGTCAATGCCACAATGGGGTGCATGGTGCACACTTGAACACAAGCAGGATCACTCATAGCAAGTTAAATGCCATGGCACTGGCATGCCTGGAAAGTCAGTCAACACTGTCCCCTGTCACAGGGGCAGGGCATCCAGAACAACAACAGTATGCACTGTGTCACAATCATAGCTCAGGGGTAAAGCAAACTTGCCCATTCCCTGCAAACAACATATCCAGGACCCAGAAGACCCCACATCATGCAAATCAGACATATGAGTCTCTGCGAACACAACTCCCTGTACATTAGCACATCACAGTCTGCTGTGCATGTAAACCAGCTGTCTAAAGTATACAGTTGCATACACCATTGTGCGCTGTCAGATGATCACACACCTATATGTCACACAGGCCTTGTCTCTCACAGTCACATCTCAGATGTCCTGCTGACCCTCAAAATCATGGACACCCCAGTTGTATGTAACAGGAAACCACACTATAATGACACAGAGGCAGACACCTGAAGGTACATGTCACTAAGCTCAACATGTAAGTTGATTCACAGTAGAGGGATTACAGAGTGTATCTAAATGCCCTTGAGGAGGCATGACTGCCTAGGTCTACGTGAAACAGTGTTTGGCCCTGGACAGTAGTCATGTGACTAAGCAAGTGTGACATACTTTATATACATACTCCTGAGGCCCACAAATTGGAGTCCCCTGCTGCATGGGTTTGTTTGAAATACCCCAGCCACATGTGGCGAATCAGACCAGCAATTGGAACACATATTAAGGGCACACACAGATCACATGTCAGATCCCAGGCATTGGGTAAACAATTGACCCACCCATGAATCACACAACAGAGTCACGGGAACAGATGCTGTCTGGAAGTTGAAGCATAGCTGACTGCAGGGACACAGTGCCCTAGTGACACAAGCAACAGACTGTAGGGGCCACACCTGTGGAACAGATGAGGAGGGTGCATCACACAATTGAGGGACCTGAGTATTGGACTACAAGACCTACGTAATGTGGAAGTGTGACCAGGCCAAAAGACTGCAATTAGCATGTCAGACATAGTCAAGTCAAGTGAAAGGCACTCCGAAGAGTCCCATGACGCTTGCAGCGACTCTGGTCGAGACAGAAGGGAAGAATTACTGATCAAACAGCCATGTCTTCAGATTCTTCCGGAAACAGCTGTGAACAGGAGTGGATCGTAGATATACAGGCATTTTATTCCAGGAGGACGGCCCTAAATACGAGAAAGATCTACCACCTTGTCTCGTTGTATTTATTCTGAAAGGGGTGAGCAAAGACATAGTACTAGACCTAAGTGTCCTCTGAGGCTTATACCAGCAAAGCATTTAAGACCAATATTGTGGGCTTTTCCCATACAGATGTTTACGCGTGAAGCAGAGGACTTTAAAGCGAATTTGTTTTCTCACCGGAAGACAGTGAAAAGCTCTCAAGCATGGAGCGGAAGATGTTCTATATGGCAGATTCAGGATCATTTTAGCCGCAGTATTTTGTAAGATCTGCAGCTTATTTAATAACATTTCATTTATGGACTGCAGAAGTGCATTACCATAGTCCATTCGATTAGTAATAAGACCCTGAATCAGTGGTTTTCTAGCCTCCAAGGGAATCCATTTAAAAACTTTCCGCAAAGTACGCATTATTCAAAAGCATGAACTGACAATAGGATTTATTTGGGCTTTCATGGACAATTGATTGTCCATGTAAAAACCCAAATTGCGGAACACCTCCTTGGGGTGCAGGACAGGAGCCAAGGTTGGATGGCCACCAGTCGGGCGACCAGTGCTCAGACGCTTTCCCAAAGAGCATAATCTCTGATTTAGTACCGTTCAATTGGAGATGGTTACTTTTCATCCACCTATCGACATGGGACATGCAGTTTTTAAAGCGTACCATGGTTTCACTTGGATCAGGACCCAGTGTGACTATGATCTGAGTGTCATCAGTATACAATATGACATCAAATCCATAATTCCTAATCACTGGGGCCAGTGGAGTCATGCACAGATTAAAAAGTGTAGGACTCAGGATGGAACCTTGTGGTACTCCCATCATAACAGGTCTTGCGGAGGAAATACTGAGTCCCGTCTGGACAATAGTTTTGCGGTCCGATAGCTTCTGAACCATTTCAGGGCCTTGCCTCTGACACCAATCTCCCAAAGCTGATGTTCTAAAATACTGTGGGAGATGGTGTCAAATGCAGCCGACAGGTTGAGGAGGATGCAAATGACTGATTGGTGTCTGTCCAGAGCCCATCTGATGTTATCTGTAACCTCGACCAATGCCGTCTCAGTGCTATGCGCAGCCCTGAATCCAGACTGTGAGGAGTCCAGAAGATTGTGGCATGGACTTACCCCCTTCTTGCAGCTGTCTGGCCTTCAGCTGCATATCCAGGTCTGGGAAGACCACCGCCAGGATCTGGAGCATGTGGGGGGTCAGGGTCCGGTGTCCGCCCCTCCTGCATGGAGGTGACAGCTTCAGCTGGACTCTAGCTATCCTCAGGGTCCAGCCCCGAAGGTCCTGCCACCTCTTCTGGCAGTTGCGGATCTGGCGCTTGTATACCCCGACCGAACGAACTGCCAGGGTGATGGTCAGCCATATCTCCTGCTTCTGGTGGGCATCAACCTGTGAGGATGACAAAGTTAAAAGTACATTAACACACATGCCCATATTTGTGCTGCACACATTTGGATATACATGTCATCATCACAAAGGGAAATGAGTTACACAGGTGGTGCAACCATGGGGAAGGACAAATCACCTGCATGTCTGACATGTTAACAATGCCTGGGAAGTTTAAGCTTGCACTAATGCACCTTAGCAGCAGAACACCTGTTCATGAATCATTACATGTACCTACACACTTTGGGTGATGAAAGTAGTCAGTGAGAATGCTTGCCACTGGTGTGCACACTGCTAGTACTGCTAGTCAGACAACATGCACAATTAGTAAGGCAGTGGACTGCACACTCACTTGCTCCCCTGGTTTCCCATACAGCTTGCTGTACTGTGGAAGGAGCCCGTCCAGCGGGGCCTGGTTCTCCTCCTCAGTGAAGGCTGGGGCCCTTTCCAGAGTACGTGCCATAGCAGGTGCCAGAGGATGCAGAGACAGCAGCAGTGGTAGCAGGGATGTGGTCCAGGAGCATGTAGTGCAGGCAAGTGAGGTCCCTGGGGGGCAGCAAGCCTTATATCTGTGCTGCAGAGGCAGAATCTGTGCCATGTGTCCCAAGTGATAGGTCCAACACGGTTGCATTGTATGAATTTAGCCAATCCATGGAAATGTACGACTCGTACACGCCTTCCGCATCGTTCAAATCTTCACCTTCATGAAACACTAGTAATTGCAACATTGTTGTAGGCATCCAACTGAATTTCCAGCGCACAACTCGTACAAGATTTGAATCCGCATCCGTCTCCATGACAGTCCAGAGCCAATGGGTGCGTCCGGCTCGGTCAACTGACTGTACAATGCGTATTTTGAAAATACACATGCACCCGTCTCCATACGATTCAATGGCCAAGGCATACGCCTGTCTCGGACCATGCCTGCCCGATACGTATGCATGATAGTCACCCACGTCGAACCTCATTGCAGTCAATGGCAAAGCGTACGCATTGTCTCCCGCGTTGGACCTCATTGGTGTGACTAATCGATGGATTCAACACACAATTACTTGCCAGGGACACCTGTGCACACCTACCACACTACAGCATTAGCCACACAGTGTCCCATGACATGTAAAGCTGCATTCCCTGTGTGTTGGGGGGGCCACACTTGGTTTGTTGGGTGGCACTTTTGTTCAGCTACTCCCAGGCTGTGCACGTGTACATGGGGGCAGAATCCTTTGTGTGTCGTGCACATTACCACTGTGATGTGCAAATGTACAGTAATGTGCATAAGTCCCGGACACAGTTTCATGTTGGATATGTTTAGGACATGTCACATACACCCTGAGTCCTGGGGGTGATGGCATGTACGTCACAGTGAGACCTGTAGCCACAATTCTGATGTGCACCCACAGTCTGTGTGCATGTTGTGTCTCAGATGTGTCTGATCAAATGTGCCCAATGGGAGACAGTCTCCACATCCATGTGGTATATGCATCTACCTTTTTTGGTGTGTGTGTCTAAGAGACGTACATGTAGGGCCTGCCGGGACAACAGTGGCCACTACCTGTGGGACTCATGCTTGCCTTGTGGTGTGTACGTGATACTCCATGTCAATGGCAGTGTCGATGTGGCAATACAGGGACTCTGGATATCTGCATGGCAAAGATCTGTGATGCCTGGGAGACATCAGGCCTCACTTGTCTCTGTGGTGTGTGTTTGTAACGTCACAGCAGTACATAGGTCGGGTGACACAGCCAGATGATTGGCCACTGCACTACATGGGACTCATGTGGACATGTGGAAATAAGATGTGAGGGGATGGTCATGTAGGTGACATATGTGTCCATGCCCAACAGCACACACCTCAGTACATTGTGTAATGTCCTGATCTATCATGTGATATTGAGCCTGGTCATGGCCACATGGGTGGATGAACTGACAATCTTTCTTTGTTCATCTCTGTTCTGCAGGGCACCAGCTGTCCATCGACCGTTCCCAGACCTTGCAACCATGCAGGAATGCGACTGCATCTGACGGTACCGCTTCACCAGGCCACTGATTGAGGAGTGGGCATACCAGTTGGCGCCACATCTGCTACTTGGCCGGACATACCCTACAGCACTGACCCCAGAGGTGAAGGTGATGGCAGCCCTGCACTTCTTTGCTACTGGTACCTTCCAGTACACTGTGGCTACAGCAGGTGGTCGTGTGCTACGCGATGTCTTGGAGGGGATGTTGCATTTCCTTGACCTGTACATCAAGTTCCCTAGCCCAGCTGAACTCCCTGAAATAAAGGATGCCTTTTATACACTGTGGAGGATGCCGAACGTCATCGGATCTATTTATGGGACACATGTGGCCCTGATAACACCACAGGCACATGAGCAGGCATACCGTAACAGGAAAAATTTCCACTCGATCAATGCTCTGGTGGTGTGTCTTGCAGACATGTGTATCACACATGTGTGTGCACTGTTCCCTGGTTCTGCACACAATGCCTACATAATGAGGAGTAGTCGCATTGCAATGCTGATGTCACAGATGCCAGCTCAGCATACCTGGCTTGTCGGTGTGTACTGACTGTTTATCATTGTCTGTGTTTGTCAATGTGGTATTCCGCACTCCTACAAAACTCAGCTACTTGTTCATTTTTGTGTGTGTAGGTGACTCCGGATACCCCAACATGCCGTGGTTGCTGACACCCCTCCGGAACCCTGTGACACCAGCCGAGATGCGCTACAATAATGCACATGGTCGGAGCAAGAGGGTGATTGAGCGGACATTCAGCCTCCTGAAAATCCGCTTTCGTTGCCTGGACAAAACCGGAGGGGCCCTCCCAAATGAACCTGCAAAGGTGTGCAAAATAATCCTTGTATGCTGCATGCTACACAACATAGCAGTGCGGAAGAAGGTGCCTCTCATCCAGGATGACGATGACCAACCTCCGGCACCTGTGGAGGGCCAGGGCCAAGATGCCAGTGATGATGAGGATGAGGGTGACGTCCGCTCACAGCTCATCATCAAGTTCTTCACCTGAATGTTAGTTTTCAGGGTTGTTATGTCAATGTATGGAGTTAGCCTGGAATGTGTTGTGGCTGCTCTGTTGCTGTCTGAGTGTGTCTGTGTGCCACTTGACTGGATGCGTGCAGTGATGTGTCCATTCAGGTGGTGTGTACTCCACAATAGGGTAGTACTGCTAACTTGTTTTTGTGTAGGTTTATTGTGACATGTTTTGTGCATGTGTATTGCATTTCTCTCCTGTTCTGCTGTGCTTTTGACTGTGTCTTGTGTCTGTCCTTCATAGGGTAATTTGCCTGTTGTTTCTTCAACACTAACCTCCAACACCCAGAATCCGACACCAGTGTGGGAGTAGTCAATTGACATCAAGTTATGTGCCACACACCCCTGGACAACAATTCTCAGACACTCTGTGACCGTGTGTCCACCGTAACATACAATTGCCTTGCACCTATTTTTGAATAAACATGTTGCTGATGTGTAATGAACCTGTGCTGTGCTTTGTTAGGTGCGTTGTCTGTCTTCTCACATCTGACTGACATTTGCTTACCTCACCTGTGGACTTGTTACCACTGACTGTGGATAGGTGTTGTGGTTGTGCATACCTATGTGTTTCAGGTCAACATCATTGTGTGTGATGAGTAACATGGCCATGGTGAGTATGTGTTGTGTTGCCATTATGGTGTGTCTCCCTCACATGTGTCACATCACCATGACTCACCTAACGTTGGTCACATTGTTGCAGTATTTGTCATGCACTGTGTTGTGTAGCAGATCGACATCTCCATGACAAATGACAATTTGGAATCACAACAGAGGCAAGTATGGTGTACTGGTGATTTTATTTTCGAACATGTGTGAGGAAAGTGCACAGGATGGTGGGTGCTGTACATTGGTTTTGGAATCCAAAGTTCACATTAGAGTTGGAAGTGCTGGTAGATGAAATGTCCAGAGTAAAGTCCACAGTCATCTGCTACATTGGCCCAACATGAACCCTCCATGTCATGTGGGCGAGTTGTATGCGAATGAACAAGGTGAACAGGTTGCACACAAAGAACATTGTCCAGAACAGGTTTACAGGCCCTGAGGGATGTGCTGGGACATCTGCCTCTCACATGTCCTTCTTCGGACGACCCATCTTCTTCCTGGGGGGGGGGGATCCTCAGGTGCAGGCCTCTGCGGTGCAGGGGACTCTCTGCCAGAGTCCTCCTCCCTCCCTGTGGCACTGGCAGATGGTGTTGCAACAGATGTTGTAGCCACACAGAGAGGTATGGACAGGTTTGTGTTGATCTGGCGGAGGCATTGGAGTATGTCCCGATGCACCGCAGTAAGAGCATCCCACTTGGCCTCCATGCGGGCATGGTGGGCAGCCTGCTCCTGTTGCATGTCCTTGAGGATCCCCACTAACTGGCCAAATCCTCCGGTGCTATCCTGGTACGCATCTATGATGCGTGCCAGTTGGGGGTCATCATACAGTCCAGACCCCTCTGCAAGGCACGCCCTCTGCCTCCCACCCCTCCCATCACCCCTATCCACATGGGCAGGACCAGCGGCGGGACGCACAGGTGACACTGGGACCCCTTGGGTGGTGTTGCTGGTGGTGTTTGCTGTAGCTTCCGGGGGGTCCTGTGTCCCTGTGCTGTGGGTGTTCAGTGGCCTTGGTCTGTCTGTGTTGGCGCAGGTGCCCTGTCGGTTTCCAGATGCTGGAGGCGTGGGTACAGGGGTTGCAGATGTTGATGCTGCTGGTGCTGCATGATGACACACACCAGAGGGGCCAGGTTGGTCGTCGTCATCCGAAGAGGACAGAGACAGAGTCAAACCAGAGAGCTCAGTATCCACCAGAGTCTGGGACTGGGAATCCTCTTCATTTGGTGCTGGGTCCCCAGCACCACCTGTGTTTGGAAGAAACACACAATGTGAGTTATGTTTCTACAGGCATCAATGGTTCACAAACATGACATATTCTACTGTACGAACGGATGCCTGCCTGTACACTGCTTTTTTCCGGCTTGTCACGGACAGAGTTTGATATTGTTGTTGCACATTGCCCAGCCATGAAGAAACATTTCAATGTGCATGTCGAAGTGTGTGCATGCCCAGCTCATGGATAGATTTGTCTGTACATGACCATTGCTACTCAAGGGCCATCACATTTCTGACTAGGGGTGGGCGGAATTTGCGAAATTCACTTTCACAAATTATCGCGAAAATGTTAAAAATCTCTGCAAACACGCGGAAATATCGCGAAGATGTGGAAGTTTTTTTCCCGCTCGTTCGCGGTATTTTCTGCGTGGTTGCGGCTCGCCAACTTACCCATGCGGTTGCTCGCGGGCGCGGCCATCTTGTTTTCACTTGTCTCGTGGTGCATGATCGCGAGAAGAAAGATGTGATCGCGTGACGAATGACGTTACTGCGAGCGCAAATGCCTACCAACAATCCAACATCTCGTGGAGAACGCGACCGGATCGGGAAAACATGTCGGCGAACGCGGGGATTCAGGTAAGGCGATCGTGCGCACGCGAGAATGTATTATTTTACAGCATGAGCAAGCAAAAAATTTCCGGTAAAATGCGGATTGCGGAAATTTTGACATTTTCGCGCTCTCCGCGGAACGCGTAAATGTCAAATTATCGCAATTTCCGCGAGCGAAACGGAATTTTAGCCCAGGCCTATTTCTGACACAGGTGTGTCATCCCTGTACACATGTGAGCTTTAACAAGGACATGCGTGCTATTCCACTTGGGATATGTTGTACTATTGGGGCATGTGTGGTAGCTGAGTTTGCTAGTCTTTGTGTGCCACATTGTTGTATTGGTACGACATGGTTACAATCCGGTAGGCCTGTGATCTCTTTGGAGGAAGTGTTTTCTTCCAGGGTTCCTAGTTCCCATCTCATTTCATACAAGTGATGATGTCACCATCGTTAATGAGTCTGGTGCTGAGTTTTGTATGTGCATATGTGATTTGACTTGTCAATGTTCCACATGTTGACATGTTTTGGGCAAGGTAGCACTCTGGTTTTTCAATGTATATGACAGTGAGGGCCGGTGGTGTGTGTGTTGCAGTTTGGCTGCTGTGAGTAGCAAGTCTCCTTCAATGCTGTTGATGTTTGACCTTGTGTCTACAGTGTCTATGTCAGTGAGTGGTGTGTTGTGTGAAGGATGCCTATGTTTCAGTACGATGTAGGGGTGGAATGCAGCTCACAACAGCACCGAGTGTGAATGTGACCATGCTATGGTGTCGGCTATATTGGTGTGTCCATTCCATTCACTGTCAGATGTCCCCTGTCAATGATGAATATGTGAATTCCTGTTTGTTTTGTACAATGTACCATATATATGCCTCTTCACATTTGTCATCTGCAAGACACACCTGCCCGGCCAGGGGACACCCCTGGACACTGCATCCCCAGACAATGATTTAGAACATATGGTTGCAATGGCTGTGTGTGCGACCGGGTTTTGTATGGTCAGTGCATATGTGTTATTGTCAGCCACATCATTTCTCAGGCCAAGTGTCAGACATATTGTCAGTCCCTTCCCACTCCCTGTGAGGCGAGCATGGTTCAGTGTGAGCTTGCTGGGCCATGTGGGTGGGTGTGGATTGTCTGTGACTGCAACTCCCATCATGCTCTTGGCTACATCCCCCTTCTCAACATGCCCATACTTCCTCCCTCTTGACTCTGCTTCCCTGTGAGGGGGTGTGACAGCAATGGCAAGATGGCTGACTGTGAAGTCCTGGTGTTTGTTGTTGCCCAGTTCCCAGCAGGGCCTTGTGCTCCCCACAACAGAGCCCAGTGTCAGACATCTTGTCAGTCCCTTCCCACTCCCTGTGAGGCGAGCATGGTTCATTGTGAGCTTGCTGGGCCATGTGGGTGGGTGGAGATTGTCTGTGACTACAACTCCCATCATGGTCTTGGCTAAACCCCCCTTCCCAGCATGCCCATACTTCCTCCCTCTTGACTCTGCTTCCCTGTGAGGGGTGTGACAGCAATGGCAAGATGGCTGACTGTGAAGTCCTGGTGTTTGTTGTTGCCCAGTTCCCAGCAGGGTCTTGTGCTCCCCACAACAGAGCCCTGTTTCAGACATCTTGTCAGTCCCTTCCCACTCCCTGAGAGGCAAGCATGGTTCAGTGTGAGCTTGCTGGGCCATGTGGGTGGGTGTGGATTGTCTGTGACTGCAACTCCCATCATGCTCTTGACTACACCCCCCTTCCCAGCATGCCCATATTTCCTCCCTCTTGACTCTGCTTCCCTGTGAGGGAGTGTGACAGCAATGGCAAGATGGCTGACTATGAAGTCCTGGTGTTTGTTGTTGCCCAGTTCCCAGCAGGGCCTTGTGCTCCCCACAACAAAGCCCAGTGTCAGAGATCTTGTTAGTCCCTTCCCACTCCCTGTGAGATGAGCATGGTTCAGTGTGAGCTTGCTGGGCCATGTGGGTGGGTGGGGATTGTTTGTGACTGCAACTCCCATCATGCTCTTGGCATCACCCCCCTTCCCAGCATGCCCATACTTCCTCCCTCTTGACTCTGCTTCCCTGTGAGGGAGTGTGACAGCAATGGCAAGATGGCTGACTGTGAAATCCTGGTGTTTGTTTGGCTATAAGTCCAAAGAGAACCCCTGTGCTTCACACAGCAGCACCCACTACGGGGTATCTTTTGCTGATATTTCACTGAGGTGTGGGTCAATGCATTCTACCCGGTGAGTTGTGTGGAGTTTGTGTTGAGGGGGGTGTGTCTCCACATGCTGGTAAGTATGGTCAGAGTTGTCAGCCCTCCTTCCCACCCGGCCAGACAACCCACCATGAATCGTGCTTCCATTGGAGGGCGTGCAAGTTGGCTTTCCGGATGTCAGGCAGTGGTGTCCTGCTTCTGATTTGCACACAACCCCTACCAGGGCCTTGTGCTCCCCACAGCAGGACCCAGTGTCAGCCATCTTGTCAGTCATTTTCCACTCCCTGTGATGTGGGCATGGTTCAGAGAGGTCTTGATGGGCCAATCAGGAGGGGGGGCATTATCTGTGACTACAAACCCCATCATGCTTTTGGCTACACTCACTTCACCTGCATCCCCACTATTCCTTCCTGTCAGTCAGCTGCACTGTGAGGTAGTGTGTTTGTGGTGGCAAACTGTCTGGCAGTGTTTATTTTGCTTTGTGCCACTGCCTTGCTCTATTTGTTTGTAGGTTGGTACATGTCATGACACAGTTCCAAGTCACTATGAGATGGCAGGTATTGTGTTTGTCTGACTAGCATACACATCTTGGGATAATTATCTATTGGTTACTGTGGCTTTGCTTGCGGTGCATGGTTTCACTGTCCCCTTGCCACACAATATTGGGTATGTTGTTTGTGTACTCACCAGGCTCTGGTATGCCTGTTAGACCATGGACGCTCTCTGGTGGAAGGATTGCCCGTACCTTCTCCTTCCAGGTCCTGAAGTAGACTGGTTTGGCAGGAGGGCCACCGCCGGTGCACTGACTCAAGGCGTGATCTTTTTCAATGAGTTTCTTGAACCTCCTGCGCACGTCATACCACATGTTCTGGATATCGTCCTTTGTGCGCCTTGCTGGTGCTTGTGCGTTCACCGCCAGTAGGTAATATATATATATATATATATCAAAGCTCCCATGTCCCGTGTTCGAGACACACTGCACTCTCGGGGTTCCTTCAACTTTTCATCCAGCGAGGACGCGTTTCGGCGTTCTGCCTTCTTCTGCTCGCTTTAAGGGAATGAAACAGCATGGTAGTGTCGGTACTTGAACTACTAGATGGTTTCTCATTGGACGCAGTGGCTAGAAGGAAGAACGGGATTGGCTGCTCATCTGCCAATGGCTTTCTCACTTCTTGATGTTAATGCGAGGTCCATAGTTCGGGAGTATTTCAGTATTTCAAAGGTGTTATTACAGTTCTGATGGTAATTTTCCTGTCTTGCGTATTAAGCCCAATGGCGCTCCCAAAATGTCAGTTGTATACCTCTCCCTTCGCCACTGCTCGATTTAAAAGTACCTTACTAGTTGTGATGTTGATCCGGGTTGGGGGGCCCCTCGTCAAACCTTGGGCTTAGAGGCACTCCGCGTAAGGGTCGGCATATATCCTGTCCCTACCAGACTATATGTCTGGCGACCTTGTCGACGCTGGTGCCTCAGATGTCCAACGGCGGTGCACCACGCAAAATTATCAACGCTCCGTTTTCCACCTCTGGCGTGTTCTGCACTCTTGCTGACGGGTGCATAACAGAATGGAGGTAGATCCATTCTTAAACATCAAAGCTCCCATGTCCCGTGTTCGAGACACACTGCACTCTCGGGGTTCCTTCAACTTTTCATCCAGCGAGGACGCGTTTCGGCGTTCTGCCTTCTTCTGCTCGCTTTAAGGGAATGAAACAGCATGGTAGTGTCGGTACTTGAACTACTAGATGGTTTCTCATTGGACGCAGTGGCTTGAAGGAAGAACGGGATTGGCTGCTCATCTGCCAATGGCTTTCTCACTTCTTGATGTTAATGCGAGGTCCATAGTTCGGGAGTATTTCAGTATTTCAAAGGTGTTATTACAGTTCTGATGGTAATTTTCCTGTCTTGTGTATTAAGCCCAATGGCGCTCCCAAAATGTCAGTTGTATACCTCTCCCTTCGCCACTGCTCGATTTAAAAGTACCTTACTAGTTGTGATGTTGATCCGGGTTGGGGGGCCCCTCGTCAAACCTTGGGCTTAGAGGCACTCCGCGTAAGGGTCGGCATATATCCTGTCCCTACCAGACTATATGTCTGGCGACCTTGTCGACGCTGGTGCCTCAGATGTCCAACGGCGGTGCACCACGCAAAATTATCAACGCTCCGTTTTCCACCTCTGGCGTGTTCTGCACTCTTGCTGACGGGTGCATAACAGAATGGAGGTAGATCCATTCTTAAACATCAAAGCTCCCATGTCCCGTGTTCGAGACACACTGCACTCTCGGGGTTCCTTCAACTTTTCATCCAGCGAGGACGCGTTTCGGCGTTCTGCGTTCTGCCTTCTTCTGCTCGCTTTAAGGGCTTAATACGCAAGACAGGAAAATTACCATCAGAACTGTAATAACACCTTTGAAATACTGAAATACTCCCGAACTATGGACCTCGCATTAACATCAAGAAGTGAGAAAGCCATTGGCAGATGAGCAGCCAATCCAGTTCTTCCTTCTAGCCACTGCGTCCAATGAGAAACCATCTAGTAGTTCAAGTACCGACACTACCATGCTGTTTCATTCCCTTAAAGCGAGCAGAAGAAGGCAGAACGCCGAAACGCGTCCTCGCTGGATGAAAAGTTGAAGGAACCCCGAGAGTGCAGTGTGTCTCGAACACGGGACATGGGAGCTTTGATGTTTAAGAATGGATCTACCTCCATTCTGTTATGCACCCGTCAGCAAGAGTGCAGAACACGCCAGAGGTGGAAAACGGAGCGTTGATAATTTTGCGTGGTGCACCGCCGTTGGACATCTGAGGCACCAGCGTCGACAAGGTCGCCAGACATATAGTCTGGTAGGGACAGGATATATGCCGACCCTTACGCGGAGTGCCTCTAAGCCCAAGGTTTGACGAGGGGCCCCCCAACCCGGATCAACATCACAACTAGTAAGGTACTTTTAAATCGAGCAGTGGCGAAGGGAGAGGTATACAACTGACATTTTGGGAGCGCCATTGGGCTTAATACGCAAGACAGGAAAATTACCATCAGAACTGTAATAACACCTTTGAAATACTGAAATACTCCCGAACTATGGACCTCGCATTAACATCAAGAAGTGAGAAAGCCATTGGCAGATGAGCAGCCAATCCCGTTCTTCCTTCTAGCCACTGCGTCCAATGAGAAACCATCTAGTAGTTCAAGTACCGACACTACCATGCTGTTTCATTCCCTTAAAGCGAGCAGAAGAAGGCAGAACGCCGAAACGCGTCCTCGCTGGATGAAAAGTTGAAGGAACCCTGAGAGTGCAGTGTGTCTCGAACACGGGACATGGGAGCTTTGATGTTTAAGAATGGATCTACCTCCATTCTGTTATGCACCCGTCAGCAAGAGTGCAGAACACGCCAGAGGTGGAAAACGGAGCGTTGATAATTTTGCGTGGTGCACCGCCGTTGGACATCTGAGGCACCAGCGTCGACAAGGTCGCCAGACATATAGTCTGGTAGGGACAGGATATATGCCGACCCTTACACGGAGTGCCTCTAAGCCCAAGGTTTGATGAGGGGCCCCCCAACCCGGATCAACATCACAACTAGTAAGGTACTTTTAAATCGAGCAGTGGCGAAGGGAGAGGTATACAACTGACATTTTGGGAGCGCCATTGGGCTTAATACGCAAGACAGGAAAATTACCATCAGAACTGTAATAACACCTTTGAAATACTGAAATACTCCCGAACTATGGACCTCGCATTAACATCAAGAAGTGAGAAAGCCATTGGCAGATGAGCAGCCAATCCCGTTCTTCCTTCTAGCCTCTGCGTCCAATGAGAAACCATCTAGTAGTTCAAGTACCGACACTACCATGCTGTTTCATTCCCTTAAAGCGAGCAAAAGAAGGCAGAACGCCGAAACGCGTCCTCGCTGGATGAAAAGTTGAAGGAACCCCGAGAGTGCAGTGTGTCTCGAACACGGGACATGGGAGCTTTGATGTTTAAGAATGGATCTACCTCCATTCTGTTATGCACCCGTCAGCAAGAGTGCAGAACACGCCAGAGGTGGAAAACGGAGCGTTGATAATTTTGCGTGGTGCACCGCCGTTGGACATCTGAGGCACCAGCGTCGACAAGGTCGCCAGACATATAGTCTGGTAGGGACAGGATATATGCCGACCCTTACGCCGAGTGCCTCTAAGCCCAAGGTTTGACGAGGGGCCCCCCAACCCGGATCAACATCACAACTAGTAAGGTACTTTTAAATCGAGCAGTGGCGAAGGGAGAGGTATACAACTGACATTTTGGGAGCGCCATTGGGCTTAATACGCAAGACAGGAAAATTACCATCAGAACTGTAATAACACCTTTGAAATACTGAAATACTCCCGAACTATGGACCTCACATTAACATCAAGAAGTGAGAAAGCCATTGGCAGATGAGCAGCCAATCCCGTTCTTCCTTCTAGCCACTGCGTCCAATGAGAAACCATCTAGTAGTTCAAGTACCGACACTACCATGCTGTTTCATTCCCTTAAAGCGAGCAGAAGAAGGCAGAACGCCGAAACGCGTCCTCGCTGGATGAAAAGTTGAAGGAACCCCGAGAGTGCAGTGTGTCTCGAACACGGGACATGGGAGATTTGATGTTTAAGAATGGATCTACGTCCATTCTGTTATGCACCCGTCAGCAAGAGTGCAGAACACGCCAGAGGTGGAAAACGGAGCGTTGATATATATATATATATATATATATATATATATATATATATATATATATATATATATATATATATATTAAACAAAGTTACCCCACGGGTGGAGGCACAACCCAGGACAGCTCACACTCCACACTATTAGCACCTGGAAATCCTGCCGCCGACACGTTTCAGGCCATTTGCCCTTCCTCATGGGCGGTAGTATTATTTATTGTATTTTATCAATGAACTGATGGCAGCACCGTATTTGCGGATTGATTGTTTCGAACTACCAGTCCCATAATTCATGAGCATTTCCTATTTAGGATTAATTGAAATAAAAAAGGGTACGTGCTGGTGGTTTTTTGCTTGCCTCAGTTGATCTAAGACCGCCCATGAGGAAGGGCAAATGGCCTGAAACGCGTCGGCGGCAGGATTTCCAGGTGCTAATAGTGTGGAGTGTGAACTGTCCTGGGTTGTGCCTCCACCCGTGGGGTAACTTTGTTTAATATATATATATATATATATATATATATATATATATATGTTTGTTTTTTTATTGAAATCAATTGCCACCCTTTTCCCCTTTAAACCAACAGCCCCTCCTAAAACAGTTTTATATATATATATATATATATATATATATATATATATATATATAATTAATTTTTAAATTCTGTTTGTTTTAGGAGTGGGATGTTGGGTTTATAGGGGATAAGGGTGGGGAGTGTTTTGATATATTTTTTTAATATTAAAAAATGTTACAAATATTTTTGAAATGTTATATTGTGTTTTAGGAGGGGTTGTTGGGTTTATAGAGAATAAGGGTAAAAAGTGTTTAAAGTGTTTTATTTTTAAATCTTTTTTAAAAAAATATTAATAACATTTTAAAATTTGTTTTAGGAGTGGGATGTGAGGTTAGAGGGGATAAGGGTGGGGAGTAGTTACATATTTTCTTTTAAATATTTAAAAAAATATTTATGCAATTTAAAATTGTTTTTTTAGGAGTGAGATGTTGGGTTTATAGGGATAAGGATGGGGAGTGTTTTAAAGATAAAATGAAGAAAATTTGTAAAACAATTAAAATATTTTATTTTTTATTTTTTATTAGGAGTGGGATGTTGTGGTTATAGTTGATAAAGGTGGGGAGTGTTTCAATCTAAAAAAAATTAAAATTTACTTGGATTTTAGGAGTGTGATGTTGGGGTTATGGTGATGATGGGTTTTTTGTAAATAATTTAAAAAGTACAATATATTTTTAAAAAATTCAAAAATGTAAATCTGTTTTGATATTTTGTGAAATTTATAAATAATTTTGATGAGTTATGTTTAAATAAAAAAAAAGTTCAACAATGTTGAGAATAAATTTAAAAATAAAAATGAAAGGTTGGATTATGATGTGAAAATATTTACAAATAAAATATTTTTGGAGAACGTTTTTTATAAATGGGAGTATGTAAATATATGTAAAATGTATATTAAGTTATATGTTTCTATGTATTTTCTTAGGCAATATTATATTTAAAAATTATATTTTGGAATGCTTTCCTTGAGTTAATATAGTTTGGTGTGGGAATATAAATTTATATATGTTTAGTGTCCAGCACCTTCCCTGAGTTAATGTAGTTTGGAGTGGGAATAGTAAATTATATATGTTTAGTGTCCAGCACCTTGATGTAGTTTGGAGTGGGAATAGTAATTTATATATGTTTAGTGTCCAGCACCTTCCCTGGCTTAATGTAGTTTGCAGTGGGTATAGTAAATTATATATGTTTAGTGTCCAGCAATTTCCCTGACTTAAGGTATTTTGGAGTAGGAATAGTAATTTATATCAGTTAAGTGTCCAGCACCTTCCCTGACTTAATGTCGTTTGGGGTGGGAATAGTAATTTATATATGTTTAGTGTTCAGCACTTTCCCTGACTTAATGTAGTTTGGAGTGGGAATAGTAATTTATATATGTTTAGTGTCCAGCACCTGCCCTGACTTAATGTAGTTTGGAGTGGGAATAGTAATTTATATGTTTGGTGTCCAGCAGCTTTCCTGACTTAATGTAGCTTGGAGTGGGAATAGTAATTTATATATGTTTAGTGTCCAGCGCCTTCTCTGAGTTAATGTATTTTGGAGTGGGAATAGTTAATTACATATATTTAGTGTCCAGCACCTTCCCTGAGTTAATGTAGTTTGGAGTGGATTAGTAAATTATATATGTTCAATGTCCATCACCTTTTCTGAGTTAATGTAGTTTGGAGTGGGAATAGTAAATTATATATGTTTTGTGCCCAGCATCTTCCCTCACTTCATGTAGTTTAGAGTGGGAATAATAATTTATATATGTTTAGTGTACAGCACCTTCCCTGCTTAATGTAGTTTGGAGTTGAAATAGTAATTTATATATGATTAGTGTCCATCACCCACCTTGAGTTGATACAGTTTGGAGTGGGAATAGTAAATTATATCTGTTTAGTGTCCGGCACCTTCGTAAGTTGATGTAGTTTGGAGTGGGAATAGTAAATCATATAGGTTTTGTGTCCAGCACCTTCCCTGACTTTTTCTAGTTTGGAGTGTTAATAGTAAATTATATATGTTTACTGTCCAACACCTTACATGACTTTTTTAAGTTTGGAGTAGGAATAGAAAATGATATATGTTTAGTGTCCATTGCCTTCCCTGACTTAATACCGTTTGAAGTGGGAATAGCAAATTATATATGTTTAGTGTCAAGCACCTTCCCTTACTTAGGGGCCGATTCCGATCCTGTTTTATTTTTTTCCCGTACGACTCGTATCCGTATTTTTTTACGTACGAATCGTACAAGTACCGTACAAACGGTGAAGTACGATTCGTACGGGAAAAATACATACGAATCGCCTCGGGAAAAGTCTACGAGACGTCCCTGGACAGTTTTACGTATAAGTCGTAAAACTGAAGTCCGAGCGCACAAGTCCGATCCGTACCGGCGTTCCGAATGCACAAGCGTATGGAAAACGGCCCGTGAGGGGGGGGTACGGTCCGTACATACGGGGGGTGGGGGTACGGTCCGTACATATGCAATGTTGGGGTGCGCACCGTACATGATGACAAGTACGATGTGGGTGATGGCGTGTACGTCGCGTAGCGGGCCCCCTTTTCCTCATGCATCGCGGCGTACTTAGCTTTTCCGGCACTTTTTGTCTCCCATAAAAATATAGCTGTGCGGAGTGCTGTGGGTATGAATCGTACTTCCTGGTCCGTAAAACGCTGCCTGACTCCGTGCGGACGTCGCATACGCGCTGTCCAGGATCGGAATTGTATGTATTTTTCAGCCGTACGGTGTTTTTTACGATTCGTACGGAAATGGTATTTCTGTACGAATCGTACTTGCTGGTTTGTACTGTGGAATTCCCGGGTACGAGTCGTACGGAGAAAACGCTCCGTACGACCATTTGTACCCGGGTTTTACCGGATCGGAATCGGCACCTTAATGTAGTTTGGAGTTGGAATAGAAACTGATATATGATTAGTGTCCAGCACCTTCCCTGACTTAATGTAATTTGGAGTGGGGATAGTAAATTATATCTGTTTAGTGTCCAGCACCTTCCCTGACTACGATGGCGGAAGGTGCCCGGTGGTGGCGGACCTTCCCACGGAGGACCGCAAATTCCCCACAGCCAGATTACAATGGCGGTGGGATCCAGACCGTGACCGTGGCGGACGCAAAGACTGTCCGCCCAGGAACTCCCACTAGTACTTGTTCCGATTGCCTGACGGTGCGGTCTGAGTCTGTAAAATGGAAGCGGTGCCTAGCAGGCATCGTCCTTCAAATTACGTTGCGCTCCTCTGCCAGCCTTTCAGCGGCGGTTAAACTGCCACTGAAAGGGTGGTGGAGATTGGTTTTTGGAGCCCGTTGCGGGGCCCCAATGTTGGGGGGAGGTGTTGGTGCACGAGGGGGGTAGCCATGGTACCCTCGACATTTCACTGCACCAAGTGGCAGGCAACGCATGTACACAAAGTCACCTACCTCACCATTACCATTACCATTAGGGGGAGAGGAGTTGACCTAACGGCTAGGGCGCTCGACCTTGGACCTGAGGAACTGGGTTCGAGTCTCGGTAACGACGCTGAACATCCTGTGATTCTGGGCAAATCACTTAATCTCCCCGTGCCTAACAAAAAAATTCATGTGTGTCCTCATGTAACGCAACTGGTGCTATGTAAAGCGCTCTGATTGGATTCGGGTCAAGTTCGCGCTATACAAAACTCTGCAAAAAAAAAAAAAAAAATTACACCAGGATACATATGGAGTTTGACAACGTGGTGGTGACTTTGAACACACCCACACAAGGTAATGGTACAATACTTGTATGTGTATTGGAAGGGGGTGACCCATGTCTGTGTCTTCTTTAGATCTGGTAGACCAATGGCAATGAATACCTTGCTACAGGTGACATGCCACTGTAGGCAATTTCCCTTCATAGCTGTGTACTCACCTGATACATTGCCTGAGCTCATGGTGAGTGTAAGGTGAGGAGTATTCTCACAGTCTTCACACTGAAATCATAGGACTTAACTTTCTGCAGATATTCCAGTTCTGCAAGGTGTCTGTGGTCTTAATAGTACAGTGCTTTCTTATTCATATGTGATCCAGGCCATCCGACTTTGGTCTGGATACATCATGTTGTGTTTTGCCTGTCCAAACTTGAATTTCATATTTACTGCTGCACATAGTTGAGAATATGATTTGTGTGTAGGTTGTCATTTGTGCATGACTGACAATGGTGTCCTTTTGAGCTGTGCTTCATATTGTACCAGATCAAGCAGAGCTGAACTAGGGGTGCTATAATGTCTGTTGGATTGGCCTGTGCTACATATGGTAGGCCGAGTGGACTGTGAGTGCACTGGAGTGTTGTGAGTCTGTCTGCCGTGCAGATGCCACTGCAGCCAGTGTCACATTCATGCTCTAAGTTTCCACGCAGTGGAGGATGTAGAATTTATGTTGTGGAGCCTAGCTGCAGTCATGTTTAGCAAGTAAAATGTTGCATGTGCTAAGCTGGCTCAACCAAGTGTAGAGGTGAGAGTGACTGGTGTTTCCTACTTTGAGGTGCAGACTCCTACGTAATGGAGCCAGGACAAATTTAGCTATTATCAGAGAGTCTAAGGTATGGGTTAAGTTAATGGGTAGTTCTTGTGTAGGAGACGTGAAATATCCACATTGTCCCAATGTAAGTTGTGTTGCATGCAGGGGTGTCAATCAGAGTCTGCAAGCTCGTTAAACTGGTTTAATTCTGCACAAGGTATGGTAGGAATAGGTAGATGTGAGAGGGGTATATCCAGCTAGACATATTCGTATTATGGCAGGTGACGAGAGCTGTAGTCTGTTGCACTATTGTGTGATATGAATGGAACAGTGCATTTACAATGTTTGAGGTTAGTTGTTAATGTGCATAAGTCAATGTGGTTATTGGGCATGGAAGTCATTATGTGGATGTGACTGGGCCACTGTGAGACAAGGTTAAACTAGTCATATGTGACAAAGTGGATAAGTGCATGTAAAGGGTATACACCAGTTGTGTAATTCAGGGTGCGGAACGGTTGAATGTGAGCTGTAGTATAGTTGATGTATATTGTTTTTGCATCTGTGTATGCATGTGTTTTAGAAATTACAATCTGTAGAACTTAAGCAGAGTAGGGTGGGTTTGTGGCGATATGTAAATTACTGAGGACATATCCATTGAGCAATGTAAGTGTCTTGTTGTGAGATGTGCTGATGTGTAAAGTGTGTATGTAGGAGTGCGTGGTGATGCTGCACGTTGTGATATGAGTGCAATACAAGACAGAACTGAGGGGGGAACTGCTGATGAGCTTGGTTACGTTTGATGTCTGCTGAGAAGCTGATGAGTACAGTACAGAAATGTATGGCAGAGCAGGTTATAATTAGGACAGTTAAGTAAAACTGGGGAATTTCAGTGATTTATTGTTTCTAATTGTTATTTTGTTTATTAGTAGTGTTATATGGTCATTAGGGTCATTGTCGACATTGCTAAGTTAGCATGAGCTTTGTACCATGATGCTGCTTTTGCGCATCTTACTCCATGACTTTATTTTGCAAGACTCTGTTTATGCCTTTCACATGAGAACTGTCTGCTTTTCTCGTTCTCTGCATAATCCTGGAGTTCAGTCTGAACACGATGTGGAAGGTCAATAGACAATGCCCCTTGTTATTCTGTTCTGGTAAGTCCCTAGCACCTTGACAAAACATGCTAAACACAGCTGCACTGCTGGAGACTCGTGCTTTGATATTACGGGAATGCATGTTGTTCAAACACACACTTGGAGAGCGCACTTTCCATGGAGAAGAGCTATGCTGTTCCTATGATGTACACCTTGCATCTAGGCTTTAAGGTATGGGGTCTGCTGACAAAGCCCAGAGATCTTCCTTTATATAATAAAACTTCTTCCAGCCAAGGGGAGGGTCGTTAGGCCTTATAGTCCTTTTTACACTGTCTGTATATGATGACATCCCCCTTCATATTCCATGGAATTGTAACAATGCTAATGGTTCCGAGTGTATGCATTTTGCTGCTAGTAGTGGCTCGTATACTGCATTTTAGAGCACGATAGTTGAAATAAACATTTTAAACTATTAAAGTGACTCTGCCAATTCTTATTGTGGACAAGTACGAGTGAGTGAGCGAAAGGGTAGGTCTTGCTACCGCGAGTCCTGAGAGAGTCGGGAGTGTTGAGTTCTGGGTTGTCTAATCATTTGTAGCTTTGTGATTAAGTAGGAGGACAAATGATACGCTATAGCTAGTCTGTTTTGCGATTTTGGGTACTAAGGTGGTAGGAAGGTACAACCCTATTCCCTGAGGTCCTGTTTTCCTGCGCATAGTACTGTGGATGTGCAGAATCCTCATAACGGTAGAAGACCTATGTATAATCTACTTTAATCTATGTTTTACAGTCAATATATATGAAGAAACAACAGTTCAAGTGATGTTATAGTTAGGTGTTGGAATCAAACACAAGCTGAAGAGCAGGCTCTGGGAAACTCATGAACAACCTGCTGAATCTTTGTCAGGGCTGTTTGTCTATCCCAATATGGATCCTTCTTTAGGCCCAGAGTGTCCGATGTCATGGTTTCAGGTGGACTGGAATTGAAGTGAGGACAGGTCAACAGTCAGTTGTTCATTTTCCTAAAGCAACATACACACAACTGCACTCCTAAACGTAAGGAAAGAGGATTACTGCGCCATGTGCTGTACAGCACCTAGGGACTGCTAAACTGTCTTGAAGGCACCACAAAGCCAAGGAAGTTTCACCCAGTAGGTAGTTCAGTTGAAGAAGAAATTGCCACACAATCCAGAGGCAGAAAGTAAGTGAATAATAAAAACAGCAAGCATCAAAGCCAGCGAAAATGGTTGGGTAGTTGCTGTGAAACAAAGAGGATTGATGAGAAAAGAGGTTTTGCCATGAAAACTGTAAAAAGGTAATATTACTATTAAACTTAAAATATACAACACAGAATAAATCAATTTTTAAAAAAAACATATCATTAGGATGGGGATGTTTATTACTAATATTATTATAAGTAATAGAAGTGGTATTAGGAATAATGGTAGTAGTAATAATACTTTTTCTTTTTACAATCTTGAGCAATGTACTTTGATTTTCCCACCCCCAGCACAACACATTTAAAATCAAGTTTGCTTTTCATGCCTACTAGGGCACCACGTAACACAACCCTAGCTTGTTAAAAGATCACCTGTTCCTTCAACACCTGTTGCATTGTTTTCTGCTTGCATTAAGTTTTCATTGTCCATTGTCCTGGCCCATCAAGGTATATGACATGAGGAATCAAAGAGCGTGAAGGAAAGTATAGTGATAAAAGTCAGGGACGTGGTGCCTGGCTAAACCTTTAATATATATTTAAATGAAGAAATGCTGTGTTCACCTGGGCTAATTTATCAAGCTTTTGGCCAAATGATGCAGACGTGTTTGGAAACCCCCATAGGAATGGTTGGGCTTTTACCAACTGAGATCTTGAGAATCACAAAAAGATAAAAGGTAGGAGGCAGTAAAACGTTCCTTATGTTTAACACTACTTATAGTTGCTATCAACACAGATGCAGCTCATTTGTATTTGGCCAACCGTAAACAAACAGCGCAAGGGCAAGTGGTGGGTGGTTAATTCTCAATAAACAGGGCAATGTACCTTATTGATGCCCTGTGTTATTTATATAGCAGTGTTATATGTTGTGCATGCACCATGTAATATTTTGGGCACATTATGTTAGAGCAGTAAATACAGACATTACTTAGAATGTAACAAAGCCAAGGGTCAAGGACTTGGAAGGCAGCACTTGGTGGGTCAGGACTTTCACAAAGGCCACAGAGGAGATCAGGTCAGGTCCAGTTGGGTCAGGTTAGCTGGGAAGCAGAAGAGGCATCTGGAAGCTTCTTGTTTCCCTACAGCAACTCACACAGGTGGTCAGCCCACTAGCCCCTGGAGTCACTTTGGGTAGCCTGGGATCAAGGGAAGCAGGTCCAATCTGCCTTCTTCAGTCAGCAAAGCAGTCCTTCACCCAGCTAGGTAGTCTTTCTGGCAGAGCATGCCCTCCTTCGTCTGAATCTTCCACAGATCCAGGGGTATTCTGATGGGTGTTTGGGAAGGTCCTATTTTTTATACCTAGTACAAGCTTGTGTGTGGGGTACTTCGGTGACCTACCCCCAATACTGGCTCTGGTCAATTCTTCCTCTTCCCCAGGGTTTGACTATCAGCTGTCTAGGGTGACAAAAGGCAGGGCAGGCCTGGTGTCAGGTTCCATTGTGTGTGCTGTTCGCAAGGTCCTTAATGTCACTAGGGGAGGGTACAGCTCCTCCTCAACCATTCTTGCAGGATAACCCTATCCCAAAAACACCCAGTCCCCATTGTGCATTGTCTGGGCCCAATGCATGTTCTTGATGGGGAAGCATTGACAGGTCCAAGCAACTGAAAAACCCAAGAAAGGACTGTTGGGCAGGAAAATTGCAACTTTCTAAAAATGCTATTTCGAAAATCATAATCTAAAATTCAACTTTACCTTTAAAAAGGATGCTTAAAATAAAATCAATTTTAGTCTAAACAGCATTTCTCTACCTGCTCCTAATTTGAGGTTAACATTTACTTAATGTAGGAAGATAACACAGTGGTAGCTCATAAGAGAGATGAGCCTTGAAACAGTGAAAAACAACTTCAGGAGTTTTTCATTGGCAGGATGTGTAAAACTTAACCACACATGTCCTACTTTTAAAACATTATGGGGCAGATTTATGACGTCTGGCGCATCTCTGCTAATTAGCAGAGATGCGCCAGAAGAGTTGCGACGCATCTGCCCACCCGTGCGCCACCATTGATGTGCCGCATTTACAATGCGGCGCACCGTGGCACTCGGATGGGCAGATGCGTGACGCATCTCCTGTCGGAAAGGCGGCGCATTGCTGGAGTTGCATCGCAAGCGCGACGCAGCTCCAGCAAGGCTCGGGGGTGCCCTATCCCTTACATGCTGCGTCAATCCTTACGCCTGCTTCAAGAAGGTGCAGGGTTTTGACGCAGCATGGCCTTAAAAGTGACTGAGTGAAATCTTGTAGATTTCACTCAGCCACTTTTAGGAGGCATTCCTGCGCCGCAGCATGGCGCAGGATTTGCGCCGCCGCTGCGTCACAAAAGTGACGCAACGGCGGCGTAAATGAGGCGCAAGGGGCTCATAAATCTGCCCCTATGCACTTAGGGTTGCTAGGCCCTACCTTAGGGCTGACTTATAAGCTTTAAACAGGAAGATTCAGGTCTGGCAAAAGGCTATTTTGCCAGGTGGAAACGGCAGCTTAAAGTGATATTACAGGCTGCAGTGGCAGACTTGGAATATGTTTTGAAGTGCTACTTTAGAGGCAGAACAAGGAGTGTTGCTGCTCATTAGTAACATTTAATTTACAAGCTCGGGGTACACTTGGTTTTGTATACCAGACACTTAAAAGCAAAATAAATGTTCCAATTGGGGATAGGCCAATTTTACCATATTTTAATGAGAGAGCTCAAGCACTTTAGCACTAGTCATCATGGTTGAATTGTACAGAGTCATAATGTCAACAAAAATGAGCAGCAAAAATCAATGAGTGAAGGCAAAGGTTTGGGGGATAACTACACCAAGGAGATGAGGTCTAACACCGTACATTTAGCATTTTCACTATGAACAAAAACAAAGGTCTTCATTCACACCCTTGTTACTTAACTGGTACATATGATTGCCAGCAAAGTGAGTTTAATTTCATATGTACATGTATGGAGCCAGTTCAGGTGCTGCAAATCTCCAAAAATCAAATGCTGACATTTCTGCTTCTTTCCATAATCCCCTTGAGTTAGATCATAGCTAGATGAAAACAAATCTTGAAATAATACTTGATAAAAGTGGAACTCATGTTAAATAAAAAAAGCATTCTTAGGGCTCCGATTTGGCCCCTTCTCTTCATTTTGGAGGTCCTTCCTATTTTCTGAAATAGCTCCAAATTTTTCAGAAAACCTTTGATCGCTTAGGGACATATCTACAAGGCGGCGATACATTTTTTTATCGCTATATCAGCAAGGTCGCGCTATATCGTGAATCCTTGCCTTAGCGCCTGTTTTCTGAACTCCCAGCTTTGCATCTCTAATGAGATGCAAAGTGGGCGTTCCTTCCTGAAATAACTGGAGAAATGTCGCTAACCGACATTTCTCCAATTATCAAGGGAATCGCTAACAAGCATAGAGATAAGAAAAGTAGCGTTAACCATGGTTATCGCTACTTTCCTTGTGCCTGCTTTTCAACTGACTTAGCCATGATATCCTATGGAAGGTGGATATCATGGCTAAGTCTGCCTTGCCCTATCAGCAAGCTATTGCCAAATGCTGTACGATTATTGCTAGATTTCCAGCGATAATCGCACATTTGGCAGCTTGTGCCAGGAATGTTATCGCTTTTGAGATAAGCGTCGCTAATAGCACACTATCTTAGCGATAAAATTCGGCGATAGCCGGCGATAATTATCCTAGCGCTAAGTGCGCTTAGCGATAATTATCGCCTGTTGTTGCTGATATGCCCCTTAGTATTCAACTTTCTTCCTTTTATCTCCGCATTGCCACTTCTATCATCTAAATTGACTCCCAGTACAGGCAATGAATGGCATTCAAAGCACTCTGCCTGTGTCACCATATCATCATATTACTCCCCTGGCTTGGACTAGATCCACATCAAGCTACAACTTTATGCTCTGAGTGCCCCTTATGTTTGACTATTGAGAACCAAATACAAGTTTCAGAAAAATAGAGCGGGAGAGGCTGTGTTTTTTTATCTGAGGGCCAAAATTATGGGATGTCCCTTCCAACGAGGGACAAGTAGAACAGTTTTCAGTGCTCAACAAAAAGCTAAAACCCTTCTTTTCGCACTAGTAACCACCTATTGATGCCTTTTCGTTACTTTTGTTTAGTCCAGTTAGCACCAGGACAGCCTCTGGGTAATCAACCAGTTTAGAAAACCTCTCAAAATGTGATTTATTATGTGGGCTTGCTGCCTATGGCCTAAGTCTCTAGGCCCTCTTCCTCTGTCCTGATAGGAAATAAGGAATATTGGGACTCAGGTGGATGCAGAGATCTCTTTATTATAGCATGTACATGCTATTTCTAAATAAGCATCTTCCATATTAGACTGCCAAGAAAAATATGTTGAACACTTCATTAACTTCAGAAACATTAGAATATCCCATGCATGTGAGATAAAGCATATATTAAACAATGCCTTCGTAGAGGCAACATGTTTTAAATTTTATTTATCTCAAGAAAATATCACGTCAAAAAACCTTAAAGTATGGAAATGATACGTTGCTTCAACATTTTTCCTTTTTGCCTTTCCAAAGCATAAAGAATGTAATGTAAGAAAACTGTCCCCATAGTGACAATGTCAGGTTTAGAGATAAAGAGCACTGTGAGTTGCAGGCAGCCATCAACATAGTGACAGAAGGTTTAATGGATATAATGACCAATTATCTTGAAATAGATCCAGTTTATAAGTGAATACAAATTACCATTCGCCTATCAAATTCACGAACATAGAAGAGAAGAGCAGGTCAATCCTTTTCTAGAAGAAGCCACAGAAATGGATAGAAAACACAAATTGTTCAAACTCATGAGTTTAAGAGCTACTGCATTTTTAACTAGAGAATGGTTCTTTAGCATTGGAAGAAACTAAGCGGCCAGGTACCATAGAGATATATACATTTGAGGGAGGAGGGCACAACTCCATATTTGACCATATTCCTATCAGCTCCAGTCTTAACCAAACTGTTTTTAGTGTCAGAGTAAAGCAAACATTAGCTAGTGATCATAACCTGCTAGCATGACCCATTCCTCTAACAGTCAATCTCATTGAAGAACATATTAAGATTTCATGCATTGTCCCGGTTAGACAAAATGGTGTTTGCATCAAAGAGACAGGAATTCACCAATCGCGTATACTAGAGAAGCTTTTGTTTCAAAAGTCCAATGAGTTTGCACTCTGTTTAGGAATTGATGTGGACAATGATAATCTGGTCCTAGCCTTTGAACAGATAACAGTTAACGAAGAAATATAAAGAGACCATACAAGCTGGGAAGGAGGAACTGTGGGATAAACTTGGTCAAAGCCGCTGAAATTAGAGATGTGCTCTCATTTTATCTTTTGGAGCAGAGCACCTTTCATAACCTCAATATCAAATCCATGAGACTCCAAACTAGACTCGCAGTGGGTACCTACCTTGAACAAATGTGCACATCCCTTGAGGACCACATCGACAAAATCACAGTTGACTTCACCCTGGAGCACGTAGATAAACGCAAGCTGACTGACAAGGTACACAACATTGAGCGAAAACGCGGAGGGCTGCTCCCGACATAACAACAAGAGGGTGGTGGGTCTGTCCAAGGGAGCAGAAGGGGCTGATTCGGTGGCATATACTGAGACATGACAGCGTGATATAATGCCAGTAGGTACACTCTCCACATTCTTTGTTGTGGAGCAGGCCCATTGAGGTCCGGTGAGCTGTCCACGGCCTGGGACAAGTCCTAGACCCTTTCTCTTCCATCTCCTAAAGGGATCATCATGCTGTGCCGAGGGAGGTACGCAAGATAGTGGAGGTGAAAGTGGATAACACCACAGTACTTTTCCTCCCTGACTCCACCACGGGGGTGCAGAGGCCGAGGGAGTCATCTCTAGTGGTTGAACAATGCCTCTGAGAGTTGAGCATTAAATTCTCCCTCCACTTGCTGACAAGGCTGCAAGTGGTCTCAGATGGTGACAGGCAATTCTTTGACACCGCTGAACAGGTCTGGACCTGGATGGAATCTACTGCTCACCAGGTGCTGCAGACAGCGAGTGAAGTGTCTGCACAAAATGCTGTCATGCGCAGAGCCAGTCATAGTGTGAGGCATAGGAGGAGTAGGAATCCCCCACCACAACTACAAGCTACCCCCAATCTGGAACAGGTTATACAAGAGAGGTGGAAGGCGCTGTATACGGTGGCAATAAAGTGAAATGGCGCTCAGAGACAGGATCCCTACACTTCTCCAGGACGCTCCCCCTGCGAAGATGGCTCCACTGCAACGTGGCCATCCAGTGCGGAGTCTGGGAGGCCACCGGATGTGACTCCTCAGACACAAAATTACAAGCACAAAATCAGGAAGTGTGTCATGCGCACATCAAAGGAGTGAGACACAGAGAAACAGAGAAGGAAAGAAAGCCAGAGAGAGAGAGAAAGAGAGAGAGAGAGAGGGAAGGGAGAGAGAGAGAGACATCACCGCCCCTCGCACCCAGGCCCCACTGCTCACCTGCTGCCACTGGTGTGTCCATCAGTGGGCACCCCACGTGCTCCATGCCCCGGTCCCACCACCATGGCATGTTGCACATCATGCAGACCCGCCCCGCGGCCCAGCAGGTCCAAAATATGATGCTGATCAATGGCGGAGACCACATAAGTGCACATGTCATCATCGCAGGCTGCACACCCACTCAGTTATTTCGGTGCCACTAACCCTGTGCAACCCCAGTCAGCGCCACATGGTGGTTGGTCCGTGACGGCGGCAATGCTTCGGGTGTCACTAACCCTGTGCAACCCCAGTCAGAGCCACGTGGTGGTAGGCCCGTGACGGCCGCAAGGCTTCGGGTGCCACTAACCCTGTGCAACCCCAGGCAGTGCCACGTGGTGGTAGGCCCGTGAGGGCCACAAGGCTTCGGGTGCCACTAAGCCTGTGCAACCCCAGTCAGCGCCATGTGGTGGTAGGCCTGTGACGGCCGCAAGGCTTTGGGTGCCAGTAACCTTGTGCGCAACAACTGATGGGCCCTTTATGATTGAGAACCGTGGAGCGTCCGTCATCCAGTCACCACCGGCAGAGGGGAATGTGACATTGTTGGCATCTTATATTTGCGGGGTCACATGGCCTGTGACGGATGGGAGTGGGGTGTGTGCAAACCTGCCCTCGGGGAGTGGCCGTGACGTGCTGACAACTAGACCAGTGACCTGCACACCACCAGCGAGTATGCCTGCGACAGGTAGCTATGTGGGCCCCCCCTCGAAGCGTTAGAGGAGTGGGCTGGCCTGGCGTATGCCGGACCAGTGCAGGGCTTGCTGCAATGACTCAGGGGCTCTGGGCATGGTTCAATCCATGCCCGGACAGGGAAGTGACTAATGCGTGTGTCCCTGTTGTAGGGTCCACGGCACCCGGAACACAATAGGCAACGTAGCACACTGTGACTGGCATCCTGCTAGATGAGCATCATTGACGTATGGGAAATCACTGTCCCTACGTCCATCCACGCATTCATACATGAATGATGAAAGACATGACACAGCAGTGCGTTACTGGATGTTTATTGCACATCCAGTGGAGTTTTGCAGCTGGAGCGGTACAGCGCCATGCCAAGCACACCACACAGTATGGGCCTGTGGAGGGCCAGCCAGAGTCCATCCGGGGATGACAAGCACTTCTGAAGTGGAAGGGTACAGTCCGCAGTCTGGTCGTCGTATCATTGGTCATCGAACAGGAAATGGCAGTCTTTGTAGCGGTCCAAGGTGAGTGCAGCGGAGTGTATCGGGGTCAATGGAAGGTCATGGGGCCATGTACGGCACCAAGCAGAAACAGGCCAGGTGGCGGAAATGAATGCTAGTGCCTCCTTCTGAACTCAAATTCATCCACGTCCTGGTCCTTGGATGCTTGCTCTGCCCCACCTGTGGGTGTTGCAGTACCGGCTGCGGCACTGTGTGCCACTGACACATCAGGGGACGGAGGAGGATTATCGGCCACACTGTGTGGTAGTGACACATCAGATGCCGGAGTTGATACGCCTGCCGCACTGTGAGGCACTGACACACCAGGGGGCGGAGATGTGGATGGTGTGGGGGCAGCAGCATTCATCAGCGCCACGCCTTGTGGCAGCAACGCCATGATGAGGATCTGCAGGGCATGGTAGATCCCTGCTACATTTCGCTGATGTACAGCGGTGGCTGCATTCTTTCCGCCTTCATCAGCGCCATGTCCTCCATGAACCTCCGCATGTGTGCCAGCTCATGGCTGGCATTGTAGAAGCCACTCTGAGCGGACAGGTGTTCTTCTCTCTGCGTCATGATTCCAGCGATGTCAGTCAGGGCTCGTTTGAGACCATGGAGCGGGCCTATACACCCATGGATGGCGTCCAGCTTGGTAGCAATGATGTCGAACCCCACCCGTACCTGCTCAGCCATCTCCCTCTGGCCCTCCAGCACACTGTGCTGGAAGGCCATGTGTTGTTCCTGGGGGTCTTGGGAGACTGCCGGGGCTGTGGGTGCCTCCTGCTGGGTGGTTTGGGTGGTGGATGGGGTCTTCTCGATGCAGCTGGTCAGCCCTGATCCTAGAGGTGAGTTTTGGATGATGTCAATGATATCTAGGAGGGCTTGGGTGTCGATGCTGGGGGTGTCCTCCTCGTCATCAGTGAAGAGTGGCTGGGACTGCTCTGCAGGAGGAGTCGATGGTGCCCCTACAATGTGAAGGGGAGATGGTGTATTACAATGTGTCCACATGTATGTAGCCACATGGTACATGTTGACATTCAGACATCATGGCATTGTACAGTGTGCACTGTGCTCTGCTTGATTGTGCAGGTGTGCCATTGTGGCCATCTCCACCTGTCCCCCGAGTACCTGGTGGTCACTCACCCTGTTGCAGTTGTGTTGTGTCCTGTCGAGCAGTGTCCGGTCCCCAGACTCCGGCCACAGTCTCCACACTGATGACTGTTGACACCAGCTCCTCCATGTCATCCAGCATGCGCTGTGGTGCTGGGCTCCCACCTCCAGTCTGCATTGCTGCCTTCTGGTTGGCTGCAAGTTTATCCTTGGTCTTGCCTTGATGGCAGTCCATCGCCTCTTGGCCTATCCATTAACCTCTTGTGCTCTCCGACGGCATTCACCTTGTCCACGATGTCCTGCCATATTCCATTTTTGGTGCCCAATGACACTTTGGAGGTGACGAACAGTTGTTAATGGTTTTCCATCCCATCTGTGACTAGGATCCTGTTTTCCTGCGAACTAAACTTCGTCTTCCTCTTCTTCTTGTCCTTGCCCTTCCCTGTCCCCGAGGTCCCAGGCTGGTCGTCCGGGCTGCTTGTGGGATTGCGCTCATCCTCTGCGCATGCTCCGGCTGCCTCCATGGTGCTTGGGTGTTGGTCAGTTTGTGTTTGAGTGTTTTTTCTACTTTCATAGTGATTTTTCCCGCCTGCCATGTGTGTGTTGCAGGCCTGGCTCTGCTTATCGCTGATTTCCTCATCTCGCTTTGGCCCATCGCATGGTTTTTTGAGTTGAGGTTTGTGTTTTTATCTCCATCGAGGTGGTTGTATCACTGACATTGGCCGCATTTTCGACGGGCTATCGCACGGTACCGCCGTGAATTCCACGTTGACACTAGGTTATTTTCCTGTGACAGGCTGTGATGTGTAAAGTTGCGTTAACATTTTTTGGAGATGTTTAGCACACTTTCTTGTGCATATACACGCAAGTATTTAGCTGCAGTTTTTTTTCGCTAGCACCATACAATGAAATCCTTGTCAATATCTTGTTTTGTGTTTTACAGGAGTTTTTAAACTGGAACATCTACCTTGCATTTCATTTTTGGTAAGTTATGCTGTGAAAAATTCACGTTAACGTTAGAAAAATGTCACTAACTGGTGTTAGTGGCAACTTGTACATAAGGCGATAAAAAAAGCTGCTGTAACGTAAAAATATTTACGCTACGGCAGCGTTAAGTCCTTGTAAATATACCCCTTTGTGCCCTATCGCCCATTTTAAACTCCAATGTTTTGGTTCTGAGTGAGTTTAATTTTCACTTGGAAAAAACTCAGACCCAGAGGCTTTCGGATTTACAGATTCCCTGAATAGCCTTAGACTATCATTAAAAACAAGGGGATCTACCCATCAAGCAGGGCATATGCTAGACGGGATCTTCTCTAACAAACCATATATTAGTGATCCAATAACTGTCCCATTATTTTGGACAGATCACTACTCAGTAACCTGGCAAATATCTTCCTAGGACAAATCAACAACCGGGCCCAGCCTGGCCTAAAATCTAGACACAAGACCTAAAGTTGTTGCTCATGGACTCATCACCGAAACCAGCTGATAATGCAGGTTAAATGTCGGAGAATTTCAGGAAGTGGATTTATGGTACCTTGGACACTATAGTCCCCATTAGACAATAGCCTATATTTAAAAAAACTTAACCATGGTATGGTGCAACTCTTAAGACATCTAGACAAGAGTGTCACACATTAGAGCGTAAGTGGCAAAAAAACAGCAAAAATGAGGAGAGGACTAACTATAGGGCAAAATTAGCAAAGCATAAAAAGTTTTTCTTAGCCACAAAGTCTGCATACTACACAGAACAACATAAACTGGCCTATGATCTAATAAAACCCCATTTCAACTTATAAAAAGCTAATAGTGACTGCAACAAATAATGCAGCAACCAATAATCAAGAATTTTGGGACTCACTGCCACACTTCTTCCATGAGAAGGTTGCTAATATTTTCAATCAGTTTACTATTAGTAGCCGAATACTCAAACCTCAACGTAGAATCTTAACTCAGATTTAGAGAGCATTAGGCTCAATAATTCCAATCTGCCGTTGGTCCAGCAATTTAAGAAACGTGTTCCAACCATCAAATCTGGTTCTCCATTCTTGTCCTCCTAAGATAATACATATGGCAATAGAGCCATTAGCGCACCACCTAGCTGACAATGTTTCAGAAATGTTCAAAGATGGAGTCTTCCCTTATCCTTGGAAATCATCATCAGTTTTCCCACTCGTAAAGAAAGTCAACCTTAACGCCAAAGACCCGAATAACTATCATCTCTAGGTTCCCTTATCCTGCAAAGCTGGTGGAGAAAGTGCTTAGCCAGCAGCTAACGACATCCATTGATTATAACCATCTTCTTGATGGTAGCCAGTTCGGTTTAAAAAAAAAAAACATAGTACCAAATCCGCACTGGTAGTAGCAACAGAGAAAATCAGAGCCACTCTGAATAAAGAATGGAACGCTGCTCTGGTGCTTTTAGATCTTTCTATGGCTTTCAAAATGGTCAGCCGCACTATCTTGGTTGACCGTATGTGGAACCTGGAAATTAGAGGCCCAGCACATAGTCTGCAAAGTCTTCCCTATATAATAGGCAGCAGCTGGTGACAGTGGGAAAGTTCTACTATATGCCACGCCTCTGGCCAAGCTTATTAGGTCGTTCTCCCTGTCTCTGGCATCCGATGCAGACAACACACAAATTGTTGTATCACTGGCTAATGATGCTATCAATTCTGGTGACAACTTCACTGAATGCATGATTGAAGTAAGCAAATTGATGGATAGCAACTGTTTAAAGTTAAATTAATCTAAAACGAAGGTCGTCCTATTTGGAAACGACAACTCTTTTTGGACACCAGCATAATGGCTTTCTGAATTAGATCTACTCTCCCACCCCAGTGCCAAAAAATTACTTTGGCTTCTTTTTGCTCCTTGAGATTGGTCAAGAAAATAGAAAAATATTTGCCAATCGAACTCCTGAAAGCAGTGGTCATCTTGCATGTGTTAACAAGGCTTGACTACTGTAATAGCCTCTATCTCAATCTCTCAGTTGGTCTACTAAAGAAGCTACAGACTCTGCAAAAAGCAGCAGCACATTTCCTTTTAAAAGTGCCCGATTTTCAAATCTGCGTAAGGAGCCATTAGTATACTCCACTGGCTACTGGTCAGGAAGTGTATTATCTTTAAGGCTCTATACATGGCCTATGGGATTCTCATTGGGCATGGACCTGCTTTTTTAAGAAACACCTTAGGTGGTACACTCCAAGCAGGACACTCCGCTCATGTATCTCCAAGAACCTGGTGGTCCCACCTTTCAGAAGGAGCACATGGGGTGGGAGAAGCTTCTTCAGGTCCTCGTCACCAGCAGGCTGGACTACGGCAATGCCCTTTACACAGGAACCACGGCCAAAGTCCAGAAGAGACTCCAACGCATACAGAACGCCTCCGCACGACTCATCCTCGACATCCCCGCCACAGCCACATCACTGCCCACCTGAGGGAACTGCACTGGCTCCCCTTCAACAAGAGGATCACCTTCAAGCTCCTCACCCACGCTCACTAAGCACTCCACGACACCAGACCAGCATACTTCAACAAGTGACACACCTTCTACACCCCCAACCGCCAGCTCCGCTCCGCTGACCTTGCCCTCGCCGCCATTCCACGCATCCACCGAATGACTACCGGCGGCAGATCCTTCTCCCACCTTGCCACCAAGACATGAAACCCCCTCCCCATCCACCTGAGACAGACCCGGGATCTGCTGACCTTCAGGAGACTTTTCAAGACCTGGCTGTTCGAACAGTAGCAGCTCACCCACCCCCCCCACCCCCCCCACTCAGCGCCTTCAGCGCTCTATAAATGTTTGATTGATTGATTGATCAGGTCTGCAGCTTTACTCTGGAACGATTTGCCCTCTGAACATGAAACTGCCCCTTCCATGCCTCTCTGTTGAAATCTTTGACAACCTGGTTCTTTGTACATAACTAGGAACTCAGTCCTACACTCCTGGTCCTGATGTACAGCGCCGAAATGCTTCTTTTTAATTATCTTATCTTTTATAGGACAAGGGTTGTGAGAAAAAGCCAAAAAAAGGCTTATTTAGGGATACTAAATAGTCAAACACATTCCCATAACAATTCAGAGAACTCTGCAAATATTATACATTTTGCTGAGGTTGTATAAGCCTAAGTGTTTTAGGTTTAGTCATTATTTTAGGATAATTCTCCTATTCAGGGGAAAAACACTTGAAAGAGAGGATTGGATGGCTTATTGAGACCTACAGCTCATATATTTTAACAAAATGATATCTATCTCTTAAAATATTTGTGTGTCATTCACATGGGTTATTCTAATGACACCAATGTGTGACAGAGTCGGTGGCAAATGTGAAAACCTGAAGCATGCTGAACAGAAAATAGAGCTCTCAGATGTTATCTTACCAGACTCTGCTTCAATAATATTAATTTTTTAGTAGCTTTTCCATGGCAGGTTTCATGGTTTCCAATGCTGCCTCATTGTCCCTGTGACAATGTCTCCATTCAAAGGACAATGCATTTTACTGTCTTTAACAAGTTCCATTTTTGCCCACAGAAACTCTTTTTGGTCCCAATTTGGCATTCTGCTGGTATTACACTATATTAGATAGCACTACTCCTGCTACAACGAAGTAGACCAAGCACCTGTGTAGCAGTAGTAAATTTCATCTGTTGGGCTCTGGCTGTAGGAAAAAGATCCTTGGGGTATCATAACTATTATTTTAAATGTTTTATGACTTGGATTTTTATGGGGTTTTCATTAGTGCATTTTCCTGACTGTTTTCTTTGTATGTTGTTTTCTAATTAAGAAAATGAGAATCTCTCTATTTAATTTTGATGTATTTCTGTTGTGTTTAGGCTGTTTGTTATATGTGCTTTTATGGTTTCGAATGGAGCAGAATGAACATATTATTGATTGATTGGTTGAATAGAAATTATGAAAAAAGTGCAGGTAAAATAACTTCCAAACACGTTATTCTTCTTAGTAGTTAGTTCTTGGAAGTTAGCACCTTGACAGCGACGCGAATTCCGCCGAGGTGCTGGAGAATTAATGAGTGTGCGGGGTTTGGACGGCCCCCGGCTGTCCTCTGCACACGCCCACTGTGATGTCGGACGGCGGGGGACCGTCCGCAGCACGGAACAGGTTAAAGAAAAAAATCATCCATTCCTTTGTTTGTTCTTTGACATTGTTCTTCCGTGCAAAACAGACAGGTGAACTCAGTGTTGTTGTTGAAAACAATAGTTTCTAGGAAAATAATCATAACTTATTTTTCTGCTCCTGATGATCTGTTGTTTGGGAGAATAAATTGGTAAGAAATTCAAAATACTGTGCCTAGCATATAAAGCTACCAATGGAACCGGATCCCAATTTTTAAAAACTCATCTAAAAATATATGAGCCAAATAGAACCCTCAGATCTGGCCAAAAGAAAATAATTGCGGTACCAAGATTCAAGAGAGCAAACTGGGGAGGAAGAAGCTTCCTGGTACATACAACGAGAATCTGGAACAAACTACCGCTAGATATAAAAACTAGTCCATCACTGATATCTTTCAGAAAGCAAGTAAAAACGTGGCTGTTCTCGGCATATCCCTAAACTAAACACCTCAAGAGTCAGAGTCAAATCACAGCGCCAAGACGCCTATGGGCAATCGCGCGCTTTACAAATGCACAAATCAAATCAATCAAATCAAAATCAGAAAAAACCTCAGTGATGATCAGGCAAACTTTTTGTGTGATGTATTAAAAAATATGTGTATTCAAACAATCCAAAGAAACCTAGGGCCTTATTAAGAGTTTGGAGGACCAGATACTTGTTGGAAATTAGCATAATTTACATGATGTATACTCTTATTTTTGTCTTGAATGTATTTTGTCGGCAGTAGATCTCTGTGCACTTTACCCCTGCACCAGTGGTAAGGTATTTGTGCTCCCCCTCTCAACATGGCAACATTGTCATACTTCTGACTGGAAAATTAAACTTACTACTCAGTCTCTAGCATGGGTTACAAAGTGTACCCACAACCTGCAAGTTACATGTCACCAAAGGACGGCAACACTCATTGTGCTATCCACAGCAGTAATAGTGCAAACATGACTGCAGGGCTTCTATTTGTAGCTTGACTGTGTAGTTATGAACTGCAAATTGAACAGCAAATTCAAATTGTCAATCTTTTTTGACAGAGTAAAATCTTCCTTTTAAATAATATGTCTCCCCTATCTGTTCAGCAGCAGGCCCAGATCAATGGTGATGCTTTTGATGAGCACCACATCTATTGAGAGAATCATCCCCTGCATAGTGAGCCCAATGTCCCTTAGTCTGGGTCAACCCAGTGCTATAGGACGTTCCTACTGGAATTGGCTTATGATATCACCCGGTCAGGACATCTAGGGTAGGACAAAACCTCTGCTTGTCTTGTCAACCATGTTTTTTGCCCTCAGATGAGGTCGAAATCAAATGTGTTCTTTAGGTCCAATATTACCTGCCAAGCCAGTAGAAAGTCAGGGACAAGGTGTAAGGCCTCCTTCAATCTCTCCTCATGGTTGGAACATCCTTTATAGGGGGGGCAGTAGACATTGTTAGGCATCTGGACCCCAAGAAATCCTTAGGCCACAGGTTTATCTTGGTCCAGATAGACCATGCCACAGTTAGCCTGAAACCATAGTCCTTAGTTCAGTGTCTGTGTTCGTGGTAGCCTGGGTACTCATAGGGATCATCACCCATGTGAGTTTCCCCAGAGATGTTTTATTTGGCAGGGGCATCAACTTTATTCTGCCTAAATAAAGACCATGTGTGATGAGTGTAGAGTGACCTTAATTTTTTCCACATCATCAATTCCGTTGAGGCTGACAGCTCTACGGCGAGGCTTTGCAGGGCTTTGCATCATTTGTTGTTGTTTCCAATGAAATGTGTAGCTGTGTGGTGAGGTTTTGTGGGGCTTTGTATTGCTTCATGCCTGATTTGGTGAAAAGCACCTTCAGACCTGCTTTCAAGGCAGGATTGGAGTGATAAGTGCTTCTTGCCGCAGAGCAGCACAGTAGCCCTTCCGAGGCATCTATAGGCCTGAGGTGAACAGAAGAGTTGGGTATGAGGGTCTAATGTTTATACTTAGCGCCAGTTTGAAGTAGAAGAAGCTTCTATAGGCTTCCACCCCAAACGTATTTAGAGTTTCCTGTCTTGTTGCACTGACCCCAGCTTGTCTGGGGACACAAATGACTAGTGTCAAAACCTTTGTGAGTGTGCTCAGGCAGAGGTTTTGTGTTGTACAAGTGTGGTAGGTGACAGCTTCTCCCCCTCACCAAGTCAGCGATGGAGCATCATGCCATCACCGATTCCCCTTTTGTCTCACTGTCTCGGAGTACTACACAAAAACCAACTGCCAGCTATACCTAGTCATATGACGAAGGATACAGGCTGCAGGCACCAAATGGTTAGGCCAAGAAAATGCAACTTACTGAAAGTGCCATTTGCAGAATTGTGACTTAAAATCCAACTTTGCCATAAAAGATAGTTTTTAATTACAATTTCACAGACACCAAACTTGACATTCCCATCTGCTCCTTATTAAAAGTTTAACACGTGAGAAATGTAATAAGGGAACTCAATGTCATCTTATGGGAGAGGTGAGCCTCACAGTGGTAAAAATGAATTTATGAGCTACAAGGACATACACATTTTAAAGAAACTGTTCAACTTTTTAGATACACACTTATCATCTCACCCCAACAAGTCTTACCCATGCTTGTAGATTCTGGAGCTATCAGAAATTTCTTAGAATTAGCCTGATTAAGAAGATATTAGCGGTACTACTGCCCTCCCGCTGCTGTGGCAGTCGCAAGTACTTCGTCAAGCTGACGGTGTTCCACCTGCCCTATTTAGATGTATGCTCACTGAATCTCCGTCTGCATCAACCAAGTGTCTACCATCACGTACAAGGTGCACTGCTGCACCAGAGTCTAAAGTTGGCGATTAGTTTTCCATCGCCGTCAGGACAGCTGGATTGCATCAAGCTGATTTAGATTTCACACTGTGCTGGTGGTGTTCTAGCGACAAGATGCAGACGGAGTGAATCTGTTGCTGGATGTATTCAACTTTGGAATATTTCTGTTGCTGTCAGCTGGATGCTCTCATCACACACCTGATGTATTTTGGTTAATTGTTTGCACCTGCATATCACACTATAAAACACACCTCATTCCAGACTATGATCCTTTGCTATTCCACAGCACCACAACATTTGAAAGTCAAAATTTGGTCACTGAAGTCAGGTTATTTTGCTGTTTTTCACTGTTTCTTGTCCATTTTCTTCTTTTATTTATTTCCTTGCGGTTAATCAATTTGATTTCATCATATTTATTCAGAAAATCCCAGGGCACCAAAATCTATCTTTCAGTGAGGGAGGATTGTTAGTCATGGTGGATGAAATCATGAGAGTAGAGCCACAATTGTTTGGATCCCAGCTCCAAAATACACCCCTATCTCAGAAAAGGGAATTGTGGGCCATATTAATCAACAGTGAATGCTGTAGCAAAAAACCTGTGCACACAGGAGGAAATTAGGAAAAGTTGGAACAACCTGCGGGGGATAGTGCGTTGCCTGGCCTCCAAGGGTCACCTGGAGGCCCAGAGGACTGTAGGCAGTTTTCCCTTACAACTCATTCCCTGGGAAGAAATGGTCTTGAAGATCCTACAACCTGAAGGCTGGATAGTAATCCCTGGTGAAGTGAAGACTGTTATGTTATACTTGTCATTGTGTCACTAAACCTAAATGTCCTGTTTGCTTTGAAGTTAGCTGTTGCTAATGTATTCAGCACACTTTATTTGACATAAACACCCAAATATATCAGTAACATCTTGTTTGGCTTGTTTGTTTGAATGTCTTGAGTTGTATTTACGATAACTGGTTTTGTTAGCCATCACATTTCACATGACGTATGACGCTTGTAAGTGTTTGTACTCCAAATAACATAAAGGTGTTTAATATAGTAAATGTCTGTTCCCTTTCTACTACAGATTTACACAAGGTATATTCAAGTCACAAGTGTTATGAATGTTTCATTTGATTTACTACAAATATCATGATGCCTTGTTTAAGTTTTGCTGTAGTAATATTTCCATTTTTTTTTCTCCCTTTTCTATCATATTGTCTATCAAATTAATAATCTTGTTTGAAAATTGTTTGTATTGAATCTTGTATTTTGTCCTTTTCTTGTCATGTAATTGAATTGATGTCATTGGTTTCATAAATCAACATTTATTGATCTTAAAAATGTGCTGGGTGTTTACTTGTATGCAGTATAAAAGTGGCACATGTGAAAACTGGATAGCTGTAGTCTGAGCAGACCGCTCTTACTGCCAGATTAGTTTTTAGTGATTTAAATCAAATACTTGCTCTATTGTTTTTTTGCCAATACCCATTTGATATTTGAACTGCTAAACTTTATTCTTGTGATCGAATTTGACACATGCATTCTGTTCCGTGTTCTTGTATTCAACCCACGTATTCGTTTTAACTTTCACTAATTTTAAAATTGAACTACTGGCACAGTTCACTTTGTGGGGGGAGCAGTGACTGCGGCCAGAGCGCAGCACCACCGGAAGTTCCGGTTACACATTGGGGTGAGGGGTGACGGTCTAGATCCCGAGTCCCGGGGGGTTCAAAAGCACGGCCACAGCACAGGAGGACTGAGGATAGCTGTAATCTGTGCAGAGCACTCTTACAACCGGATTAGTTTTTAAAGATTTAAATCAAATATGTGCTCAATTGTTTTATTGCCAATACTCATTCATTATTTGAACTGCTAAACTTTATTCTTGTGATTGAATTTAACACATGCATTCTGTTCGGTGTTCTTGTATTAGACACACATATTCATTTTAACTTTCACAAAGTTTTAAATTTAACTTACTTGAACTACTTGCACTGTACACTTTGTGGGGAGAGCTGTGACTGTGGCCAGAGGGCAGCACCACCGGAAGTTCCGTTTACACATTAGTGTGAGGGTCGGCGGTCTAGGTGCCAAGCCCCGGGGGATTAAAAATCACAGCCGCAGCGCAGACGCGCACCGGACACATGTAGTGGGTGCACACCTGGCTGGTGATGGCACGCCAAAGGCAAGCCCGTCTGCACCCGTCCATGCCGGAATGGGACCAGGGGCCAGGAACCCTGTCCCTTCTCTTTCAGACTCCAGCCACCATATCTGCTACTCTAGAGAGGCGCTCATTAAAATAAGCAAGGCCCAAACACACGCAACAACACCTTGTGCCAAGATGGCCCCAAGAGAGACGGAGGGCTCTCTCTTTTGCCTTAAGTGCAAATGGGTAAGCTTGGGAGTAATAGAACGAAGCCCTCCAGATAAAGGCAATTTGTCTGGGCACTTATTGAACTGCATTTATCAGAACCCCAGATCTCTGCCCAAGCATTACCTGGAGACCTGGGACGTTATAACAGGAAAAAAAACAGACCTGGTATTTATCACAGAAACCTGGATAGACAATAATAATTCCCCTGATAATGCTTCAGCCCTTCCTGTAGGCTATAAGCTATTACAATGTGATAGACAGGGGTGGAAAGGAGAGGGGATTGCCATTATTTTTAAGACTCTTTTACCTGTCTCCCTGAACCAGTAACATCACTGGGTGACCATAAAATGTTGGTATTTCAAGTCTCTAGTGGGGATAACAAAAAACTCGGAGGTGAGGTCAATTACAAACCTCCAAGCTACAAGCATCAATTCTGTGCCAACCTTTTAGCTCAACTGTTTCCCTCCTGCCAGAAACAAAACCACTTTCTGGTTATAGGTGACTTTAACATCCATTATGAAGACTGGACTGGCTCCAGGGGCAAACATCAAAAAGACGACATGCAGATCCGACAGCTTAAACAATGGGTCAGTGAACCCACACATATTGACGGACTTACCCTTGACCCCTCATTTTCTAACATCGGGTCTTTAAAGATCGCAGAAATTAAGCCGCTTATTTGGATGGATCATTATCTAATACATTTTTCCTTCACTCTGCCGGCCAATAAATCTAACTCAGGGATTCCATCGACAGGAGTAAAGAGACCTTGGATCCTCATTTCCCTGAGCTGTTTGCCTCTCACTTTCCTCTAAGAGACCAGGCTTTCCTAGGGACTCCTTCAGTACAGGCAATGGTTGATATCTTAGATTCTGCAATAACTTTTACACCGGACGTATGTGCCCCGAAGACAGTTAACAAATATATAAGAAAATCACTTTCTGGAAGGTGGTACTCATCCAACCTTAGACTCCAAAAAATGAAATGTAAATCTTTAGAACACAAATGGAGAACGACTAAACATTTTAACAAATTATCCTATAGAACTGACTTAAAGAACTATCGTACAGCTCTTAAACATGCAAAGAAAGTATGTTTCCTGAAACGAAACAAAGCTAACAGCAATTCAATCAAAGAATTATTTAAACTTGTGAAAGAGCTATGTAAACCAATGGGCTTGTCACAAACCTTAACCCAATCGGCAGACACCTGCGAGAAAGTTAGCAACTTTTTGTCTGTTAAAATAATCTAAATCTACTCTGCTTTTAAATAACAACCCCCCCCCCCCCCCCCCCCCCCGAGGACACTGACTGGGAAACCCTAAAACCCCATCCTGGTGCCTGGAAATGTTGTTCTTGTCATGGAAGAACAAGTTGCTAAGGCAATGGTCAAATCGGGATCTCTGCTTGATCCCTATCCACATTTCATTTTTTCTTGTCTTATACCAGTTCTTTGCCCTTCTGTCACACAGATTTGTAATCATTCACTATATACAGCTGTATTCCTTGAGTCCTGGAAACTAGCTATTGTATACCCTCTAGCAAAACAAAGCCAGAATGGAGGTCACCAATCTAAAAAACTACAGACCAATTTCCCAACTTCCCTATTTCTCCAAAGTACTGGAGAGATTGATTGACCGGCAACTAACCGACTACTTTGAGACAAATGAGCTTTTGGACCACTCTCAGACTAGCTTTAGGGCTTCCAATAGTACCGAGGGCACCCTGCTAGAAGTACTAGATAACATCAGACTTTTGCAAGCCCAGGGTAAAGTTGCCGCCTTGATACTTTTGGACCTGTTGGCGGCATTAGACACAGTGTCACATGACCAATTGCTAAGAAAAAAGAGCTTAATTCCAAAACCCCCCAATGGTTTAACTCTTTTCTGCTTTATAGAACCCAATCAGTGCAAATGGGCTCCTATTCCTCCAACCATAAAACTATCAAATGCGGTATTCTGCAGGGAGCCGCTGTGAGAAGTTGGCCTGGTATATGCTGTTCACTAGTTAAAGTGGACACCTTGCACCAGTCTAATTCAACTCTTATGGTAGATAGGTTTAAGACAACCTTTTAAAGAAAGCTATCCTAGTGGTAGCTGTGGAGAGCAGCCTTCAGGCTAAGTCTTGGAGGAATGTAAAGCAGCTTGTTTTACCTTATAATCTCTTGAATTTCTAAATGAAAGGACAACACAGGTATATATATCAAATATATATGTATTTATTACTAGACACTCTCTAATAATCTCCTTATGAGATTAGAAGTCAGGAACATATGCACAAATCAATGTTTCACAATAAATTGAGCACAAATATGGCTGGGGCCCTAGGGACGTACCAGACCATATACTAAAAAAGAGACTTATGAACAACGAATTGAGAGAGGACAAGGCCTAGGGCCTGCAGAAGCGCTGGGGCCTCACTAATCCACTCAAGGCAGGTAAGTAAAGGACCCACGGGAGATGCATGCAGTGTGAGAACACAGCCGCGGATCCCAATTGACTTCAATGGAGCAAGTTGCGGTTGGAATTTTAAAGTTTTAGGATATTTCGGGAGAGTCTACAAGCAAGTCACTTACAGGGTAAGTAGTTCTAGAGCCAACACACACAGGAGCACCGTAGTGCTGCAGTTACCTCACCCAGGGAAGCCGGGTGCATAGTTGTCTTTTGGTGTCGCAGCGTCGTTTTCAATGGGAGCCAAAGAAGACTTGCTGCTTGTGAAGACAGGAGAAGTGTCTGGTGGAGTCCAAGCCTGGATTCAGAAGAAGGAAGACCTGAAAGCAGAGGGGACAGTGTTCAAAGTCACTTGGCAGTGACCCGGGGCAAGGAAGCTGGATGCCCACAGTCGTCAGGTGATTTCAGGTTATCACGGGTGTCTTGACTCTTCAGCCAGGAGGTCCAGGAGGCGTCGACGACGACCAGGAGCTGGATTTGGCATGTCCCACGAAGTCTGCAGCGTACTGCGGTGTCGGCGACCGGATTGGAGCCAACAAGCCTTGGTAACAGCAAGTCTCGTGGAAAGTGTAAAAGTCAGCGGTGCAGACCAGCAAGGTCTGAGGGACTCACCCAGTGAGGGTAAGTCAGGGCAGGCCTGGAGCAACCAGGGGAGCCTTTTGGATTTTATAGAAAAGTCTTCTGGGGACCCACAAGCCAACCAGCAAGGGATCGCAAAGACGCCTCGGGAGGATTCACACAACAGGGGCCCACGGTCACTCGGGACAGGGTAGGTCTCGGATCTTCGGTGGAAATGTTGCTGGAGGCTTGGACCACACGTGGCCCAAAGCACAGGTTCGTAGAATGTCGTGAAGGGGTTGCACTCGAAAATAGTGCACGGTACCCAGTGACTGTGGTTCCTCGTCACTCGTGGGGTCCACTTGCCTCAGCGTCACTGGGGACTCACGATGGCCTTGGAGAAGTCAGGAAATACTCTTCCTGATTTGATTTGATTTGATTTGATTTTGGGTTTTGTAGAGCGCACAGCTACCCTTAGGCATCCCGGCGCTAGTGAACACAGTCCTGTAGGGTGGGAAGTCATGTGGGGGAGTGCTCAGGGGAAAAGTAGGGTCTTCAGTCTTTTCCTAAATCTGAGGTGGTTTTGTTCCTGCCTCAGGGAGAGTGGGAGGGCATTCCATAGTCTGGGGGCATTGTACGAAAACAGGCGACCACCTGTTCTGGCCTTCCTAATTCTGGTGACTTTTGCCAGGGAGAGGGAGTTGGATCTAAGTTGTCTGCTTGATTGTTGATGGGACACAAGAGGCCTGAGGATGGGAGGGCCTTCATTGTGCAGTATTCTATGGGCAATGCACAGGGTCTTGAAGTTGACCCGTTCCTTGACTGGCAGCCAGTGCAGACTTCTGAGGGCTGGCTTGGCCGAGTTCCTTGCTGCGGTTCCTGTGAGTATTCTTGCCGCCGCATTTTGTGCGCATTGAAGTCTGTGGACTACAGAGACTGGGGCCCCCAGATATAGGACATTCCCATAGTCCAATCTGGAGTTCACCAGCCCCTGCATCAAGAGCTTCCTGGATTGAGGCGGGAGTAGATGGAGGATCTTTCGTGCCATCTTCATAAGGCCGAAGCACGTTCCCGCAGTTTTCCTCGCTTGTGTTTTAAAACTGAGATCCTGGTCCAGCCATATCCCTAGGCTTTTTACTTCGGATTTTGGGGATGGTGGAGATCCCATGCATGGTGGCCAGGGAAGAGGTGTGGGGACTTTATTTGGGTTTCCTAGGAGGAGTATTTCTGATTTTTCCCCGTTCAGTTTCAACCGGGACTCGCACATCCATTGGTGCACTTTTTCCAGACAACTAAATAAATTGGTGAGGGCGTTGTCTGATTGGTTGAGGGAAACGACGAGCCGAGTGTCATCGGCGTACATTATTGATTTAATCCCAAAAGGTTTGACAACATCCTCGAGGGGAGCCATGTACACGTTAAAAAGTGTGGGGCTCAGGGAGGACCCCTGGGGCACCCCACACTTGAGTGCCTGAGCTTTGGAGATGGAGTGCCCATCTGTCACTTGAAAAGACCTGTCTTCAAGGAAGGATGCGATCCAGGCTAAAGCGGAATCCGCCACTCCTATCAGTTCAAGACGGTGAACAAGGGTTGCGTGGTCCACCGTGTCGAAGGCGGCACTCAGGTCGAGGAGGATCACTGCCACTGATCCTCCTATGTCTAGTATGCCCCTAGCTTCTTCGACCACGGCTAACAATGCGGTATCCGTCCCTTGTCCTGGTCTGAAACCTGTCTGGGTTTGGCGGAGGAGATGGTTGGTCTCTAGGAACTCAGAAAGGTGTTGATTCGCTACTCTCTCGGCGATTTTGCTCATCGCCGGTAGCAGTGAGATCGGTCTAAAGTTTGATGGGTCTGTGGGGTCAAGATGCGTTTTTTTTATGAGAGCCTTCACAGTGGCTTTTTTCCAGTTTGCTGGGACTGTGCCATGTTCGAAAGAGGCGTTGATCAGGTTGGTGAGAGGAGGGGCTATAGTGGAAGCAACTTGCTTCAATTTACTGATCGGAGCTGGATCTGACGGGCGCCGCTTTTGACTTTGTGCAGGACGTTGAGAAACGTTTCGGTGGTGATTTGGGGAAAGGAGAGCAACCTCGGGGTGTCTTGGGAGGCCGGGTGGTAAGGGCCTCTTAGTGCAGTTGGCGCCGCCGGGAGGGAGTTGAGGATTTTTTCGATTTTTTTCGAAAAGAATTCGGCCATCTGGTTGCATTTTGTGCCATCCAGGTCTGGCGGTGGAGGGGGTTCCTGTATTTTGGAGAGGAGTTTGACTATCCGATAGGTCTCTTTTGCGGAGTTGGTCGCGGCTGCTATTTGATCCTCAAAGTAGGCGGCCTGTGCCGCTTTTAATGCATTTTTGTAGAGCCTAATGTGGGCTTTGTATCCACTTCTGTCTTCTGTGTTCCAGTGCTTTCTCCATTGGCGTTCAAGCCTTTTGCCTTTCCGTCTTAATTCACGTAGTTCCTCAGTGAACCACGGTAGTTTGGAGGATTTCCTGTTGGGAGGGAGGGCTTTGAGTGGCAGGACTGTATTGAGAGAGTCGCTAATCCAATTATGTAATTGAATTTCGGCTTTGGAGGGGTCGGGGTCGATTGTGGGTAGAGTGGAGGACAGAGAGCGTTCCCATAGGCTAGTGTCTAGTTTTTTCCATGGGCGTGACGGGGCCCGGGGGCGAGGAGCATCCGAGATCTTCCCTGGAAGTTGGAATTTGAGAGGAACCAAGAAGTGGTCAGACCAGGGGAGAGGGAGAGGAGTTTGAACAGAGAGTTTGGAGAGGTTAGAGAAGATGGGATCCAATAGGTGTCCTTTCATGTGGGTGGGATCATTACTGAGTAGTTGTAGATTCAGGGAATTTAGATCAGTTTTTAAGTCTGTGGCAAGTTTATTGCCTTGATCATCGAAGTGGAGATTTAAGTCCCCGAGGATTGTAAAGTTTGGCGTCCCGCACGCCAGGGAGGAGATGGCATCAATGAGTGAGTTTATGAAACTCCCTACCTGTCCTGGCGGACGGTAGATTAACACCCCAGTTAGTGTAGTAGAAGGTGGCAGGTGTAAAGAAAAGAGGACATTTTCACTGTCGAGAATGGGGCTGTCTTTGAATAGACATGCGAGGTTGTCACGATAGATAATCGCGATGCCCCCTCCCGTTCCTGTCGGTCTATTGAGGGTTTTAATGAGGTACCCAGGAGGTAGTGCTTGGATGATCTCCGGGTCGGAGCTCTCGGACAGCCAAGTTTCTGTTAAAAACAAAACGTCCAAGTTTGACTCTGTTAATAGTAGGTTAATTTCAATGTGGTGTTTAGGGAGTGACCTGCAATTCAGCAGGGCCATCTCCAGGCAGGCGGGTTCGGAGTGGGATAAGGGCGTAGCCCTGTAGGCGCAGATAGGGCATCTAAGAAGCTCCTGTTCCGGGGTAATAAGTCCGTTACATCTAGTGTTTAACGGATCTCTGAGTTGGTACAGAGTTTCTTGTGAGTATTTGATTCGGGGCGCATCAGAACCGGCCAGGGGTGTGGGCTCTAGGCTCGGTCTGGCGCGGACGGGCGCAGACGGGCTTGCCTTAGGCGCGCAAACGGCGCTCCCGCTGCGCTCGTCCGCTGCGCTTCCACCATAGGCACATTTTATGGAGGTTGATTGAGGGAGGGGAGAGGGGGGTGTGGCCAAACAAGTGGGCGTGGCCTGCGTCCTCGCGCTGCGAGCGTCCGAGGAGTGGAGCAATTTAGGAGTCAGCTGGCAGCGTTAGAGTCCGCTACGTGAGCTGGGTAAAGTGCTCGATTGTTTAGCAGTTGCAGGGTGCTGTGGTGAGTTTTCTAAAAGCTAGCACACGTTATTCAGTGACAGTTTTTAAATTTTAAAAGAAAAAGCAATGCGCTGCGCGCTCTCCCGGCTTCCGCCTCAGGAGTGTGATCAATGGCTACCTGGCGCTTTTATTCAGCGTTTAGGTAGTCGTCTCGGGGGGCGTGGCCAAACAAGTGGGCGTGGCCTGCGTCCTCGCGCTGCGAGCGTCCGAGGAGTGGAGCAATTTAGGAGTCAGCTGGCAGCGTTAGAGTCCGCTACGTGAGCTGGGTAAAGTGCTCGATTGTTTAGCAGTTGCAGGGTGCTGTGGTGAGTTTTCTAAAAGCTAGCACACGTTATTCAGTGACAGTTTTTAAATTTTAAAAGAAAAAGCAATGCGCTGCGCGCTCTCCCGGCTTCCGCCTCAGGAGTGTGATCAATGGCTACCTGGCGCTTTTATTCAGCGTTTAGGTAGTCGTCTCGGGGGGCGTGGCCAAACAAGTGGGCGTGGCCTGAGTCCTCGCGCTGCGAGCGTCCGAGGAGTGGAGCAATTTAGGAGTCAGCTGGCAGCGTTAGAGTCCGCTACGTGAGCTGGGTAAAGTGCTCGATTGTTTAGCAGTTGCAGGGTGCTGTGGTGAGTTTTCTAAAAGCTAGCACACGTTATTCAGTGACAGCTTTTAAATTTTAAAAGAAAAAGCAATGCACTGCGCGCTCTCCCGGCTTCCGCCTCAGGAGTGTGATCAGGATTGTGATCAATCCTGGGCTTCAGGGACTTCGGACTCTGGCGGGAGCGGGAAAGTTTGTGATCACTGATGCAAAGTTTTGGTGCCTGCCAAGCAGGGGAGTCACTCATTGACTCCAAGGGAGATTCTTCAGTCTTCCAGAGGTAGTGGAACGTCGAAGGTCCAGGATTCTTCTTCAGAGCGTCGTCCAGGGATATCTAGTTTGCAATGGCAAGGGTTCCCTAACTTATACTGCAAGGAAGGTAGGGACTAGCTCTATGACCCCACCTATGGGAGGGTCAGGGGAGTGGGTAGCTGCACCCACTTCCCTTTGTCCAGTTTCGCACCAGAGCAGGGGCAGGTAGCTCCTGAGCCGGTTTGAACTGGTGTATGCACAGAGGAGCCTACTGCTCCCCCAGTGCAGGACTTCAAAGCACTCTAGGAGTGCACCCACCCAGCCCCAATACACTAAATCCTGTCAGGGAGGTGACCTCCCTGTGACAGGATGCCTATTTTTTGGACCTCCTCCACTGCGAGTTTCGGTCATCAGCAGGAGGGCAGCCCAGTGTCTGTGACTGGTGGCATCCATTTTGTGATGCCAGGGCTCTTCAGGATTCTACTGTGTTTCCACAGTGGGTACATGTCTATCCCTGTAGAAGGGTGGGATCATACTCCCACACCAGTTACTGGTGTGGGGGTATGATTCCAAAGCATGTGACACCAAACACAACATGTTTTGATGCAGCCATCCCAGAGTTAGCATTTACCGCGAGGTTATAATGCACTTAAGAGTATATGGTTTGACCGCATCCACAAACAGCAACAGAGAATAGACTCTGAGAGCTGCAGAGGGGCCCTGCTCAGGCAGAGGCACCCCATCACATGGAAACCAAGCACCCTGCCCTCAGGATTGATAGGACCTGCCATAGGGGTGACTGATAGGTTTAAATTTGTGTGCAGGAGAGATATAGTGAACCTATATCTCAGTGAGGAATGTTAGCACTACCTCACCCAGGCTGCAGTAGCAGGCCTGTGGTGTCAGATTTGGTCTGCTTCCCAGGGGTGGCATAATATATGCTTCAGCCCCTAGTAGGCCTGTGAAGCACCTATGCCCTTGGTACCTCAAGTACCATATACTAGGGACTCATAAGGCACCACAGTATCCAATCACTAGTGCACCTAATATGCACTCCAAGTTGTTTAGAGAGAACAGAGAGGCTGGGGCCCTGATTAGCAGAGTCCTAGACAGACTATAGCCAGAAACCAGTGTAAACATCAGAAAAAAAGTGGGGGCAGCACAAGAGGCAGATCTACTCTCCTACACAACCCCCAACCCCCAAACGGAGGGACACTAAACTAACCTTGACCAGTTGAGTCTTCGTGTTCTAAGTGGAAATACCTTGAGAGTCCATCTGCATTGGCTTGTTGGGTCCCAGGTCTACGTTCCACTGTACAGTCCATCCCCTGTAGGGAAATGGACCACCTTAAAAGTTTTGGGGTTTTCACCTTTCATCTGTTTGAGCCATAGGAGTGGCTTGTGGTCAGTATGAACTATGAAGTGAGTGCCAAACAAGTATGGCCTCAGCTTCTTCAGGACCCACACCACAGCGAAGGCCTCCCTTTCTATAGCTGACCAGAATCGCTCAGAATCATCTGTTTGGACAATGAACTTCTTGGTGTAGTCTGTACTCTGTAAGATGGGGGCAGTGCACATGGCCTGCTTTAGGTCTTCAAATGCCTTCTGACATCTAGCTGTCCACTGAACCTTTTTTGGCATTTTCTTTGAGGTAAGATCATTCAAGGGGGTCACTATAGATCCATATCTCTTCACAAACCTCCTATAATACCCAGTCAGGACTAAGAAGGCTCTCACCTGTGTCTGGGTGGTTGGAGCAACCCATTCCGTGATGGCTTGGATTTTGCTCTGTAAACGCTGAACCTGGCCCCCACCCACAAGGTGGCCCAGGTACACATCCTGACTCTGCCCTATCTGGCACTTAGTGGCCTTGATACTGAGGCCTGCTTTCTGCAGGGCCTCCAAAACATTTCTGAGGTGGACCAGGTGATCCTGCCAGGAAGAACTAAAGACAGCAATATCATCTAGATAAGCTGAGCAATAAGTTTCCATCCCTGCCAGAACTTTGTTCACCAACCTCTGAAAAGTGGCAGGTGCATTTTTCAATCCAAAGGGCATCACCACAAAGTGGTAGTGCCCACTAGGGGTTGAAAATGCTGTTTTGGCTTTTGCATCATCAGCTAACCTGATCTGCCAGTAACCAGCTGTTAGGGCAAATGTACTCAGATACTTGGCTGAGGCCAAAGTATTAATCAGTTCATCTGCCCTTGGTATGGGATAGGCATCAGTCCTGGTGACTGCATTGAGGCCTCTGTAGTCTACACAAAACCTCATTTCTTTCTTACCATCCTGGGTATGAGGTTTGGGTACTAGGACTACTGGGCTAGCCCAAGGGCTATCTGAAGGCTCAATCACACCTAACTCCAACATTTTCTGGACTTCAGTCCTGATACAGTCCCTGACATGGTCAGGTTGCCTGTAGATTTTACTCTTGACAGGCAGACTGTCCCAAGTGTCCACCTCATGGGTGCACCAGGTAGTCTGACTAGTGGTCAGGCTAAACATATGTCTGTATTGTTGCAGAACTTGTCTGCATTAAGTTTGCTGATGGTCAGTGAGGCTGCTTGCCAAAGCAACACCATCTACTGACCCATCATCAGGGTTCTGTGAGAGCAGGTCAGGGAGAGGGTCACTCTCCTCCTCCTGTTCCTCATCAGTTGCCATGAGCAAGCCCATGTCAGCCCTGTCAACATATGGTTTCAATCTGTTGACATGGAGCACCCTAAGAAGGCTCCTGGGAGTTCCGAGATTCACCAGATAGGTGACTTCTCCCTTTTGCTCAACAATGGTATGTGGGCCACTCCATTTGACCTGGAGGGCTGCTGGGGCCACAGGCTCCAACACCCACACTTTCTGTCCTGGCTGGTACACAGTCAGCACAGCCCTTTGGTCATGCCAAGTTTTTTCTAATTCTTGGCTGGCCTCCAGGTTTTTGGTTGCCTTCTTCATGTATTCGGCAATCCTGGAGCGGAGAACAAGTACATAGTCCATCACATCCTGTTTGGGGGGTTTGAGAAGTAACTCCCAGCCCTCCTTCACCACACATAATGGACCTCTTACAGGGTGCCGAACCAGAAGTTCAAATGGGCTGTAGCCAACCCCCTTCTGTCCCACTAGGGTGGGAGGTGTATGTGTGGGCCAAAGGAGACTCACTGGAGCCGTCTGCCCAGGCAGACCAGATGGGCCAGGTCGCTCCTCTTCAACTGGACTTTCAGGAGTGGAGTCCTCCCTGGAGTCTTGATCCTGGGCTGAAGTGGGGGTATACCGAGAAGCAGATATTTGGCCATGTACCCTGGCTGTGGGACCTAAAATGAATTTAACAGAATAAAATATTTTGTAAAAGTGTGAATTATACAGCCAATGAGTTTCAAGCAAATATAATGCAGCAATCTAAAAGGGAAAATGAATTGAATTTCATGATTAAACCTTTCAGTTGAAATTTCATTTATTAACCAAGCAGTTTATGTTTTATACAAATCAACTTCAAATACGCAGGTAAGAAGATGTCCTGAAATTAAAAAAGATAAGCTAGTACATGACATGCACCAACTATTTAACACAACACAGTAGAGAGGAGAAATGTGGAATTAACCATTCCAAGGTTTAGCAGGCTAAAACAGACATTTACACAACTTATGGAGATGTTTAGCATTAGTCATCATAAAAACAGTGCAGAGATTTTAGATTTGCATTTGCATTTCTATTTTGTAAAGCGCAGCATTCATCGCAAGGGACATCAAAGCGCTGGAATAGGTGAAAACCTGTTTAGAGTGAAATGTGATATATGCTGAATGCATCGGATCTAACCCAAATCTGTGGTTAACATTACTTGAGCCCTGAGAAAAACCACATCTTCAGCTTCTTTCTAAAACTTACATGATCCTCAGTGAGACGAAGCTCCAGTGGGTAGCTGCCTGATAGGTAAAGGAGCGGCCCGTGCTCAGACTCTTTTGATGTGTAGGGTTTTGGCTAGCGCGTGATTGCTTGACCTAAGGTCATGAGAGGAGACATAGATTTCCAGATTGTCCTGCAGTATTTTGGGGTCACGTTTATACTATGCTCTGTGCGCATAGCAAAGAAGCTTAAACTTGTCTCCTTGTCTTTTAGGAAGCCAATGGAACTCTTTCAAGCAGGCAGAGGTCAAACTATACTTGGACTTTTTGCAACCCAGTTTGGCTGCAGCATTCTGAACAACCTGTAGATGGGAAAAAAGATAGTCAGCCATGCCAACATAAAGTGTCTTCCCATAGTCTAGATCGCTGGTCAGTAGAGCCTGGGTAATGGTTTTCCTCCAGTTCAAAGGCATCCACTTAAAAAATCTCCTGAGTATTTTTGAGTGACAAAGCATTTACCACAGCGAGCTCGAATTTGGTCCTGCATGTTTAGTGCATTGTCGGCCAGGATTCCCAGATTTTTCAGCACACGTTTAGGCACGGGAGCAGTGCCCAATGGCCAATGGCCACCAAGTTGTGTCCCAGAGTGTGCGTTGCCAAAGAGCAATACCTCTGATTTATCGCCATTTAACTTCCGGCAGTGGGCTGACACTGACAGTGTTGAAAGTCACTGCCAAGTGACTTTGAACACTCTCCCCTCTGCTTTCAGGTCTTCCTTCTTCTGAATGCAGGCTTGTATTCCGAGGGACACTTCTCCTGTCTTCACAAGCAGGATGTCTTCTTTGGCTCCCATTGAAAACGACGCCGCAACCCGACACCAAAAGACACCTATGCACACGGCTTCCCTGGGTGAGGTAACTCCAGCACTACAGTGCTCCTGTGTGTGTTGGCTCTAGAACTACTTACCCTGTAAGTGACTTGCTTGTAGACTCTCCCGAAGTATCCTAAAACTTTAAAATTCGAACCGCGACTTGCTCCATTGAAGTCAATTGGGATCCGCGGTTGTGTTCTCACACTGCATGCGCCTGCCTTGGGTGGATTAGTGAGGCCCCAGCGCTTCTGCAGGCCCTAGGCTCTGTCCCCTCTCAAGTCGTTGTTCCTAAGTCTCTTTTTTAGTATATGGTCTGGTACGCCCCTAGGGCCCCAGCCATATTTGTGCTTAATTTATTGTGAAACGTTGATTCATACATATGTTCCTGACTTCTAATCTCATAAAGAGATTAGTAGAGTGTGTCTAGTAATAAATACATATATATTTGATATATATACCTGTGTGGTGTCCTTTTATTTAGTAATTCAAGAGATTATAAGGTAAAACAAGCTGCTTTACATTCCTCCAAGACGTAGCCTGAAGGCTGCTCTCCACAGCTACCACTAGGATAGCTTTCTTTAAAAGGTTGTCGTAAACCCATCTACCATAAGAGTCGAATTGGACTGGTGCAAGGTGTCCACTTTAACTAGTGAACAGCATATACCAGGCCAACATCTCACATTGTTGGGCAGCGTGTGGGATTCCAGCTTGCCATTGTTTTACCAGAAAATCTCTATTGGAATTACTAATTGAAAACCACTACAGGTACTCAAGGTACATATAAAGTCAAGCATAGTATCAATAAGTTCTACTGAACTTAGAGCTGTGTGCCAAGGGATAGCACACCCTTTCTACAGCTCAAGCTTGGATCAGTATGCCACAAACTAGTGTAGGTAGTACAACTCTGCACAACACTAGAATGTCCTTAAGGGTTGGAACCAGTGGGTCCACCCAGCCACAGTATAAGGACATGACTTTCTTTGACTTGAAAGCCATGTGTGCTGCAAGGCACCTGAGGATAGGACAGAGTCCGTCCACACTACACCTGATAGATCTGCTGACAGCAGATGATCTTAGATTAGCTCTAGGAGCTAATGGGTCTGAATCAGGGGGTGAGTCAATTACAGTGTCTGGGTCTGATGATGAAAATCAGGATGACCTGGACTCTGTGGTTGAAGGGCCAGACCCACAATGGTCTGAAAAGGACAGAGGAATTCTCCCTAAGAGAACTGACAGATTGGAGGAAAGGCCTAGGTCCCCTTCAAGGGAATCTGACCACTCCTATCACTCTGGCAGAGAATCTGTCCAGCAGAGGAACTCCTACCTTCCTAGAAGGGAGACCTCCTCTGACAGAATGTACAAACTGCTGCAGTATGAGGAAGCAAGATTTGCCCTCAACACCAAGCAGTTGGCATTAGACAGAGAAACCTTTGAGCTCCAGAGAGCTTCTAGAAGAGAGGGGTTAGAATCCCCTGGTGGTAACTCTGCTGGCAGTCATGATCACACTCGCAATCATGAAACAATCAGTGCTTAGACGCCCCTCGGCATTAACGCGCTATATAAATAAAATTACCATTACATAACATTTTTACCTTGAAAAGGCACCATTAAACTGCAAATGTCACAATTCTGAAATGTCCAAATGTAGATGACATTGTGAAGATACCTACAACAGATTAAAACAAAAAGAGTAGTAATGAAACATAATAAAATCGCCACATTATAAAGTCATCTTTTTGAGGACACATTTTCCAAAACACAATCAGAGATGAACAATCCAAATGAACACAAAAGTAATTGTGTCCAAACTCAGATCAACAAAGATCTGTGGCCTGGATTTCCCTTAACTTCCCCTTCCAAAAAACATGTCCAGCACATACTTTTTTTCTCATTACATCAATAGTTGGTTTACCAGTTACTGTGAAATGTAAAGAGTTACTTGCACTCGGGTAGGTGTTGACAACAATATCCTGACGTAACTCAGCTCCTCCCTCCTCACCACTATCATCTTCATTTGGCATTTCAGGATCGCAGGGCTATATTGTGCAGCATGCAGCAGGCCATGGTGATTTGGCACATCTTAAAGGGTGAGTTGAAAAATACTTCACCAGTCTTATCCAGACAGCAAAGTCTGGTCTTAGGAGCCCAAAAGCCCGCTCCACTGGCCTAAGTTTTGTCCTATGGACCTCATTAAAGCAGACTTCCCCTCGTATTGTTGGATTCCTCAGCAGTGCCAACAACCATAGGTCAGTTAGGGTAAGCTGGGTCTCCTAAATGGAAAAAAAGAGAAGAGCCAAGATACGTATCATCATTTCAGATGATTTACCCTAGAAATTACCCAAACAATATTATGTCAGATTGCACTTACCAACAAGCCAGGCCCTCTTGCTTCCAAGTTGTGAAATTTGCAGGGGTATGCTGCTGTTCCGTAGTACTATGACTGATCTGGTAAAACTTGGACAGACACTTGTGATGTACAAATCAGCTACGCAGACAACTTGCTAATTGATTGAATGAAAGTGCTTCCGATTATGTGGTGGCACTAAAGCAATATATGTGCCATCAATTGCTCCCATCACATGTGGTAAGCAACCCAAACCATAGAAATTGCCCTTCACATTTGCAAAATCTTAATGTCAGGGAAACTGGATGAAGCTGTTGATGTGTCTGGGCCTACATTTTGGACCCTTCCCTGTCTAGGCACTTGGCCTACCCACACATGCGAGGTAGCATTTTTCTCGGAGACCTGGGGGAACACTGGGTGGTAGGAAATGTGTGCTGGCCTGGTGATCACACAACTTTCCCACACAGAAATGTGAGGAAAATGTGATTTTGTAGCTAAATTTGATGTTTACTGGAGACTCTGGGTAAGAAAACGTTTGGGATCCATGCATGCCGCACCTCCTTGAATTTGTCCGGGTGTCTAAATTTCAGGAATGTCTGGGCTTGGTAGTTTTCCCTAGATGACCGCTGAGCCCAGCACCAAAAATGCAGGTGCTCTCCTTGCAAAAACTGTTCATTTTGTGATAGATTATTTTGATGGTGCCACAATATATTTTGGGCCCTTTCCTATCATGGGCACTTAGCCCACCCACATAAGAGGGTAGCAATGTTATTGGGATATCAGGGGGAATGCTGCATGGTAGGACATTTGTGGTTTCCTTCTGATTCTGGAGGTGTGAGTAAAAATATGCCCATGAATGCTTTTAAGTAGACGACAAATGAAATGGAGTTACCTAACCTTTTGAGCTAATAGTTGATTTACTTTTAATCCCATTTGAAAGGCCGCTTACTCCAGTGGCCATAAGTATTTATGTAAGATGCAGCACGTTTTTACATGTGACAATTTTAAAGTGCTGAAAAATGTCCTATGATATGAAGTGTTTCGTAGATTACTTCTCTGCACTTGTAAATTCCCCCACATCAAAAGGAGATACAATTGTATGTTTGTGTCATCCATGTATTGGTGTCACATATGGCAAAAACTGTGTCCTGTGCTACAGGTACATACCACACAGACAGTGCCACCCGTGCAATTATATCCCATTCATATGTACACATGTTCATACATTCTCAAAGAACACACTTTCACTGACACACATGGCAGCACTTTCATATTGCCCTCAGTCATAGCATGTAATTCAAGCCATCATATCTGGCTCTATGGACTTTAGGCATCAAGACAATGAAGCTGGCCATGAGGGTGTCTGGTAAGAATGCACAAGTTGTTTAGCCTACAGTAGCTCACAATGTTTTGCGCTGATATGAAGTAGCTCACTTCACAGAAAATGTAGAAGCCTCCTGGACTGGATGATGCCATTGGTCTGGATAATGCTCTTTGGAAACATTTGCCCGGAGGGGCGGCTCTCTAGTCACGCTCGCGCAGCTTGTCAGCGCGTTTTATTTGTACTTACCGCTTTTTTATTAAGTGTGTTTTCTGGATGTTTTCTATCCCTGCTTTTAGATAGGAGTGCCCCCTTACTCCACATAATTGTTGAATCACCGCTCTTTTAGCGGGTCCGGGCTCCCGGGTGGTTTGGGCACAGCAGCGCTCCGACTTTGGGTGCCATTTTGGGATGGTCAGCGGCTCTCTGGCAGAGCGCCATCTTTAGCGTCCTTGTGGGGCAGGTAAGACCTCATCTGGAGGACCTATTTAAACCGCTCCTTTTAGCGCAGCGGGATCGCGCAGCGGGGTTGCCTTCGCTTTTGCCGGAGTCTTGCCAGAGTCATGCCCGTCTGCGCCCGTCAGCGTCCCGGAGGCGGCGGAGCGGCGGGAGTGCCTGGCTGTAATTCTTTTTATTGGGTAAGATGGTCTGCTATACTGCTAGGGAACTACATGCTTTGCAAAGCTTTTCTTGCGCTTGCCGATCCGTGTTCCCGGGCCGTTACAGGGGTAAACGGTTGTGTCCTGGCTGCGGTTGGACGTCCGGTTATGCCCCGGCCGCTTCATCTCGGAGAGACGAGGTTTGTGTCAAACACCTCTGCTTAATGCTTAATACGAGATCGGTAGGTAAGCACGCCTTGGAGATCTTTGATCTCCTTTGAGGAAATTAAAATATCATGAGGCCTATGTGTCCCCGTGTGTTCCCCGTCAATCATGTGCACATACATGTAACCTATGTATTTCCCCTCCATGGCCTGTCTATCATGATGCTTATGCTATAACGTGGCCTGCCATCATCCAGTCTCCCATGAGAGAAACGACAAATCTGCTCTGAGGCCTACACATTTTGCATCATGTTTTCCCGCATTTCCATTATTGTGGCTCAGCCAGAGCCGAAAAGAGGTTTCAGGCCTCAGAACGCTCTGAAAGCTGCAGCTGCGTATCCTTGGCCTTGCACACTTGGGCCTCAGCCAAAGGGGCCCTGACCGAGGTACCGAGACAGTATTGAGCACGGTTATCTGCTTACTCCTACCGAAACCACATTCCTGCCTGGAGAAGGAGGAATAAACACGACCCATCTGCAAAGGAGAAAGCCTAGCCTTTCTGTCTCTTTTTGTGCAATTGCAAAGCTCACGTCAGTAAAAAGCCCATAGCCCCCATGTAAAACTTTAGCAGTAAATGAAGAAATAGATGCCACATTGGCTCTTGGTGATGGGCAACCTATGTCACAAATCAGTCCCTGCTCCAGACTTTAGATATCAGATGATACAAGATGTGCTGGTCGCCCTGACACTGAAGGCCTCACTTCCAGACTCCAGACTCCCTGGTTGCATAGCAACCCTTTCACACGTCAGTTACACGTCATGCTCGAGTTGAGCACAAGTAAGGCAAAGTTCCAGTAAAATTCCAGCTGATCACGCAACCCCCTCCAGGCATCCACCCACCTATGACACTCACCTATTATCATCAAGTGGACGCCCACCTTCACGCCTACTTACACACCCACATGCTCTTATCTCATTCTCTCTTGCTCCGCCTGAAGCACTCCTGCTTACGTATATTATTACAATGTATATATACTGTACTCTGTGAATAAAGTTTGAGAATATTCTGAGAAGACCCTTCCTGATCCCTTGTGGTGATGGAACTATTCTCCCTATAACTCGAGTTATTTGAATAAAGCCCTTTTTGAACCTGACACCACGGACTCAGCCTCTTGCTTCATGCATGATCATATTGATATATAGAAATTCCGAGCGCGTAATATTTTATTTACGACATTAATGGCGCCCGAACAGGGACAAATCTCCTTCCCCATGCGCCGGAGATGAAGGTCCAGTTTTGCCCCCTTCCACAGCCGTGACGGACTTCGAGTGTACACGCCGCGGGTTTTCCCGCCAACTCCCTCAGGCCAACGAAGGAGACGGACTGCGACCAGGCATCCATACGAGGCGGTGAGGATTGCGGATCGTCCCGACCCAGAGCCCACCCTGCGAGAGAGCTGTGTCCGAGGTTTCTAGAGATCCACCTAAGATACGCCATTCCCTGCGCAGCGTCAAGTGTCCGAGGCCTTCAAGTTCAAGTACAAGTTCTGCTTCCCGGTGAGTTTCTCATGGGGGTTGCAATAATGACGGGTTCATTTAATGAACACGGTAAAGACGTGTCTCACTTGTGAGACCGGTATGTTCAAGAGCATGCATTCAAGAATTAATGTTTTCAAGAATTAAAGTCCAAGTTTTCAGGTGCACCGATATAACTGTATGAATGTTATTGTCTTAGTAAGGTTCAGTTAGGTTTGAATGTGTCAGGTTTTTGTGTAAGTTTGTTTCATTGTGATTTTTGGGTTTTTTTGTTCATTGTGATTTTTTTTTTCGGTTACATTCCAACATGCCGTTATTTTCAAAACTGCGTAAGATATGTACCAGAAAAGGTGTACTAGAGGAACCAGTTAACATTCCGCCTAGAGACACACCTGGACATTTTATGTACTGTAAGCATGGTTTAGATGCCGTGTTGTTTTTAGAACTATGGGTGGATTACACGAAGGATTTAGAGACAAAGTATAAATGGCCCATTACGGGAACGTGGGATGCGGAATGAATTATGAAGGTAGAGGAAGAGATATGGAAGAGAAAATCTAGACCTGCTCAGAAGGACGCCATTGAGTTATGGCGCAAGGAGTCACATAGAAGAACAAAGAAAGAGTTCCACAAAGCAGAGAGAAGTAGACAGGAGTCCGAAAAAGCCAAAGAAGAGAAATTACAGGAGGAAGGGGAACGGGTAAAAAGAGAGCAGACTGAAAGAAAAAGAAATACTGTCGTTGCTGGTATTTACCCCGTCCTTTCAGAGGAACTAGCAAAAGTGGCCCCAGTAGAAAGACCAGTTAGAGTGCCACCGCAAGTACCCCGAAAAATAAAACAAACAGCATCCGAAACGTTCATTAACACCTACCTAGAGGAATCCCCACCAGCATACGTGGACGGATTTTTCCCTGCACCCCCAACGCAAGAACAGCTTCAGGAGCTCGAGGACAGCGGGGAGGGAGGATCCGGGGCAACCTCAGGAGGGGGGCCGACAGTAAAAGTAGACATCTCCGAATGTATATATGACCCAGATCCAGGAGAGGGCCGAATGCTCGTGTTTTCACTACGGCTTAGACGAGCAGTCGCAGATTTGGAAAAATTACCATATATGGATAAACATCTAAAGAAAATGTACACATTCATAAGAACAGGGGAAGGTTCTGAGTGCATAGCAGAAGCTGTACAAAATAGAAAGGTAATTATCAAGAACTATATCCTTCGCTTCCTAATTAATTGTCTGATCAGGGAAAAAGACGAAGGCGACGGGGACGTAGACCGTTTTTATATTGGTTGGAGTTATCGCATAGATGCCGGTCAGCATGATAAATCAGGCCAGACAGACAACATGTTGACCAAAATCCGAAAGGCAATAATAGCGTCACACGAAGGAGGCCCGAACGAAAAGGCTGAGTTATCATCTGATGACGAAGCAGGAGACAAAGACAGAATACATTATGTGGGCCATGCCCGGCGATTCGAAAGGCCCAAGGGCCTCAATCACCGTAAACAGGGAACTGCCATAATAGAAAGATATTCCCTTGAAAGTTTGTTCCAAATCACCGAAAAAGCGGTGAATAAATGGTTAGGTAACGATCAGCCCCTCACCCCGACCGAAAATGAATTAGCACGGTCAGCCACCCTGTGGATATCCCAATATGATATATATAATAATGATATCGTAGCACAAACGTTCTTGAGCCTCCCACCAAACGAACAGCGCATAGCTGGTGTTTACATGGTCCAACATTTGATCACGTTATAGGAGAGTCAATATTCTGGTCCTGGTCTATTGTATAAGTTGCTGGACGACATAATACTAGACAGGTGGATAAACATGGGTACTGAACTGATTAATGTCATTCTGGATCAGCGACACAAGTATATAGTATACGTGACTAGGTCCCTGCTTCCCGCTCCACCACAGGTTAAGGGACAGTCATACGACAAGCTGAACCCCCTACGAGAGGTTCATCCTGTAAAGGATGCAAACAATGAACTGCAACGGGTGTATGTCTACACCCCCTTGTCAAAATTAGAGATACTAGAAATGAAAAAAATTTTACAATCTCACGATAAAGACCCGGGGGGTTTTCACCGAGAACTAAAAGACATTCTTCGCTTAGGAGAATATACATGTGCTGACATTCTAAAGTTATTAAAAGTACTATTGCCTGCTGGTATTTACGAGAAGCTGAAAGGACAGGACTGGGAGGTGGGAGAGAAAAGGCTCAGCTGGGATCTGTTGGAAAGAGAGGAAGAGGGAAGAGGCCCGGGGGTTGGTCTGGGTCCCCGAGCTAAAGACCTACCTGAACTCCTTGTACAAGTTTTGCCCAGATTATTAATTACCAAGAAAGAAGACTGGGATGCTATTTCAGCCTGTAAACAGAAACCAGACGAGGACACTAGCGATTTTTACTCTAGGTTTAAGAAGTGTTTCACTATCAATAGTGGTCTTAAGCCCGGTAGCTATTCATATCCCGATCTTTTCGTGAGCAAACTAGTAGAAAATTCCCTACCAGAGGTAAAGTATAGGGTACTGAAGGTTGAGAGTACTTGGCAAGCAAACAGCCCTTCCCAAATGTTACAGATGTTACAATACCACCAGAACAGAATTAGAGAAGAACACGACCAGGAAAAGAGACGCATGAAAGACACAAAGATGAAGATGCTGGTGGCCCAATCGACACCGGCAAACACAAACACGAACAAGAATAGCACGAAACAAAGTAATGGGACCTGTAATTATTGCAAAAAGCCAGGCCACTTCGTAAATGAATGTGCAGTCCTGAAACACAATATAGCTATAGGTAAAACAAAGCCACGTCCTTATCCTCCCAAAGAAAATAACACACATCAGACATCAGATACGTTTCCACCGCCGCCGCCGCCTGTCCATGCACCTGCACCAGCCCACGCCACAACACAAATGTATGAGCACGCTCAGACTGACTATCCAGAATACCAAGCATATTCATGAAGCAGCCCAGAGAGGGAATTCGACTTGCCCCTTATTCCGGTTCCTGTGGACCAAGCGGGTCCCTATGTGCATGCACGTTTACTAGGACAAAATAAAAAGTTTTTGATTGACACTGGGGCGAGTAGAACTACCATCAGTCATTCCGAGGTTCCAGGGGCACCCCTCTCGGGCTCAAAGAGTATATCCCTGGGCTTTTCAGAAAAGCCTATTATCAATGAGGTTTCAGAACCAGTTTCTTTAGGAGTTGGTCCACTAATACATACAACAGACTTACTGCTTACTAAATCATGTCCGGGAAAACTTACTTGGCATAAAAACATTAAAGGAACTGGGAGCAATTATCTGTTGCTCGCCAGAAGGAGTGTGACTGTATTTACGTGATTTCAAGGGCCATTTTGTAATGAAAGATATTGACATCAGGCTTCAAAATGTACCACAACACCTATGGGCACAAGGCCCGACTGACGTAGGTTTCATGAACATTACACCATACCAGGTCACCCTCAAGGAAGGAGTGGTGCTGCCACGGATTAGACAATACAAAATTCCACCTGAAGCTGAAGTAGGGTTGCTGAAAATAATCGATGAACTCATCGCACAAGGGGTGGTGATAGAGACAGATTCAAACATATGCAATTCACCTATTCTTCCTATTCTTAAAAGAACAGATCCCAATACATCACCTGTCTATAGATTAGTTGTGGACCTGCGAGAATTAAACAAATGTGTGGTGCCACAGTACCCTGTGGTCCCGGACATTTCTTCATTATTGACTGCCATTGATGCGAAAGCTACGTTCTTTACAGTTATCAAGTACCATATACTAGGGACTCATAAGGCACCACAGTATCCAATCACTAGTGCACCTAATATGCACTCCAAGTTGTTTAGAGAGAACAGAGAGGCTGGGGCCCTGATTAGCAGAGTCCTAGACAGACTATAGCCAGAAACCAGTGTAAACATCAGAAAAAAAGTGGGGGCAGCACAAGAGGCAGATCTACTCTCCTACACAACCCCCAACCCCCAAACGGAGGGACACTAAACTAACCTTGACCAGTTGAGTCTTCGTGTTCTAAGTGGAAATACCTTGAGAGTCCATCTGCATTGGCTTGTTGGGTCCCAGGTCTACGTTCCACTGTACAGTCCATCCCCTGTAGGGAAATGGACCACCTTAAAAGTTTTGGGGTTTTCACCTTTCATCTGTTTGAGCCATAGGAGTGGCTTGTGGTCAGTATGAACTATGAAGTGAGTGCCAAACAAGTATGGCCTCAGCTTCTTCAGGACCCACACCACAGCGAAGGCCTCCCTTTCTATAGCTGACCAGAATCGCTCAGAATCATCTGTTTGGACAATGAACTTCTTGGTGTAGTCTGTACTCTGTAAGATGGGGGCAGTGCACATGGCCTGCTTTAGGTCTTCAAATGCCTTCTGACATCTAGCTGTCCACTGAACCTTTTTTGGCATTTTCTTTGAGGTAAGATCATTCAAGGGGGTCACTATAGATCCATATCTCTTCACAAACCTCCTATAATACCCAGTCAGGACTAAGAAGGCTCTCACCTGTGTCTGGGTGGTTGGAGCAACCCATTCCGTGATGGCTTGGATTTTGCTCTGTAAACGCTGAACCTGGCCCCCACCCACAAGGTGGCCCAGGTACACATCCTGACTCTGCCCTATCTGGCACTTAGTGGCCTTGATACTGAGGCCTGCTTTCTGCAGGGCCTCCAAAACATTTCTGAGGTGGACCAGGTGATCCTGCCAGGAAGAACTAAAGACAGCAATATCATCTAGATAAGCTGAGCAATAAGTTTCCATCCCTGCCAGAACTTTGTTCACCAACCTCTGAAAAGTGGCAGGTGCATTTTTCAATCCAAAGGGCATCACCACAAAGTGGTAGTGCCCACTAGGGGTTGAAAATGCTGTTTTGGCTTTTGCATCATCAGCTAACCTGATCTGCCAGTAACCAGCTGTTAGGGCAAATGTACTCAGATACTTGGCTGAGGCCAAAGTATTAATCAGTTCATCTGCCCTTGGTATGGGATAGGCATCAGTCCTGGTGACTGCATTGAGGCCTCTGTAGTCTACACAAAACCTCATTTCTTTCTTACCATCCTGGGTATGAGGTTTGGGTACTAGGACTACTGGGCTAGCCCAAGGGCTATCTGAAGGCTCAATCACACCTAACTCCAACATTTTCTGGACTTCAGTCCTGATACAGTCCCTGACATGGTCAGGTTGCCTGTAGATTTTACTCTTGACAGGCAGACTGTCCCAAGTGTCCACCTCATGGGTGCACCAGGTAGTCTGACTAGTGGTCAGGCTAAACATATGTCTGTATTGTTGCAGAACTTGTCTGCATTAAGTTTGCTGATGGTCAGTGAGGCTGCTTGCCAAAGCAACACCATCTACTGACCCATCATCAGGGTTCTGTGAGAGCAGGTCAGGGAGAGGGTCACTCTCCTCCTCCTGTTCCTCATCAGTTGCCATGAGCAAGCCCATGTCAGCCCTGTCAACATATGGTTTCAATCTGTTGACATGGAGCACCCTAAGAAGGCTCCTGGGAGTTCCGAGATTCACCAGATAGGTGACTTCTCCCTTTTGCTCAACAATGGTATGTGGGCCACTCCATTTGACCTGGAGGGCTGCTGGGGCCACAGGCTCCAACACCCACACTTTCTGTCCTGGCTGGTACACAGTCAGCACAGCCCTTTGGTCATGCCAAGTTTTTTCTAATTCTTGGCTGGCCTCCAGGTTTTTGGTTGCCTTCTTCATGTATTCGGCAATCCTGGAGCGGAGAACAAGTACATAGTCCATCACATCCTGTTTGGGGGGTTTGAGAAGTAACTCCCAGCCCTCCTTCACCACACATAATGGACCTCTTACAGGGTGCCGAACCAGAAGTTCAAATGGGCTGTAGCCAACCCCCTTCTGTCCCACTAGGGTGGGAGGTGTATGTGTGGGCCAAAGGAGACTCACTGGAGCCGTCTGCCCAGGCAGACCAGATGGGCCAGGTCGCTCCTCTTCAACTGGACTTTCAGGAGTGGAGTCCTCCCTGGAGTCTTGATCCTGGGCTGAAGTGGGGGTATACCGAGAAGCAGATATTTGGCCATGTACCCTGGCTGTGGGACCTAAAATGAATTTAACAGAATAAAATATTTTGTAAAAGTGTGAATTATACAGCCAATGAGTTTCAAGCAAATATAATGCAGCAATCTAAAAGGGAAAATGAATTGAATTTCATGATTAAACCTTTCAGTTGAAATTTCATTTATTAACCAAGCAGTTTATGTTTTATACAAATCAACTTCAAATACGCAGGTAAGAAGATGTCCTGAAATTAAAAAAGATAAGCTAGTACATGACATGCACCAACTATTTAACACAACACAGTAGAGAGGAGAAATGTGGAATTAACCATTCCAAGGTTTAGCAGGCTAAAACAGACATTTACACAACTTATGGAGATGTTTAGCATTAGTCATCATAAAAACAGTGCAGAGATTTTAGATTTGCATTTGCATTTCTATTTTGTAAAGCGCAGCATTCATCGCAAGGGACATCAAAGCGCTGGAATAGGTGAAAACCTGTTTAGAGTGAAATGTGATATATGCTGAATGCATCGGATCTAACCCAAATCTGTGGTTAACATTACTTGAGCCCTGAGAAAAACCACATCTTCAGCTTCTTTCTAAAACTTACATGATCCTCAGTGAGACGAAGCTCCAGTGGGTAGCTGCCTGATAGGTAAAGGAGCGGCCCGTGCTCAGACTCTTTTGATGTGTAGGGTTTTGGCTAGCGCGTGATTGCTTGACCTAAGGTCATGAGAGGAGACATAGATTTCCAGATTGTCCTGCAGTATTTTGGGGTCACGTTTATACTATGCTCTGTGCGCATAGCAAAGAAGCTTAAACTTGTCTCCTTGTCTTTTAGGAAGCCAATGGAACTCTTTCAAGCAGGCAGAGGTCAAACTATACTTGGACTTTTTGCAACCCAGTTTGGCTGCAGCATTCTGAACAACCTGTAGATGGGAAAAAAGATAGTCAGCCATGCCAACATAAAGTGTCTTCCCATAGTCTAGATCGCTGGTCAGTAGAGCCTGGGTAATGGTTTTCCTCCAGTTCAAAGGCATCCACTTAAAAAATCTCCTGAGTATTTTTGAGTGACAAAGCATTTACCACAGCGAGCTCGAATTTGGTCCTGCATGTTTAGTGCATTGTCGGCCAGGATTCCCAGATTTTTCAGCACACGTTTAGGCACGGGAGCAGTGCCCAATGGCCAATGGCCACCAAGTTGTGTCCCAGAGTGTGCGTTGCCAAAGAGCAATACCTCTGATTTATCGCCATTTAACTTCCGGCAGTGGGCTGACACTGACAGTGTTGAAAGTCACTGCCAAGTGACTTTGAACACTCTCCCCTCTGCTTTCAGGTCTTCCTTCTTCTGAATGCAGGCTTGTATTCCGAGGGACACTTCTCCTGTCTTCACAAGCAGGATGTCTTCTTTGGCTCCCATTGAAAACGACGCCGCAACCCGACACCAAAAGACACCTATGCACACGGCTTCCCTGGGTGAGGTAACTCCAGCACTACAGTGCTCCTGTGTGTGTTGGCTCTAGAACTACTTACCCTGTAAGTGACTTGCTTGTAGACTCTCCCGAAGTATCCTAAAACTTTAAAATTCGAACCGCGACTTGCTCCATTGAAGTCAATTGGGATCCGCGGTTGTGTTCTCACACTGCATGCGCCTGCCTTGGGTGGATTAGTGAGGCCCCAGCGCTTCTGCAGGCCCTAGGCTCTGTCCCCTCTCAAGTCGTTGTTCCTAAGTCTCTTTTTTAGTATATGGTCTGGTACGCCCCTAGGGCCCCAGCCATATTTGTGCTTAATTTATTGTGAAACGTTGATTCATACATATGTTCCTGACTTCTAATCTCATAAAGAGATTAGTAGAGTGTGTCTAGTAATAAATACATATATATTTGATATATATACCTGTGTGGTGTCCTTTTATTTAGTAATTCAAGAGATTATAAGGTAAAACAAGCTGCTTTACATTCCTCCAAGACGTAGCCTGAAGGCTGCTCTCCACAGCTACCACTAGGATAGCTTTCTTTAAAAGGTTGTCGTAAACCCATCTACCATAAGAGTCGAATTGGACTGGTGCAAGGTGTCCACTTTAACTAGTGAACAGCATATACCAGGCCAACATCTCACATTGTTGGGCAGCGTGTGGGATTCCAGCTTGCCATTGTTTTACCAGAAAATCTCTATTGGAATTACTAATTGAAAACCACTACAGGTACTCAAGGTACATATAAAGTCAAGCATAGTATCAATAAGTTCTACTGAACTTAGAGCTGTGTGCCAAGGGATAGCACACCCTTTCTACAGCTCAAGCTTGGATCAGTATGCCACAAACTAGTGTAGGTAGTACAACTCTGCACAACACTAGAATGTCCTTAAGGGTTGGAACCAGTGGGTCCACCCAGCCACAGTATAAGGACATGACTTTCTTTGACTTGAAAGCCATGTGTGCTGCAAGGCACCTGAGGATAGGACAGAGTCCGTCCACACTACACCTGATAGATCTGCTGACAGCAGATGATCTTAGATTAGCTCTAGGAGCTAATGGGTCTGAATCAGGGGGTGAGTCAATTACAGTGTCTGGGTCTGATGATGAAAATCAGGATGACCTGGACTCTGTGGTTGAAGGGCCAGACCCACAATGGTCTGAAAAGGACAGAGGAATTCTCCCTAAGAGAACTGACAGATTGGAGGAAAGGCCTAGGTCCCCTTCAAGGGAATCTGACCACTCCTATCACTCTGGCAGAGAATCTGTCCAGCAGAGGAACTCCTACCTTCCTAGAAGGGAGACCTCCTCTGACAGAATGTACAAACTGCTGCAGTATGAGGAAGCAAGATTTGCCCTCAACACCAAGCAGTTGGCATTAGACAGAGAAACCTTTGAGCTCCAGAGAGCTTCTAGAAGAGAGGGGTTAGAATCCCCTGGTGGTAACTCTGCTGGCAGTCATGATCACACTCGCAATCATGAAACAATCAGTGCTTAGACGCCCCTCGGCATTAACGCGCTATATAAATAAAATTACCATTACATAACATTTTTACCTTGAAAAGGCACCATTAAACTGCAAATGTCACAATTCTGAAATGTCCAAATGTAGATGACATTGTGAAGATACCTACAACAGATTAAAACAAAAAGAGTAGTAATGAAACATAATAAAATCGCCACATTATAAAGTCATCTTTTTGAGGACACATTTTCCAAAACACAATCAGAGATGAACAATCCAAATGAACACAAAAGTAATTGTGTCCAAACTCAGATCAACAAAGATCTGTGGCCTGGATTTCCCTTAACTTCCCCTTCCAAAAAACATGTCCAGCACATACTTTTTTTCTCATTACATCAATAGTTGGTTTACCAGTTACTGTGAAATGTAAAGAGTTACTTGCACTCGGGTAGGTGTTGACAACAATATCCTGACGTAACTCAGCTCCTCCCTCCTCACCACTATCATCTTCATTTGGCATTTCAGGATCGCAGGGCTATATTGTGCAGCATGCAGCAGGCCATGGTGATTTGGCACATCTTAAAGGGTGAGTTGAAAAATACTTCACCAGTCTTATCCAGACAGCAAAGTCTGGTCTTAGGAGCCCAAAAGCCCGCTCCACTGGCCTAAGTTTTGTCCTATGGACCTCATTAAAGCAGACTTCCCCTCGTATTGTTGGATTCCTCAGCAGTGCCAACAACCATAGGTCAGTTAGGGTAAGCTGGGTCTCCTAAATGGAAAAAAAGAGAAGAGCCAAGATACGTATCATCATTTCAGATGATTTACCCTAGAAATTACCCAAACAATATTATGTCAGATTGCACTTACCAACAAGCCAGGCCCTCTTGCTTCCAAGTTGTGAAATTTGCAGGGGTATGCTGCTGTTCCGTAGTACTATGACTGATCTGGTAAAACTTGGACAGACACTTGTGATGTACAAATCAGCTACGCAGACAACTTGCTAATTGATTGAATGAAAGTGCTTCCGATTATGTGGTGGCACTAAAGCAATATATGTGCCATCAATTGCTCCCATCACATGTGGTAAGCAACCCAAACCATAGAAATTGCCCTTCACATTTGCAAAATCTTAATGTCAGGGAAACTGGATGAAGCTGTTGATGTGTCTGGGCCTACATTTTGGACCCTTCCCTGTCTAGGCACTTGGCCTACCCACACATGCGAGGTAGCATTTTTCTCGGAGACCTGGGGGAACACTGGGTGGTAGGAAATGTGTGCTGGCCTGGTGATCACACAACTTTCCCACACAGAAATGTGAGGAAAATGTGATTTTGTAGCTAAATTTGATGTTTACTGGAGACTCTGGGTAAGAAAACGTTTGGGATCCATGCATGCCGCACCTCCTTGAATTTGTCAGGGTGTCTAAATTTCAGGAATGTCTGGGCTTGGTAGTTTTCCCTAGATGACCGCTGAGCCCAGCACCAAAAATGCAGGTGCTCTCCTTGCAAAAACTGTTCATTTTGTGATAGATTATTTTGATGGTGCCACAATATATTTTGGGCCCTTTCCTATCATGGGCACTTAGCCCACCCACATAAGAGGGTAGCAATGTTATTGGGATATCAGGGGGAATGCTGCATGGTAGGACATTTGTGGTTTCCTTCTGATTCTGGAGGTGTGAGTAAAAATATGCCCATGAATGCTTTTAAGTAGACGACAAATGAAATGGAGTTACCTAACCTTTTGAGCTAATAGTTGATTTACTTTTAATCCCATTTGAAAGGCCGCTTACTCCAGTGGCCATAAGTATTTATGTAAGATGCAGCACGTTTTTACATGTGACAATTTTAAAGTGCTGAAAAATGTCCTATGATATGAAGTGTTTCGTAGATTACTTCTCTGCACTTGTAAATTCCCCCACATCAAAAGGAGATACAATTGTATGTTTGTGTCATCCATGTATTGGTGTCACATATGGCAAAAACTGTGTCCTGTGCTACAGGTACATACCACACAGACAGTGCCACCCGTGCAATTATATCCCATTCATATGTACACATGTTCATACATTCTCAAAGAACACACTTTCACTGACACACATGGCAGCACTTTCATATTGCCCTCAGTCATAGCATGTAATTCAAGCCATCATATCTGGCTCTATGGACTTTAGGCATCAAGACAATGAAGCTGGCCATGAGGGTGTCTGGTAAGAATGCACAAGTTGTTTAGCCTACAGTAGCTCACAATGTTTTGCGCTGATATGAAGTAGCTCACTTCACAGAAAATGTAGAAGCCTCCTGGACTGGATGATGCCATTGGTCTGGATAATGCTCTTTGGAAACATTTGCCCGGAGGGGCGGCTCTCTAGTCACGCTCGCGCAGCTTGTCAGCGCGTTTTATTTGTACTTACCGCTTTTTTATTAAGTGTGTTTTCTGGATGTTTTCTATCCCTGCTTTTAGATAGGAGTGCCCCCTTACTCCACATAATTGTTGAATCACCGCTCTTTTAGCGGGTCCGGGCTCCCGGGTGGTTTGGGCACAGCAGCGCTCCGACTTTGGGTGCCATTTTGGGATGGTCAGCGGCTCTCTGGCAGAGCGCCATCTTTAGCGTCCTTGTGGGGCAGGTAAGACCTCATCTGGAGGACCTATTTAAACCGCTCCTTTTAGCGCAGCGGGATCGCGCAGCGGGGTTGCCTTCGCTTTTGCCGGAGTCTTGCCAGAGTCATGCCCGTCTGCGCCCGTCAGCGTCCCGGAGGCGGCGGAGCGGCGGGAGTGCCTGGCTGTAATTCTTTTTATTGGGTAAGATGGTCTGCTATACTGCTAGGGAACTACATGCTTTGCAAAGCTTTTCTTGCGCTTGCCGATCCGTGTTCCCGGGCCGTTACAGGGGTAAACGGTTGTGTCCTGGCTGCGGTTGGACGTCCGGTTATGCCCCGGCCGCTTCATCTCGGAGAGACGAGGTTTGTGTCAAACACCTCTGCTTAATGCTTAATACGAGATCGGTAGGTAAGCACGCCTTGGAGATCTTTGATCTCCTTTGAGGAAATTAAAATATCATGAGGCCTATGTGTCCCCGTGTGTTCCCCGTCAATCATGTGCACATACATGTAACCTATGTATTTCCCCTCCATGGCCTGTCTATCATGATGCTTATGCTATAACGTGGCCTGCCATCATCCAGTCTCCCATGAGAGAAACGACAAATCTGCTCTGAGGCCTACACATTTTGCATCATGTTTTCCCGCATTTCCATTATTGTGGCTCAGCCAGAGCCGAAAAGAGGTTTCAGGCCTCAGAACGCTCTGAAAGCTGCAGCTGCGTATCCTTGGCCTTGCACACTTGGGCCTCAGCCAAAGGGGCCCTGACCGAGGTACCGAGACAGTATTGAGCACGGTTATCTGCTTACTCCTACCGAAACCACATTCCTGCCTGGAGAAGGAGGAATAAACACGACCCATCTGCAAAGGAGAAAGCCTAGCCTTTCTGTCTCTTTTTGTGCAATTGCAAAGCTCACGTCAGTAAAAAGCCCATAGCCCCCATGTAAAACTTTAGCAGTAAATGAAGAAATAGATGCCACATTGGCTCTTGGTGATGGGCAACCTATGTCACAAATCAGTCCCTGCTCCAGACTTTAGATATCAGATGATACAAGATGTGCTGGTCGCCCTGACACTGAAGGCCTCACTTCCAGACTCCAGACTCCCTGGTTGCATAGCAACCCTTTCACACGTCAGTTACACGTCATGCTCGAGTTGAGCACAAGTAAGGCAAAGTTCCAGTAAAATTCCAGCTGATCACGCAACCCCCTCCAGGCATCCACCCACCTATGACACTCACCTATTATCATCAAGTGGACGCCCACCTTCACGCCTACTTACACACCCACATGCTCTTATCTCATTCTCTCTTGCTCCGCCTGAAGCACTCCTGCTTACGTATATTATTACAATGTATATATACTGTACTCTGTGAATAAAGTTTGAGAATATTCTGAGAAGACCCTTCCTGATCCCTTGTGGTGATGGAACTATTCTCCCTATAACTCGAGTTATTTGAATAAAGCCCTTTTTGAACCTGACACCACGGACTCAGCCTCTTGCTTCATGCATGATCATATTGATATATAGAAATTCCGAGCGCGTAATATTTTATTTACGACATTAATGGCGCCCGAACAGGGACAAATCTCCTTCCCCATGCGCCGGAGATGAAGGTCCAGTTTTGCCCCCTTCCACAGCCGTGACGGACTTCGAGTGTACACGCCGCGGGTTTTCCCGCCAACTCCCTCAGGCCAACGAAGGAGACGGACTGCGACCAGGCATCCATACGAGGCGGTGAGGATTGCGGATCGTCCCGACCCAGAGCCCACCCTGCGAGAGAGCTGTGTCCGAGGTTTCTAGAGATCCACCTAAGATACGCCATTCCCTGCGCAGCGTCAAGTGTCCGAGGCCTTCAAGTTCAAGTACAAGTTCTGCTTCCCGGTGAGTTTCTCATGGGGGTTGCAATAATGACGGGTTCATTTAATGAACACGGTAAAGACGTGTCTCACTTGTGAGACCGGTATGTTCAAGAGCATGCATTCAAGAATTAATGTTTTCAAGAATTAAAGTCCAAGTTTTCAGGTGCACCGATATAACTGTATGAATGTTATTGTCTTAGTAAGGTTCAGTTAGGTTTGAATGTGTCAGGTTTTTGTGTAAGTTTGTTTCATTGTGATTTTTGGGTTTTTTTGTTCATTGTGATTTTTTTTTTCGGTTACATTCCAACATGCCGTTATTTTCAAAACTGCGTAAGATATGTACCAGAAAAGGTGTACTAGAGGAACCAGTTAACATTCCGCCTAGAGACACACCTGGACATTTTATGTACTGTAAGCATGGTTTAGATGCCGTGTTGTTTTTAGAACTATGGGTGGATTACACGAAGGATTTAGAGACAAAGTATAAATGGCCCATTACGGGAACGTGGGATGCGGAATGAATTATGAAGGTAGAGGAAGAGATATGGAAGAGAAAATCTAGACCTGCTCAGAAGGACGCCATTGAGTTATGGCGCAAGGAGTCACATAGAAGAACAAAGAAAGAGTTCCACAAAGCAGAGAGAAGTAGACAGGAGTCCGAAAAAGCCAAAGAAGAGAAATTACAGGAGGAAGGGGAACGGGTAAAAAGAGAGCAGACTGAAAGAAAAAGAAATACTGTCGTTGCTGGTATTTACCCCGTCCTTTCAGAGGAACTAGCAAAAGTGGCCCCAGTAGAAAGACCAGTTAGAGTGCCACCGCAAGTACCCCGAAAAATAAAACAAACAGCATCCGAAACGTTCATTAACACCTACCTAGAGGAATCCCCACCAGCATACGTGGACGGATTTTTCCCTGCACCCCCAACGCAAGAACAGCTTCAGGAGCTCGAGGACAGCGGGGAGGGAGGATCCGGGGCAACCTCAGGAGGGGGGCCGACAGTAAAAGTAGACATCTCCGAATGTATATATGACCCAGATCCAGGAGAGGGCCGAATGCTCGTGTTTTCACTACGGCTTAGACGAGCAGTCGCAGATTTGGAAAAATTACCATATATGGATAAACATCTAAAGAAAATGTACACATTCATAAGAACAGGGGAAGGTTCTGAGTGCATAGCAGAAGCTGTACAAAATAGAAAGGTAATTATCAAGAACTATATCCTTCGCTTCCTAATTAATTGTCTGATCAGGGAAAAAGACGAAGGCGACGGGGACGTAGACCGTTTTTATATTGGTTGGAGTTATCGCATAGATGCCGGTCAGCATGATAAATCAGGCCAGACAGACAACATGTTGACCAAAATCCGAAAGGCAATAATAGCGTCACACGAAGGAGGCCCGAACGAAAAGGCTGAGTTATCATCTGATGACGAAGCAGGAGACAAAGACAGAATACATTATGTGGGCCATGCCCGGCGATTCGAAAGGCCCAAGGGCCTCAATCACCGTAAACAGGGAACTGCCATAATAGAAAGATATTCCCTTGAAAGTTTGTTCCAAATCACCGAAAAAGCGGTGAATAAATGGTTAGGTAACGATCAGCCCCTCACCCCGACCGAAAATGAATTAGCACGGTCAGCCACCCTGTGGATATCCCAATATGATATATATAATAATGATATCGTAGCACAAACGTTCTTGAGCCTCCCACCAAACGAACAGCGCATAGCTGGTGTTTACATGGTCCAACATTTGATCACGTTATAGGAGAGTCAATATTCTGGTCCTGGTCTATTGTATAAGTTGCTGGACGACATAATACTAGACAGGTGGATAAACATGGGTACTGAACTGATTAATGTCATTCTGGATCAGCGACACAAGTATATAGTATACGTGACTAGGTCCCTGCTTCCCGCTCCACCACAGGTTAAGGGACAGTCATACGACAAGCTGAACCCCCTACGAGAGGTTCATCCTGTAAAGGATGCAAACAATGAACTGCAACGGGTGTATGTCTACACCCCCTTGTCAAAATTAGAGATACTAGAAATGAAAAAATTTTTACAATCTCACGATAAAGACCCGGGGGGTTTTCACCGAGAACTAAAAGACATTCTTCGCTTAGGAGAATATACATGTGCTGACATTCTAAAGTTATTAAAAGTACTATTGCCTGCTGGTATTTACGAGAAGCTGAAAGGACAGGACTGGGAGGTGGGAGAGAAAAGGCTCAGCTGGGATCTGTTGGAAAGAGAGGAAGAGGGAAGAGGCCCGGGGGTTGGTCTGGGTCCCCGAGCTAAAGACCTACCTGAACTCCTTGTACAAGTTTTGCCCAGATTATTAATTACCAAGAAAGAAGACTGGGATGCTATTTCAGCCTGTAAACAGAAACCAGACGAGGACACTAGCGATTTTTACTCTAGGTTTAAGAAGTGTTTCACTATCAATAGTGGTCTTAAGCCCGGTAGCTATTCATATCCCGATCTTTTCGTGAGCAAACTAGTAGAAAATTCCCTACCAGAGGTAAAGTATAGGGTACTGAAGGTTGAGAGTACTTGGCAAGCAAACAGCCCTTCCCAAATGTTACAGATGTTACAATACCACCAGAACAGAATTAGAGAAGAACACGACCAGGAAAAGAGACGCATGAAAGACACAAAGATGAAGATGCTGGTGGCCCAATCGACACCGGCAAACACAAACACGAACAAGAATAGCACGAAACAAAGTAATGGGACCTGTAATTATTGCAAAAAGCCAGGCCACTTCGTAAATGAATGTGCAGTCCTGAAACACAATATAGCTATAGGTAAAACAAAGCCACGTCCTTATCCTCCCAAAGAAAATAACACACATCAGACATCAGATACGTTTCCACCGCCGCCGCCGCCTGTCCATGCACCTGCACCAGCCCACGCCACAACACAAATGTATGAGCACGCTCAGACTGACTATCCAGAATACCAAGCATATTCATGAAGCAGCCCAGAGAGGGAATTCGACTTGCCCCTTATTCCGGTTCCTGTGGACCAAGCGGGTCCCTATGTGCATGCACGTTTACTAGGACAAAATAAAAAGTTTTTGATTGACACTGGGGCGAGTAGAACTACCATCAGTCATTCCGAGGTTCCAGGGGCACCCCTCTCGGGCTCAAAGAGTATATCCCTGGGCTTTTCAGAAAAGCCTATTATCAATGAGGTTTCAGAACCAGTTTCTTTAGGAGTTGGTCCACTAATACATACAACAGACTTACTGCTTACTAAATCATGTCCGGGAAAACTTACTTGGCATAAAAACATTAAAGGAACTGGGAGCAATTATCTGTTGCTCGCCAGAAGGAGTGTGACTGTATTTACGTGATTTCAAGGGCCATTTTGTAATGAAAGATATTGACATCAGGCTTCAAAATGTACCACAACACCTATGGGCACAAGGCCCGACTGACGTAGGTTTCATGAACATTACACCATACCAGGTCACCCTCAAGGAAGGAGTGGTGCTGCCACGGATTAGACAATACAAAATTCCACCTGAAGCTGAAGTAGGGTTGCTGAAAATAATCGATGAACTCATCGCACAAGGGGTGGTGATAGAGACAGATTCAAACATATGCAATTCACCTGTTCTTCCTATTCTTAAAAGAACAGATCCCAATACATCACCTGTCTATAGATTAGTTGTGGACCTGCGAGAATTAAACAAATGTGTGGTGCCACAGTACCCTGTGGTCCCGGACATTTCTTCATTATTGACTGCCATTGATGCGAAAGCTACGTTCTTTACAGTTATCGATCTGAAGAACGCCTTTTTCAGTATCCCAATACATCCGGACAGCCAATATCTTTTCGGTTTCAGTTTAAAAGGCCGTAGCTTCAGATTCACAAGAGCACCACAGGGCTTCACGGAAAGTCCTAGCATCTACAGTCAGGCACTAAAAAGACAACTAGACAGTATTCACATGCCTACCACTACAGCACTGATACAGTATGTAGATGACATTCTCATCACTGCACGATCAGAAACTGACTGTGAAAGTGCATCACTCACTGTTTTACACTTCCTAGCTGACAAGGGGCACAAAGTGTCCCCTTCGAAGTTACAATTCTGTGAACAGCAAGTGGCGTACCTTGGGCACTTGCTATCCAAGGAGGGTAGGCGACTGACACCAGAACGTATTCAATTGATTTCTGGCCTTTCACGGCCCAAGACATAAAAGGAGGTACGTGCATTCATTGGCCTCACTTCATATTGCAGGCAGTGGATTCCGCAGTATGCTTACATAGCCAAGCCCCTAATACAGTTGACGACACAGGAGGTAGCTTCTACTAAAGTCCTCCCTTGGACACAAGAACACACTGTGGCATTTGAAGAATTAAAAAGAGCTTTATGTCAAGCACCAGTTTTAGCGATCCCTGATTACAACAAATCTTTTATGCTTTTTGTGACAGAGCGAGATGGAACAGCACTATCTGTCCTAACACAAGATCATGCAGGAAAACACAAGCCCTGTGCTTATTTTTCTAGTACATTGGACCCAGTAGCACAGGCTTTGCCTGCGTGCCTAAAATCTGTTGCAGCAACTGCCTTAGCCATAAGACAAAGTGACTCGATAGTGCTGGGCCACCCCCTGACAATACAAGTACCACACGCAGTAGAGGTTCTCTTGAACCAAACACAAACCCAACACCTGACTGTAGCGAGACTGACAGGTTATGAGCTGACGTTATTTCAACCACACATAGAGATCAGACGATGCAACATACTGAATCCTGCTACTCTTTTGCCCTCCAGTACAGAAAACGTTTCCCCACATGACTGTGTTGAAGTAATACATACCGTGACTAAACCAAGACAAGACTTGACAGATGTTGCATTCCCAGACCCTGACCTAACACTCTATGTTGACGGTTCATGTATGAGGACGGGGGCGGGAGAATTAGTGGCAGCATATGCAGTGACCACTGCTACTGAAATCATAGAGACTAAAAAAAGAGACATACTGTCAGCACAAGCAGCAGAGCTCATCGCTCTGACACAAGCGTGCATAAGAGCTAAGCACCTGAGAGTAAACATTTACACTGACTCACAATACGCATATGGGGTAGTTCATGACTTCGGAGTACTATGGAGGGAAAGAGGTTTCTTGACCTCTCACGGGGCCAAGATACAGCATGGCCCCCTTATTCAAGCCCTTCTGTAAGTTATACATTTACCTACAGCCATAGCTATCCTGAAATGCAAAGCACATACTAAAGCCACAGATACCATTTCTCAAGGCAATGATCTGGCAGACCGAACAGCTAAACAGACAGCTCAGACCCCACTAGACATGACAAAATCACAGATACCATCAATAACCAAAGCCATGACAGTCAGGGATCCTTCCAAGGATGTACAAGCCATACAGACACATGCTACTCTAGACGAATTAAAGAAATGGTCGGAACAAGGAGGGGTACTGACTGATCAGGGTTGGATGACTAAGGGCAAAGAAACATGGTTTCTTCCTGATTCGATGGTACAAGTTGTAGGAAATGGGACCCCCGGCCGGCCAGGGCTTGCGCCACAGCCAGTCAGAGACCACCACTCCTATGAAAGGTCGACCCCTGCTCGCCCTCTAGGTAACGCGGCGCGGGCAGCCAGGCCTATCTCGGAGGACATGTGAAGCATTTGCGCACGCACCCACCAACAACAACCTCCCGGGCCTCCCACAAAAGGAACTCCACACCAAGTATATATATGAAAAATAGACTCTGTATTAAGCAGGACACATAGGAACACACATCGTACAAGGTGCCAGGGGCACGGGTAGGGGCTTCGGGGAAGAAGGTACAGCACAGGGCCAAGGGACCACTGCCAGGAATCGTACAGGGGACATCTGGTAGTCAGGGGGGGGGGAAACAGGACAAGGTACACAACAACAGGAGCACCCGTAGAGGTGCAACACAGAATACGTGTAGGGATCACATTAGACTTGGTCCATAGCAATCCACAGGCCAGCGGGCCTTTCTGGGGCCAGGTGCCCAAGAGTCTCGATGTTCATGGCAGGGAGCCCGGGGCAAAGCTAAACGAAGCAGTGGCCCACTAAGTGCTGGGCCACTGAGGGACCTCGTGGGAGCCTTACCGGCCCTGGGGAAAAAGGGTGCCAACGGGTGGAGCCACTCGGGCTCTGGGGGCAATGATACGGTGGAGCCTCTTGGGGCTCAGACCATTGGGGGGGGCACGCGGAGTCCCTCTCGGGGGACGTGGCTTCGTGGGAGGCCTCCCGGGCCTCGGGGCACAACCGGAGATTCACTCGAGGGGGGGGGGGCGGACACCGACAATGTGTCCCGACGCCCCTCCTCCCTGTGGCTCGCCGCAGCACTCACCGGTTTTGGTGCGCCGGTCTCCTTCGCTGCGCCAGCCTTCTCCTTGTGCTCCAGGGCTCTCTCTCTCTCGGGAGCCCCGGGGAAGGTCAGCAACTTCACGGGGGTATCGTAGGAGCGCGGGGTGAGCTCCCGCCGCTCCTGCTTCGTCGTTCTTCTTCGGCCGGCCTCTCCTCTATCTCCCGGGCCGGCAGCCAATCACGGCGCGGCCTGGGGAATGACGCTAGTGGGGAATCCCGGGCTGGCAGCCAATACCAGCGCGGCCCGGGGATGACGTCACTAGGGTCCCGGGCGGCGGCGGTGAACTCGGGGGGGAATCGACGAGGAGTGGGCTCCCTCGTAAGGCACACGGGCAGGGAATAGAGCGAGGTAGGCACTCGCTGGGGGTATCGAACCCCGGTAGCACGGGGCAGACGCCGGGTGAGCACCGGCTTGTTGAATGTAGCGCTACCAGCGCTGGTGCAGGAGTGAAGGACCCCAAAGCGGTAGGGGGCAGGGAGCAGCGCTTCCAGGCGCTGGGCAGAAGGGACAGCGCTCCCCCAGCGCTAGATGCAGGTTACCAAAGTCCGTCGGTAGTCCAGGACCTCAGGGGGGCCCAGCAGCGCCAAAGAGGGGAAAGGGCCGTCCTCAGTCCAGGAGTAGGGCAGGGCCCAGGGAGGCACGCCACCCCTGAGCCCCAGCAGCAGCAGCTCCGGGTAGATTCAAGTTGGAGAACAAGAACAAGTCCAGAGTGTCACAGCACCCTTTTTATACACACATTCTTGGTCTGAAGGGGCAGGCAGGGGGAGAACCAGCTGGAACTGGTTATGGGGGATTCTTTACACTGGCCAGGCTAGGAACATCAGCCGCACCCCAGGGGGTGGAGCCAGCAGTGTCTGGGGAAAACCCAGCCTCATTCATGACACTCAAACCAGACGGTCAATCCACAAGCAGACCCAGGCTCACTCCTCCCCTCACATCAGTATGCTAAACACTCCATTCACCACCGGGCAGACCCTCCCAGATCCTGGGAGCCAGGCTCACCGGCCAGCCCCGGCCAATCATACGCCAGGCACATATTCCACAAATATGCCAACTTCCAAAAGGGGGACTTCTACACTAGACACACTCATACCTCATATACCGTTGCGCAGCATTCAACCTCACGAGTTCATACATACCAGACTTGACCCTGCACACCCTACGCACCGGGAACTACCGAGGACTCATCCCTCCCCCATGTATTCCTATGGAAGGGTAGGTCGCTCTCTCCTCACACTCACTCAGAGGGGGAATCACCATCCCCAGGTTACATATACCATAAAAACTTCAGGGGCGGACCTGCCAGATGGGCCACGTCCAACACAAGTGATCATAAATACCGCACATAGTCCTGCACACCTAGGAGAGAAAGCAATGCTAGACAGCTTACAGAATATATGGTACAACAAGCACCTGCGTGCAGCAGCGAAACAAAAGGTCAGAACATGTATGATCTGTTGCCAATTCAATCCAGGTAAAGGCATTCCAATGGAACAAGGTGGATTCCATCCACCTGACCATCCTTTTGAAGTCCTCCAAATGGATTATATCCAAATGGACAGATGTAGAGGTTACAAATATGTCCTGGTAGTAGTATGTTCACTATCAAGATGGACAGAGGCCTGTCCAGTTCCTGATTATACTGCTGTAACTACCGCCAGACAATTGGTGCAAGAGTTTTTCCCACGTTATGGATTACCGCGTGTCGTATATTCCGACAACGGTCAGCCTTTCTCCTCTGAACTCATGAAACAGGTGTCCCTTCTGTTAGGGTATACCTGGAAGTTCCATTGTGTACGACATCCTGAGGCAGCAGGCCTTGTAGAAACTAGACACAACCAGACCTTAAAGATAAAACTAGCAAAGATTTGCGCAGACAAAGGTGTAGATTGGATGGTAACCCTGCCGGTTGCCCTCTTTTACATGCGAATGGTAGCCCATTCTTGAACAGGCTTATCTCCCTATGAAGTGGTCTTTGGTAGACCACCGAATATGTGGGGCACTCCGATGCCTAAAAAGATCACTGATGTTGATAGTAACATGCTGACAGATTACCTGGCTTCCTTGATGTCTGCACTACTCTCTTGTCGTTCGCAGGTTGCTGCCGCCTTCCCTGACAACACCCAGGTCAAGGAACATTCCCTCGCTCCTGGGGATTACGTATTAATACGGAACTTTGATAGAACGAGCCCTCTTGAGCCGAGGTGGAAGACGCCCAAGTTGGTATTATTAACCACGAGGACCGCTGTTAAAGTCGAAGGACGGAAAGGATGGGTTCATCTTCATCATTGTAAACGCTACTTTGGAAATAACGATTCGTTTAAAAAGGACATAAACTTTTCAGACTTTGAGCCCCCTTTACTAGAGAAGACTCCCCAGCAGGAGTACAAAGCTATACTTAGATCTAGAAAGTCAGAACCCGTTTGATCAATTAAGTCCACTAGGTGGTGAAGCGGTTGAACATGTATTCTGGCTTGCATAAGATCTTGGACACTACTGATGAGAAAAAGAGCAAGATGAAAAGCAAATACTGTAAAATATTACGTGGTAGATGTATAGTGACTTTGATTTTTCTATTTCTTCTGTGCATCACGATAATATGTATCAGCTTATTACTACATGCTATTTTTCATCCTATTGCCTCACTCTTACACTCTTCCACTAATGATACTATAATGCACACATTTAGTGATCTGCCATCCCATGAGCTATCATATCGACTTGCCTTACGCAACAATACCTTTATTCAGATGCTGCACCATTCACATCAGACTAGCAATGCTACAGACTGCTGGGTCTGTGGCCGACTTCCCCCGTATCAGAAGGTGAAGGGAGTGTTGCCTCTTTTCCCTTTTCCATTCTCCCATAATGGTTCTTGCGGAGCATGGTTTGCCTTAATGACATCCATCAACGGTGATGCCAAAGAATGTCAAGACAAGGAGTGTAGGGGCGACTGGGTATGGGGTAACTTGAATAAAGTCATGAATAAAGCATGTTTCCCAGATGAAGAAGGTCTTCCCCAAAGGAAAGGTACAGATCTAGAAAATGAAGAGTATCTGCAAGGAAATGCGACCCTCGACTTTATAGTGTTGAATGTCAAGCCCATACACAATTTAGGTCCATCCTCAATTACAGTCCTGCCAGTAAAAGGGAACTTGTGTGTCAGAAAAGAAGGCTCAGTACATTTGGGGCACAGCGAGTGTAACACTATAATAGTGTTTAAAGACAAAGGAAAGTCTTACTTCAGAGCATCACGACACACCTATTTTATTTGTGGCCAGACAGCCTATGTGCAACTGCCCTTAGACTGGGGTGGGACGTGCTATATATCATTTCTTTTACCACCCGTTTTCTTGGCCCCCTCGAACTATCATCAAAATCTCCAACTAGCACTTATCAGACACAGACGAGGGCTCGATGCCTCTGGCATTGACCAGACTGAAACAGCTTGGGAACAATATACAGATTTCAACAAAGGATTCTTTTTCTTCATAGGTCCCGTCCAGAATAGTAAACTTATCCGCAGGCTAACAAGGATTCTAGAAACAGTTGCTAATGAAACTGCATCAGCTCTGGGGAACTTGACCCAGGAACAGTCTGCTATGAGAATGGTTGTTCTTCAGAATCGTCTTGTTCTTGACGTCATCCTAGCGGATAGGGGCGGGGCCTGTAGGGTCATCGGTTCCAGCTGTTGCATTTTCATTCCTAATAACGCACCGTCTGTATACAAAGCAATAACAAGACTCCACAAGATTGCCCAAAGCATACACCAAGACCCAGGCACGTGGACTTGGTCCAGTTGGCTCTGGGGAGTAATATCGGCATGGGGATGGAATGTGTTGACCGTCTGTGGACTAATACTACTGATGATATTCAGTTGTTGCCTATGTCTGCAGTGTGGCCCGGCCATTTGCGGCCTGTGTGCTACTGCATGTGTTCCACATCCCCATTTACAAGGCATTGAAAATGGTAAAATAATGCTGCAAGAACAGATCGACTGTCTCATGAGAATAGATGTGACATGAGGGTCCACTAGGGGACAAGGAGGGAATGAGGAAATTAAAATATCATGAGGCCTATGTGTCCCCGTGTGTTCCCCGTCACTCATGTGCACATAAATGTAACCTATGTATTTCCCCTCCATGGCCTGTCTATCATGATGCTTATGCTATAACGTGGCCTGCCATCATCCAGTCTCCCATGAGAGAAACGACAAATCTGCTCTGAGGCCTACACGTTTTGCATCATGTTTTCCCGCATTTCCATTATTGTGGCTCAGCCAGAGCCGAAAAGAGGTTTCAGGCCTCAGAACGCTCTGAAAGCTGCAGCTGCGTATCCTTGGCCTTGCACACTTGGGCCTCAGCCAAAGGGGCCCTGACCGAGGTACCGAGACAGTATTGAGCACGGTTATCTGCTTACTCCTACCGAAACCACATTCCTGCCTGGAGAAGGAGGAATAAACACGACCCATCTGCAAAGGAGAAAGCCTAGCCTTTCTGTCTCTTTTTGTGCGATTGCAAAGCTCACGTCAGTAAAAAGCCCATAGCCCCCATGTAAAACTTTAGCAGTAAATGAAGAAATAGATGCCACATTGGCTCTTGGTGATGGGCAACCTATGTCACAAATCAGTCCCTGCTCCAGACTTTAGATATCAGATGATACAAGATGTGCTGGTCGCCCTGACACTGAAGGCCTCACTTCCAGACTCCAGACTCCCTGGTTGCATAGCAACCCTTTCACAAGTCAGTTACACGTCATGCTCGAGTTGAGCACAAGTAAGGCAAAGTTCCAGTAAAATTCCAGCTGATCACGCAACCCCCTCCAGGCATCCACCCACCTATGACACTCACCTATTATCATCAAGTGGACGCCCACCTTCACGCCTACTTACACACCCACATGCTCTTATCTCATTCTCTCTTGCTCCGCCTGAAGCACTCCTGCTTACGTATATTATTACAATGTATATATACTGTACTCTGTGAATAAAGTTTGAGAATATTCTGAGAAGACCCTTCCTGATCCCTTGTGGTGATGGAACTATTCTCCCTATAACTCGAGTTATTTGAATAAAGCCCTTTTTGAACCTGACACCACGGACTCAGCCTCTTGCTTCATGCATGATCATATTGATATATAGAAATTCCGAGCGCGTAATATTTTATTTACGACACCTTGTCAGAGAAAAACCACTTTGTCTCCTGCTGACAGAAACTTGGTTGGGGGAGACGTCCAATCCGGACATTATGGCGGCAATCCCTTCAGATTATAACATCTTTCGTCAAGATAGAGCGAAAGGCAGGGGAGGAGGGGTGGCGGTAGTAGTGAAAAAGTCAGCTACTTGCTCTATTTCTTCTTTGGATACCATTGCAGGATCCGAATCCCTTGCCTTCATTATCAGACTGACCCCGCATCAAGCCTTGAAAGGGCTGTTGGTATATAGATCTCCTGGACCAGCGGGCTCATTTTTTGACGACCTCCAGGGGGCCATTTCTGGCATGGCTTTGAGTGCGCAGCACTGTCTTCTGGCGGGAGATTTTAATTTTCATATGGATGTCGGCGATGATCCAGATGTGAAAAAACTGATTGACATTACAGCCCCTCTTGGTCTCGTCCCTTTTCTTGTTGGTTCCACACACGACAAGGGACATACTTTAGATCAGGTTTTTTCCTCGGTCCCTCTCGTCGACGTTGAGCTCCTTCCGGTGCTTTGGACTGACCACAGGCTGGCCAGATTCTGTGTACTGGGTAACGAAAAATTACCCAACAGCGCCCCTAGACAGCATGGCTCTGCTCGAAGGGCTCTGCATAGAGTCACTCCTGAGTTGCTGGCTCATGCCGCTATGGACCATCCTTGCCCTCTTTCAGGGGATTTAGAGCAGGATGTGGAGTCCTTGCAGGGGTGGTTGCTGGAGAGGTTGAATGATCTGGCCCCCGCAATGGCCCCTCGGGAAACGGCTAAGAGGGTTTCAGCTCCGTGGTTCACTGAGGCATTGTGTGCCACCCGTGCCCAGTGTAAGGTGGCGGAGAGGGCATGGCGCCTCCACTATGATCCGGAGGCCAGACTGGCTTACAGGACAATGATCAAATCCTATCATCAGGATATTCTCCGTGAGAAAAAGGATTATCTGGCCAGGAGGATTGAGGCTGCCTCTAACTCTTGTAAAGAGATCTTCACTGTGGTGAGGGAGTTTACGGCTCCCAGATCCAACGTGTCCCATAGTGTTCCATCGGAGCTTTGGGTCTGTGATCTTGCCAAATTTTTCACGGATAAGATAAAGTCTATCCAGGACTCGTTCCCAGTGAGGTCTGCGGAAGTGTGTTCTAGTTTGAAGGCCGGATTATCTTCACCGTCCACGCAGGGTGCGGTTCTTGCTGAGTTTACATCTGTGTCCGCTGATGTCTCCCTAGCTCTTTTGGCCAATCTTAAATCGGGTTCGCCATTAGATTCCTGTCCAGCCAAATTTTTGGCCAAGATGGCGGCCGTGGTTAACCCATTGGTCAACTCTTTGGTGAATCTGTCTTTGAGGGAGGGGAGGGTCCCGCTGCCCTGGAAAAGGGCTATGGTGATCCCCCTCCTCAAAAAGCCTGGGTTGGACTCTGAGGTTTGGGCTAACTACAGGCCGATTTCCCGTCTGCCGGCCTTGGCTAAGATCACGGAGAAGCATGTGCATGGCGTTCTCTCTAGCTTTCTAGAATCCAATGACCTGTTTCACCCATCGCCTCCCTAATTTAAGTACGGAGACGGCACTTCTGGAAGTGTCAGAGATCATCAGGGAGACACTGGATTCTGGAGGAAGAGCCATGCTTGTCATGCTGGATCTGTCGGCGGCATTTGACACCGTCCCCCATGAGGTGCTCCTCTCCAGACTTTACGACATCGGTCTGAGGGGGACGGTGTTCAATTGGTTTACATCTTTTCTCGAGGGCCGCGACAAACGGTCTGGGCCTCCCCGAGCTCTGCCGAGATGCCGCCACTGGGAGTCGGTGTTCCACAGGGTTCTGTGTTGAGCCCGACTCTGTTCAACATCTTTATGACACCTTTGGCGGCACTGGTGGAGTCCTTTGGGACCCAGATCGTATCCTACGCGGATGATACTCAATTGCTCTTCACGTGTGGGAAAGATCAGGCTTTTGATGGAGAGAACATCCGGGGTTGCCTGGAGATGGTCTTCAGCTGGTTCCAGCGGAACAGCCTTAAAGCAAACTCCAACAAATCAGAGGTGCTGTTCTTCGGCTGCTCTCTTGACCCTGATTGGCAGGCCTGGTGGCCAATAGATATGTGTCCCCCTGCCCAGGCATCGCTTGTGGCAAAAAATCTGGGAGTGAAGGTTGATAATAATCTGTCGCTGAGATCACATATTCTTGGCCTGGCGGGCACCTGCTTTGGCATACTTAAGATGCTCCGGAAGTTCCTGCCTCTGCTAACAGAAGAGCATAGAAAGATCACTGTGCAAGCCTTAATAGGCTCCAGACTGGACTATGCGAACGTCCTCTATGTAGGTCTTCCGGACTATCTTGTTCAGCGGCTGCAGGTTGTGCAGAACTCCGCGGCCCGTGCTATTTTTGGTCTCCATAGGGGAGCGAGAGCCTCGGGTCTGGTGCGATCACTTCATTGGTTGCCCATCCGGAAGCGGATTATGTTTAAAGCACCGACCTTGGCGCATAAAGCGCTATTTGGCGCCGGAGCAAAGTACCTACAACGGAGATTGGCTTTCTACCGCCCAGTTAGATCACTGCGGTCGGAATCTTTGTTTTTGGCTGTGGTTCCTCGAGTGAGGAAGGCTCGCACTGGGGGACGCTCTTTTAGTTTGAGAGCCCCTCAGTTATGGAACTCCTTGCCTTTGGACCTATGGTCTTCCTCTAATCTCCTTCTGTTTAGGAAGAGCCTTAAGACTTGGCTTTTTAACCTTTAGGATGTTTCTTTTTCTCTTGTTCGCTGTCTGTTTTATGATGTTATGTTTTTTACTGAGCTGCCCCGATAAAGCGCCGGGACACTCCTCTGGAGTAGCCGTGCGCTATAGAAATAAAATTTTAACATAACATAACATAATTGAGTGTAGGACATGGCAAGAAATGAGGGTAGTCAACAGGTAAAGAAACGGGCATTCTTACTCGTGGGAGTGTCCTGGTGCTAAGCATCACAGGTATGAACTATCTAAGGGACCTCACTATTACTCTTGATTAAAAAGCTACATTTTCAGTTTCTTCTGGAACTGGGAATTGGCGGAAATGTTCCATAATTCCAGAAGAAGTTTGAGGGACCTAAAAAAGAGAATGACCTGCCTCCTGACCTGGACCGCTGAGTTCTAGGGGCCTGATTTATGAGGTTTTGCCGTAGGGCAGCACAGCAGGCCTTCCTGCTGCACTTCCCTACGGCAAAAGAAAAGGGCAGGAATGCTCTGTAGCTACAAGATACCGCGCATTCCTGTCCTTTTCCCCTGTGCCTGCGCACAATGGGCTTCCGTGCGTCAACGCAGGCACCTTTGCACCATGGTGCACGGGTGCCTGCGTTGCGGGGATGATTATTTTTGTACAAGAAGGGAAACCTTTCTGTACAAAAATAATCACAAGAGGCTTTTTCCTCTTTCTATGTGTGCTGCAGAATGCAGCACACATAGATAAAGGAAAAATAAAGGAAAAATGAGCAGAAATAAAGATATTTCTCCTTGTTGTGCCTTCCTTACGCCTCCCCTAGGGAAGCTTTCAGCACTGCATGGGCAGGGTCAAAAGGCCATGGATGTTGCTGGGAACGCTCCCAACAACACCCCTTGCACGCCCCTTTAACTCAGAACACTGCATTAAAGGGACTGATATTTTCAGGCAGAATTAAGCCACAAAAAGTGGCTTAGTGCTGCCTGATAAATATCACGCAGGCTTCTGAGCCACGGAAAGTCACAAAAAGTGATGTTCCGGAGGTGAAAGGTGTCTCATAAATGAGGCACTAGTTATTTTGGCCACAGAAAGGTTGTCAGATCACTATAGAAAGGTTGTCAGGTCATAGATGTAGTACAATTGGGTCACATCAATGAAGAGAAACAAAGTCACACATTTTTTGTTTCTTTCATTTCTTGCATCCATACAGGTAAACACCCAACAGAAGCGGGCTATTTGGAAGGCTATCGCCAGAAGGGTGCAGAATCTTGGGATCTACACCGGGGGCAGCATTCATTGCAGGAAGAGGTGCGAGGACCTATGATGATGGCCCAGAAAGTCAGCCAAAGTCAAGTTCGGGCAGTCCTAATAATGTGGTAAGCTTGTGCGCCACACCCAGACCCTACTAATGGTCTGCATTCTTGTGGTGCCTATCCTCAGCTTGGTGGGCAGTTGGGATCATAACAGCGAAATGAAGGGGGCATGTTCTTATTTTAGTTTCACATGTTACATTATGAATTTTTGGTTACTACCAAGATATTTCCTACTAGAACAGTTCTTGAATGTGTAGGTTTTGCACAATGACTATGATGATGTGCTCCGTCTATTAATGTTTTGGAAGGGATCCCCCCTGATTCCTGTTCTCTACCAAAGGACTGTTCTGAACAGACACATGGCTGCCTAAACTGTACATATGCATCAGGCTGTTGATGTTTAGAGGGACAGTTGTACAAACAGGCCACTAGTCCTTGTTGTGTGATGCTCCTTCACTTTTTTGGATGATGTAATGGTAGACCAATTACATAAGACATAGCATACTATTTTGTTGTGATACAGTGAATGTTCCAAATGTCACATTAGTAAGTTGGGATTCTACACAAACAAGAGTAAGCTTGTCAGCCAAAATCACAAGTCACATCAGAATTAATGGCTATATTTTGGAGTCTACACATATCCCAATTGTGTTTAGTATCGGATATCCTGTTTCATACATGTTAAAGAGACATATTTGCATGATGTATTACTCCTTCACAAATGTGTATGTAAGCCAGTGTGTTTTTGTACAAAGACTTGTGTTAGGCATAAAATGTTGTTAGAAACACAGACCCAATGGTGACAGAGAGACACATACAACAAATGGTAGCATACCTGGAAGGCATTCACAGTGCTATGTCTGGCCCACAGAGGTCTTTTCAAAGGCTAGCTTTCTCACTGAGTGCAGCCTCCCAACCATCTCAAATGTGTAATCCACCTCCCGCCCATTACCCGTCAAAACTCCCTATTCTTCAAACTGTCCCAAGCACACTTACACCTTTGCTCATACCCACTCAAATAGATACAAGCAGCACACCCAAACAGAAACACAAACACCACAAAAACAAAGGCACACACCCAAACAGACACCACACCCACATGCACCAGCACATACACTGACACAGCACCCACCACCACGAACAACGCACACACCACCACACACATATGCACTGTCAGAGAATTGCATCTTCACTAAATCAGAGGTCATGGTCCTGTGCACATCTACATAGCAGACTCAGAGGGTTGCCAGTAAATGCTTTTTTTCGCTCAGCCGCTCATGCATGCCCAAAGAGATGCACAAACATTACACAAAAAGAGGTGTTTCAATATTTATTGAACCATTGTCAGATTACAACAACTTTAGAACACTGTTGCAGGATATCGATCTTGACTTGGCCGCTGTGGCAGTATTTTTAGATGCTACTAAGGCCTTCGATTCTCTCTAATGATTTTTCCTGATGGCAATTTTATGGAACTACCTTGTACGTTTCTGTCATGGCATGTACTCCTCTATTCCTATCCAGTTGCCAAAGCGCACATTAACGGCGCCCTCTCAACCCCATCTGCAATCTCCTGAGGTACATTACAGGGCTGGCCTTTATCACCACTGGCCACCAAGTTGAGGCAGCAAAATCGTGCCTACACCCTGTGATACCCTATTGATGTCCTATTACACTGATGATATGACCCTTTTTCTGGGAGACCCATATCTCAGTCTAAACAAGGTGAATATCGGGCGTTCTGATCAAATGGGGAAAATATCTACTCTTTTCCCTAGCTCAGGCCACCATTCCATTTTCCTTGATCATTCCCCTGCAGTGGTGCCCAGATGAACGTAAGTATCTGGGTATTGTGGTCTCCAAGAAGAGAAAGGGAGTGATACATTCTAATTATGGCGCAGCCCTTTCCGTGCTCACTGACTGCATCACTCTTTGGATATTTCTGCCACTGTCATTAGCAGGCCGCTTCGCCCTAATACATTTTTTTTACTGTTGCTTAAGCTATTGTATCTTTTCTTGAACATCCCCATCCCAATGAATTGCTAATTTTTTCAGGCCCTAAAAACACAGCTGATACAATGAGGATGGGCAAGCTAACCTACTCATAGAATGGGAAACCCTCACCATACCCTTCTCTGAGGGTGGGTTTGAAGCACCAGATATGGAGCTTTACTCCTTGTGTGCTCAGGCTCATCATGCTGTCCACTAGTACCAACTCACTTCATTTCTTTCGCACTTGGCCGTCGAGCAAGGATTACTGGCTCCGATTCCTCCATGCTCCTTTTTAGGCACCTCATATGGCACTTCCCCTATTGACTTGTCCACTTGACATGTACTTTGAGGGCTGTGATGCGACTATTTTGCTGAGTGGATAATACACTATCATGCTCCCCTTTGGACCCACTAATCTACCATTTTTTTCTACCAGTCACCCATGAGTCCCCTTGCAGGTTTCCGCTCAAAAGACATGCTGGCACATGCATCAACAATGCCATTTGTGATTCCTTATTAGCGAAAAATAAGGATTCGCTAATAAGGAATAGCAAAAGGCTATGCATGTAGAAATCGCTTACAAAATAGCGATTCCTAAACATTCCTTAATTGCTACTCGCAAATTGCGAGTTGCAATTAAGGAATTACCTCCCCATTCATTCCTATGGGCCTAGAGCCCCATAGGAATGAATGGGAAGACTTTCTTAATTTGCTATTCTCAATTAGAGAATCGTTAATTGCTCATGCAATTTCAAGGGTGCCAGGGTGTCAATAGGACACCCTGTTGCACCCCTGAAATCTGCATATGAGTACATCTTGCACACACACATGCCCTAAGGGCATGTGTGTGTGTAAAATGGAACTTTGAAAAAAGCACTTAAGTGCATTTTTCAATGTTTTTGCAAATTACCATGAAGTTCAACTTCATGGTAATTTGCTCCCCCTATTAGCGAAATCGCTAATATTTTTACTTTCATGCATTGCATTTAAGGAATCTCAATTTGAGATTCCTTAAATGCAATCGCAATTTAAGGAATCGCAATTTAGAGATTCCTTAATTTGCTATTTTTGCATTTGGGATGATGCATCCCAAATGCAAAAATACCGGGAGCAAAGGGTCAGATTCTGAGAATCTGCCCGTTTGCGACCGGTTTTTGTTTTGATGCATGTGGGCCATTGCGTCATATCTTAGGGTGATTTGTACCGTGATAGTCTCTTCATTTCACAGACTGGTTTTAATCAACGGACACACTTGCTTTACTGGATATTTTCGCTGGCTGTGGGTTGACACAGCTAGTTAAGGGTCCCTCCCATCAGGCAGGCCATACGTTAGATGGGGTTTTTTCTAATGACAGTCGGCTGACCACTGAGGCACCTATTCCTCTATCTTGGTCCGACCATTCTGCGATCCCCATAGAACTCGTGGTCGATACTGCTAGCTGTAAGGGCTCTGATTCAAGTAAAATGGAACTGAGACGCAACCTTAAAAACATTACCAATAGCGTGCTCGCCCCCTTTCTATCCAACTGGGTGATTTCTCCCGAGGAGGACGTCGGATCTGCAGTAACGAGGATGGACAGTGTCATTAGGACAGCGGTTGATGAATTGGCTCCAGCCTCACTACGTTACTCTGCGAGAAAAAGTCCTTCAGCCCCCTGGTTCACGGAACCACTAAGACTTCTTAGGCAGGGTTTACGGAGACAGGAACGTCTTTGGAGGACTAGCTGGGATTGGCGAGAGAGGGATAGACATAAAACTCTTCTAAGGAGCTATAAGAAGGAGGTGATAAGGACCAAACAGGAGTATTTTGCTACTGTTACCTCCTCTCTTTCCTCGCCGAAAGAGTTATTTAAGATCGTAGATACACTCACATCATTGAGGGTGCCGGATCCGGTTGTTAGCTCACAGCAGCTCTGCAATGATGTCGCCCAATTTTTCCAATCTAAAATTGTGGATATACACTCGGCCTTGGAGTCTCAGAGGTCAGTACTATCTACCCCTATCTGTCTATCAGCCTCATCGCCAAACTTATTGGAGGGGGTCTCCCAAGGGCGTTTGTCCAGCTTTCCGCCCCTCTCCCTCCAGGATATCGAAGTCCTCCTGAATAAGACTAGGTCTGGGTCCCCCTTGGACCCCTGTCCGCTGAAACTCCTTAAACAATGCAAGGAGACTCTCTTACCTCCATTGCTAGCTATCATGAATAGGGCAATGGAGGAGGGGTCCTTTCCTTTACAATGGAAAAGAGCGGTGGTTAAACCACTGTTAAAAAAACCCACTCTAGATCCGGGGGTTCTTAAAAACGTTCGCCCCATTTCGCTGCTCCCAGCCCCGGCAAAGATGCTGGAAACCCATCTTAACCAGCATCTGGCATTCTTTCTGGAAACCTCTGGCCTTCTGGATCACTCGCAGCATGGATTTCGGAGAGAGCATAGTACGGAGTCGGCCCTTACCATCGTGCTCGATAACATCCGCACTAAGGCAGATAAGGGCCAGACCACTCTCCTTATCCTGTTAGATCTTACCGCTGCGTTTGATACCCTGTCTCCCACAGTACTTACATCTAGGCTTAGGGAGATAGGGGTGGAGGGGCCCGCACTTAGTTTGCTGGCCTCTTTTCTCGGTCAAAGGGAACAGAGAGTCAAGCTGGGTGAGTTTCTATCTCCATCCCTTCCTGTGCATTGTGGGGTCCCTCAGGGTTCGGCACTAAGCCCGACCCTTTTTAACATCTATGTGACCCCTCTTGCCAGGCTTATTAGATCTTTTGGGATGGAGGTAGTCTCCTACGCCGATGATACGCAGATACTCATGTCCCTCGCCCAACCGGTCTCCTCCGCTGCCTCCAATTTTAGATCTTGTATGGAGGCAGTTGCTCAATGGATGGTCTGCAATTCATTGAAGCTTAATGGCGAAAAGACTGAAATTCTGATTTTCGGAGGAAAGCAGGATATATGGTCGGCGGAATGGTGGCCTCCCACACTGGGCGTGTGTCCGACCCCCACGAACTTGGCCAGGAACCTGGGAGTCATGATTGACCCTTTGTTGGGAATGGACCAACAAGTAAAAAGGACTATCTCCACCTGCTGGGGTCTACTGAACATCCTGCGGAAAATTAAACACTACCTGTCCCCTCAGGCCAGAAAGCAAGTTGTAGTCGCACTAATAGGCTCAAGACTTGATTATTGTAATGTCCTATATTTAGGCATCAATAAGGGCCTGTTGATGCGACTCCAAATGGTGCAGAATGCCGCCGCCAAGTTCGTTTTGGACTTACCTAGGCGGGCCTCTGCCTCGGCGGCTAGAAAGACACTGCACTGGCTTCCAATTGAGGCCAGAATTTCTTTTAAGTCCCAGTGTTTGATCTATGGGGCCTTGGCCACCACAAGATCTGATGGGCTAAGGGACCTCTTGGTCCGCTATACCCCCACCAGATGTCTGCGTTCCGCAAATAAGCTCTTGTTAGCAGTTCCCCGTGCTCGTAGAGCTAGGTGGGGCGGGAGAGCATTTTCAATCTTGGCTCCTAAATTGTGGAACACTCTGCCGGCCGAGATAAAATCCCTTCCCTCTAAGCAACTCTTTAGGAGAGCCCTAAAGACATGGCTATTTGCCAAAGCCTATCCCCAGCCCTAGATTTGCCTTGTTATGATCTCTGTTTGCTAGGCGCCTTGATGCCTCCGGGCTGAGTTGCGCGTTTATAAATCTCATTTCAATTCAATTCAATTCAATTCATGGGCAGGAAGCTGGCCTCCCCATTGGAGGTCTTCACATACCTTTGCCTGAAACATAATACCAAGGTTGCTACAGCAGAATGTCCAACTGAACCCCCCAACTCGACCACCCTCCATACCCTGCTCCAAGCAACTAATACACATTACCTGGTTTCCTTATTGTATCACACTGTGTAGGCAGATCCCCTGGTTATCGGGGGAAGGCAAGATCTCAGTGGGATATAGACCTTGGAGAGGCCCTCATGGAAAAGCAGTGGAAATGTTGCTGTGCGCAGATGGGGCAGATAGCATGCAGTAGTCAACTTCACATTATCTACTACAAATTCCTTCACAGGGCGTACTATGCTCCTGCCCCACTGCGTAGATTTGGGCTTAGGTCAGATGATACATGTGCCAGATGCGGGATGGTTGGAGCTGATTTCCTCCATATGGCTTGGTCCCGTGAACTGGTGGAGTCCTTTTGGCAACAGCTGCATGCAAACATTTCTCGCTGACCCCTCTTATGGCTCTTCTTGGGCATACAAAAGACCTGGATTTTGCTTACAGGGGGTTTGTGGCATTGTCTCTATTACTAGCCAAGAGACAAGTTGCCTACCATTAGGGGTGAGGGCGGATCAGATCTAATTTATTGTAAATGGACAACTGACACTGAATACCAAACCTCTGCTGCCCACTTCCCTGTCTCAAGACATTTGGTATTCTGTGCACAATTATCTGCTGATGCACGCCCCTCCCTCAACCTCACTGGATGGGTCCCCTGACACTGCGTGAGGCAGCACTGCTTAGGGGCGACATGGATACTGCTGAGACTCTAGTCACTTTGTGCTGCACACTGCAGGGACATTTCTACAAGGCCACATAATGCCACCCTGTGGGGCTCTTAATGGCCTTGTAGATATGGACTGAGGCAATGCAGAGCATGTCACCACATTGCCCCACCCTGCGATAGGGAGGAGTGCCATGGGCGTTACAATTGGTGTTCCTATGTAACACTAACGGCATTTGACACATTCCCACATTCCCAGATTTACAAGATATTATAAATCTGGGAATGTGCCAAAAGCCTATGCCTCCCCGAAGGTGGTGTAGGGGAGGTATAATGAGGAGAAATAACATTATCTCTCCTTGTTTTTCCTCGTTCTATGAGTGCAGGATTAAGCCACACACATAGAAAGTAGAAATTGCCTCCATTGATCGTTTTTGTGCAGTAAGGTGTCCTTCCTGCACAAAAACAATCACCCCTATAGTGCAGACACCTTTGCATCATGGCGCAAGGGTGACTACATTGGTGCATGGCAGTCATTTGTGCACCAGCGCAGGGGGAAGGACAGGAATGCGCTGTATCTGTTAGATACAGCGCATTCCGTCCTTTTCTCTTGATGCAGGGCAGTGCAGCAGGAAGGCTTGTGGTGTTGCCCTACGACAACAGATTGTAAATGGAGCCCTTTGTCCTTGCTGGTTGCGTGCCGACTATACCCCTGGATATACCTTGTCAGCTCTATGATGCTGCCCTATTGTTGTTGCCTTTTATGTAGGTTGGGTTCTTTATATCTGTGAAACTGAGGGAGGGAAGGTTGGGGCAACTGATTGAACTGTACAGCTGATGAATTCCCGGCACAACTAATGTAGCTATTGTTTTACTTTCAATAAACAGTAAACGAAAAGAAGCTTCAAGCAATTGAAATTCAGCACCTGACTACTTTCCCCATCCCATGGAGACGCCCCATTAAATGGAAGATTGCTGGTGTCTGACTGCATGTCCTCTGCTTGTGTAGTGAAAACAATCAGCCTTCTCTGTTAGGCTTTCCTGCTAGTAAACCACCTGCCTGCTTTCTTTCCTCTGTGCAAAAGCAGAAACGTCGAGATTTGCAAAGTCCTGTTGCGTGGGGCAGTGAGACTGCCTAAAGGAAGGCCAGAAGTCCCAAAATCCTGGCCAAAGGCCTCACTTAAAGTAAATTGGAATTTAACCCCTTTTTCAAGTAATTTCATCAAATGTAAATGTTCATCCTCACTCCTCTGGCTTGCAAAACATCTGCACTGATATCATTAGTTTGTGAAGCGTTTGTGGCAGAAGATAACCCTAATGGTACAGCCTCAAACTAATACACCAGATTCGGCCATTGAAACTGAATGAATCACAATGTGCTGGGAAAATTAACCATATCATTCAAATCACTATACATCATTCATAAGGCTACCGTGAAGTGTCTATATATACACTTGCTGTCAGTTGAACTTTCTTAGATTTATCACCAGATGGAATCCTGAATCCTTCTTTTGACTTTAAACCTAATATTTATGAAATCTGTAAAATTAACAGATGCTGAAGGAGTAGCTCCTTTCTTTACTAACTTCAACATGTCTAAATGGAGAAGGCACCTCAACATAATTCTTCAAATGCAGGTTCTTTAAATACGAAATCTCAGATTTATTTTTCAAATACATAATTAGCATGGATAATATGTGCCTACCAATATGTTTTAGTCAGAAAATAATACATTAAATTTCTTCAGAGCTTAATTAATTCACAGCCTAATCCATTACACAGGCATCCATTATAGATAAACATTCTATCAAAATTATTCCATTATCATTTTATGTTTTTTACATAGTGTTTCTTTTCGTATAGTTGCAATGAACAGTGTGTGTCATGGCGTTTGTGGCATTTCTTATTTGCTTCATTTATTATTGTGCTTATTATTTGATATATGATAACTAGGTAGAAGGTACATTTATCAGATTCTCAATTCGGATATAGTATTGAGTCTTTTGTTTTGACTGTGGTTAATCGTTTGAGAATAATAACGGTTAGATTTGTTTATAGGTATTATCGACTTAAATGGAAACATAAATCGCTTTACTCAGTTAATCATTTTTTGAAACGCTATCCATAGGCTGAAATCCTCTTAGACACTAGGGGGCCGATTCCAATCCTGGAAAAAGGCTGTACGAATCGTTGTACAGAGCGTTTTCTCCGTACGACTCGTACCCGGTAAACTTTCCTTACAACCTCGGAAGTACGATTCGTACAGAAAGCCTCTTTCCGTACGAATCATACAAAAGACCGTACGGGTAAAAAAAACAACGATTCGGATCCGGAACAGCCTGTACGCGATGTCCGGACGTATTTAGGCAGCGGTTTCCAGCCCAGCAAGTACGATTCGTCCCTACGGCACTCCATACGGCTCTTTTCTTATGGGAGCCAAAAACAGCCGTAAAAGCAGAGTCCTACAAACGGAGCCCCGGTACGCGACGTACATGCCATGAACCCCATTGTTCGTGTCATCCCGGTCCTCTTAGCCTATGACCTGGTGCACTGAAACCGACGCACACGCCGCAGAAGGTGAGAATAACACCCAGGGGCCAGGGTGGGGGTGAGGGGCAGGAAACATACCCCATACCCAAAGCCAAACCTATAATATGGAGCCCATACATTACCACCAGGGTCTGGTCACTTGGGGGGGCGTGTCCAGCAACCCTGTCCAGCAACCCCTGCGTACCGCAACAACGGAAGTGGACATGTGCGGTGCGTTGCACACGTACCCGTACGGCACCAGTACAATATTGATACGAGGCATACACACGCAATGAATGCGGGGGTACAGTGCGTTTCACATGTACAGGTACGACACCAGTACAATAGTGATACGGGGCGTACACACGCAATGAACGTGGGTGTATGGTGCGTTTCACATGTACAGGTACGGCACCAGTACAATAGTGATATGAGGCGTACACACGCAATGAATGCGGGGGTACGGTGCGTTTCACACGTACAGGTATGGCACCAGTACAATAGTGATACGGGGTGCACACACGCAATGAATGCGGGGGTACGGTGCGTTTCACATGTACAGGTACGGCACCAGTACAATAGTGATACGGGGTGTACACACGCAATGAATGCGGGCTTACGGTGCGTTTCACACGTTCAGGTACGGCACCAGTACATTTGGGATACGAGGCGTACACATGCCACGAATGTGGGGTTACGGTCTGGCCCTGCATGTTACCTTCATATTGGTGTGTGTGTAGGTCCAGGCCAGCAGTGTACTGCTCCAAGGGGGTGGGTGGGTGAAGAGGATTCCCAACAGTGGCCAGCCTTATGGGGGTGGCTGCAGATCAATACCAGCAGTGTCCAGACATGTAGGGGTGGCTGTAGAGGACTCCCAGCAGTGGTCAGCCATATATGGGTGGCTGTAGATGAATACCCGCAGTGTCCAGCCATATGGGGGTGGCTGCAGATGAATACCAGCAGTGGACAAACATATAGGGGTGGGTGCAGATGAATACCAGCAGTGTCCAGACATATGGGGGTGGATGCAGAGGACTCCCAGCAGTGGGCAGAGACATGGGGGTGGGTGCATATGACTACCAGCAGTGGACAGAGATATGGGGGGTGTACATCATTATCAGATGACCACACCTACATGGTGGTATGGACGCATCCCTAACTTTGGACTATGATGATAGTGCTATAACAACACATCACTGACAGCAGTGTCCCACTCCCAGGAGGATGGATGTCTTTCACCCACTGCATGACACACCACATGTGGGTGTGAGGACAAATAACACATGCATATCCACCCATGGCGGATGCAGCACAATACACACCCTGATATCATGTCACAAGACTGTATAGTCATGTAACTGCCTACAAAACTAAGATAGCCAAAGGGAACACACACTGTCACGCACATCCCAGGAGTGATAGGAATGTCCAGGTGCTGGTCCAGCCACCAAGATGTTGTCTCTCATGGAAGGAATAGGGTGGAATTTCCCTAGATACAATGCCCACAATTGTGAGTCAGGTGCCCAAATACCCTGCATAACAAGTACCATTTGTGTGGTAGGCCGTGATTACACACATGCATAGTGCTGAAAAGGGTGAATTTGTCCCTGAAGGCATTTCTACATACTCAAAACACAAGTACAGTGACTAGCAAGGATGGCACAGACGATTCAGCAGGAGACATCGGTGAGCAGGCATGGCCATTGTTGAAGGGATCCATCACCAACAAAGGAAATGTTGACACAGGTCAGCACAACAATTGTGCAACTGTTTGCAGGTAAGATGTCAGGTGCCACAGAGGAAGCAACACTCCTTGGGACAATGTCTCAAAACAAAATGAACACACACTACCAATGATTCTTTGCAGAGACATTGTGATGGCACACAGATACCATGGTCCACCTCATGACCATCATACAATAACATTTCTCAGAACCCTAAGACATTACCAGAACACCAACTCCAGGAGCCTCATCACCAACATCAAGTACCTGAAATGCAATAGTGTTGAAAGTAAAACAAAAGGCTTTATTCAGCACAAAAAAAACAATTCAACAAATAGACTATTTACACAGGCCAATGGCCAGTCCATATGTAAAGTCCAAGGGGAGACGTAGGGGACCGTGTCTACCCCTAGCTTGCCTGCACAAATGAACCTCCAGGTTCGTCGAACGGGGGTGGGGCATCATCTGGGGCAGTACCAGGCACTGCAGGGACAGGAGGGGGAAGGGTAGGTGTGGTGGGTGCAGGGGTGGACGTCTCCACCACAGGGGGTGGGTCAGCGCGAAGGTGGAGGCGAGCTCGGCTCTGCATACCGCTGCAAGTACGTCCAGCCCAACCCCTGCACCTGAGGATTCCCCAGGGTCAAGGGAGGGTGTGGTGGGCGAGGGATGGGGTGCAGCGCTCCTGGGGGAGGCGGTCGACGTGGTGGGGGACTCAACTCCCATGCCCGGGGACTTCCTTGCCCACTTGTGGGGTGGTGGCTCAGCGGGGGCGAGGTCCAGCTCACCCAGAAAGAGCTGCTTGGGTGAGCGTTTGGCAAGGGAGCCAAGGGGAGTGGTGTTGGAGGGACAGGGTTGTGAGGACTGCGGACTGCGACTGTGGCTGCGTGTATGTCGTCTGTCCCCAGACCCTGTGGGTGTGCCTACACCCCCCTGAGTGTGCGTGCCAGGAGGTGTGCGCTTCGCCTAACTTGGGGGTGTGCTGCCTGTGTCTGGTGGGGTGCGTGCTCGTGACTGTCTGGGTGTGCGTTGGACAGGTATGGGAGAGGGAAGTGTGGATGGGTCCGGGGTAGGGGGGGGACGGAGCGCTGCAGGAGAGTAACTGCTGCCGTCAAGGAAGAGTCCATGGACCGCAGAATCTTGCTTTGGTCACACATCATTGCTGACATGCCCTCCATGAACGACACCATCTGTGTGAGCAGTGTGTTGTGGCCATGGAGGACAGTCAGCACCGATGCCTGCCCAACCTGCAACTGCCGCAGTATGTCCACAGACTCTTCACTGAGGGCAGCAGGGGTGACAGGGGCAGGGGGTGCGGTGCCTTGGCCGAAGGAGACATGGTGGGCCTCTGCACAGACAGAAGGGACGGGAGCAACTGGGAGGGCGGAGATTTTAACGGAGGAGGCGGGGAAAGATGTGGGGCTGCTGTCTGGTGGTGTAGCAGCCTCCGCCTCCTCGAGGAAGTCAGCGTCGGACCCGTCGGTGTCGTAGGTGGTATCGCCTCCAGACAGGTCCTCGGACTGACTCCCCTCGCCCTCCATGCCACTGGCTCCCTCGGACCCGACAGCAATGGTGGCACTGTCGCTGGGTCCCTCCTCCAGGTCTGTGCAGGTGTCTCCATCTGTTTCGGATGATGATGCTGTGGGCAAGGAGAAGAAACCGAAATGCATCAGTCACCTGTATACATCTGACACATGAGCACAAAAACAATAGGTCACAGTGCATATCAGGCAATGCATCATGAGTAACAGCTAGATTACTCCGCACATATGTAAGCCCTGTACTGCCCAGTTGGTAGACCCACCATGCCACTTGGTCACAAGGAAAAAAAGAACACACCAGGCCATAACTTGAATGAGAAATACACTGAGAAGCTAGTGTCTGTGAACAGGTGAGCACAGCAATACAATGAAGTCACGCCACCTCTTGTTTACCCTGAAAGAAACAGTAGTGGTGCACCTAAGGTAAACTAACACACCTCAATACTCAAGGTGTCACCACACTCAGAGACCTGTAAGTACTTTGGAACACAAAACAAAAAAATGTTGGTACCTTGGGACTCACAATACTTTACACTATCGACATGTATTGAATGTGGCAACTCGCCATTTCGTGAAAAGAACACTCATGTGCCTGCATGAAAGATGTCTCCTAAGGAAGTGCACACAAAACTACATTTACACTGTCATTGAAGAAGCTGGCACCTTTTTCAAAGAAGCCACTGTTAGAAATAAATGGTGTTGCAGAAAGTACATATACATGGGCCCACGGAGGTCTTGATGTCTTGACACTCGTTAGTTTGTATCACCAACAACAAAGGAGTTTCACAAAATCAAGACCACTGGGGGAACATGTATATGGAGATTCTGCAACACCATTTAATTCTAACAGTGGCTTCTTTGAAAAGGTGCCAGCATATTCCATGAAAGTGGAAATGTCATTTGGTGTGCACTTCCTTGGGAGACATCTTTCATGCAGGCACATTAGTGTTCTTAACACAAATCATCAAATTACCACATTTAAAACATGTAGTAATGTTGACAAGTGCTGTGAGTGCCAAGGTACAATTTTTTTTGACTAACAACTTGAATTATGTCAGTTGTCACATGGCCATCCGTTACCTGATGACACAGTTGGCTACACATATGACCTACTGCCTGTCATGTGGAGTGGCACACATGTCCAACCCCAGGACAATGCATAAGCTAATGGGCCTGCAATTGGGTTGTAAAAAAGCATAGCTGTACTGTGGAGACACCCTCATGGCAAGCCAGAATTTCCACACAGATGTCAGCACACAAAGACCAAACTGCGTTGCATCTGAACCACACACAGGTGCCAAAAATGTATGAGCAGGAATCATGTTTTTAAAAAACTGACACAGGCTGCAAAGCACGAACATTAAGCACTGGCCACCATCACAGGGGCACTGCACGGTAATTCTTTGTACAGCCAATTCTCACACACAGGTCAGACCTGGCAAGGAAAAATCAGGGGTGCCCATGTAGGCCTCTCCCACACAACCCCCCCATACCTGAGTCAATGTGATTGATACAGATCAAGAAGTGACACCTCCTAATCAGGGTTACAAAAACTGTGCAGCAACAATTGCTACATTGACACAACATCACCTCGTGGGGCTGGCAACACATATTTGTAACAAACAACCATCAACAGATTGTTGTGAATAGCCACACAGGCACTGCCCAGTGTGAGTATGCACACGCCAAATGGTGTATCCCTGTCCAGTGGACACATGAAGCACACATTGGAAAAATACAAACTAGGCCAGGGAACAATGCCACAGAGGCAGACCTATGCTGAACCCACAGAGAATGTGCACAGTGTTGGATGACACACATGATTAGGCCAGGGTGTCTCAGGGGACTGTAGTGGGCACACTGCTCCGTGTTCCTGGAATGAGTTGACTGTACCATGAGCAACCGTCATGGCACTATGCATATCTCCCACTCATGCACATCATGTCTGAGGCCACAACATTGGTCATGCATGGTGCAAGGGTGTTCAGTTGAAACCTCACACTCCTATGTTGAGACTCATCATCAGTGCCAACAAATATGGACCCCCAACATAGTGAACAGGTCATGGCACAGGCAAGGTACCAACACAAGTCACAGACCACCCTCCCACATGATGCGGAAAGCAATGTGCACTTTGATTTTCTGGCACCCTAGATGACCATGTGCAAATGTGATTACACACAGACCAAGGGACACATGTCAAGGAGGGGAAGGGATGAAAAAGAGCACCAGGTGACATTGGGGAACAGAAAATGCACTGCACATATAAACTCTGGGAGTGTATCCAGGCTACAGAGCACTTCCAAAAGCTGATGACACATGACACAACAAACAGCCATGTATCTACCCCCTCCTTGCTGCAGTCTCTCCTGTAACTGCCTATCGAGGTCAGGGAAGACCACTGCCAGGACACGGGTCACGTGGGGGTCAGGCATCGGCGCCCGCCGTGGGGGCGAGGAGGGTCAATCCCCAGCTGGACCCGGGCGATCCGCCGGGTCCAGCACCAGATATCCTGCCACCTTTTTCTGACCTGTGGTAGGCGCCGACTACGATCCCCCGCCGATCTCGCGGCCCTAACGATGGCCCGCCAGATCAACATCTTCTCGTTGGCAGTTTCCTGTCAGGATGACAAAGTGAGACAACATCACTACACCTGCTCCATGTCCCAGAGACACACATTTGAACATCTTTGATATGTTGAACAGGGCATAGGATGCTGACAGGAATTGCATCATTCTCAATGAGAAATTGGCCTGTGTGCAAGCCCCAATGCACTACATGGCATTGAAAGTCAACAGGTGGCATAAGGGGTGCGACACACTCACTGATCATGGCACACACTGTGCAGCACATGCAACAGCAGGCTGATGGACAGCACGTGCCAAGCAGTCACATGTCCTACTCCACTGACGCACCCTCAGCAGACTAGACAGACACACCCAGGCACAAATCACTCGCCTGTCAGTGACAACAGTGGATACAACCCTCAATCTGCACATGTGCCACTTGCCTGTGGGGTGTCACAGGTGTCGTGCTAGCTCTGCAAGTCAGACACACAGCACGGATTACTTGTCACATCAGATGGGTAGAGCTGTTGCCTCCTCCATGCAGCTGTGGTGCAACACTTCACATAGACACTCACCCACATGACAAGGAAAATTCACACACATCAATGTCCATGAGGTCGTACACATCATTTGGACACTCTCACCACAGGTCCACTCAACTCATACACATCTGTGGGTACAGTCACCTGTCACACCGGGGGGACCACTGAATCACCTCAGGACAATAGGAAAAAAAGCCACAAAGGATTTGCCAGGCTTAATGTGTCATGCACTATGCAGTGAATGTCACAGTAAGCACAATGCAAGTGAGGAGTGCACACAGGAACTACATCATGCTTTGCATGAGAGACATAAGCATGTCCCCCCCCTGGGACCCACTCTAAACAACATTGCATGTCTGTCACACCTGGACACAATGCCAGAAGTGACAGTCACACAACTGGTGCACAGTCAAAGGTAGTGTTTTACACTGCTTATGGCAACATTACAACAGTCATACGATTCTAACCGACACCATGGGTACGATGTGTATACACGCAATGAATGCAGGTGTACGCTTCGTTTCATATAGCATGTCTGTCCCACCTGGACACAATATTGACAGTCACACAACAGGTGCACAGGCAAAGGTAGTGGAGTCAGCATTCACCTGCTCCCCTGGTCTCCCATACAGCTTGGGGTACTGTGGGAGGAGGCAGTACAGCAACGCCTCATTCTCCTCTAGGGTGAATGGCTGGGCCCTCTCCACAGTACGCGACATGGTCCAGAGGAAGCAGAGACAACAGCAGTGTGATCGACTCGAAAGTTGTGCAGGCAAGTGCCCTCTCATGGGTTCTGGCTGCCTTATATCAGTCTTGCTGAGGGGCATTCATTTAAAGGAGTACATAGTGATTGGTCAGACTCATGCGCATCGTACGTTTACTCCAATCCCTTTAAACATACACCAATGACACGCATTTGCATCGTTCAAATTTTGAGCATCATGTCAAGCAACAACCACTTTGCAACATTGTATTTTTTTGCCAACTGACTGTTCCAGGACACCTGATGGACACATTGCAACTGAAAACTCTGTATCCATGACAACAAGCATGCATTTTAGGCCTAATACTTGTCCCCTATGTGTCCCCTATGTAATTTTGAAATCCACACACATGTACGGTAGGTTTCACACGTACCCGTACGGCACCAGTACAATAGTTATACGAGGCGTAAACACGCAATGAATGCGGGGGTACGGTGCGTTTCACACGTACAGGTACGGCACCAGTACAATAGTGATACGAGGCGTACACACGCAATGAATGCGGGGGTACGGTGCGTTTCACATGTACAGGTACGGCACCAGTACAATAGTGATACGGGGAGTACACAGGCAATGAATGCGGGGGTATGGTGCGTTTCACACATACAGGTACGGCACCAGTACAATAGTGATACGGGGCATACACACGCAATAATGTGGGGGTACGTGCGTTTCACACATACAGGTACAGCACTAGTACAATAGTGATACGGGGCGTACACACGCAATTAATGCGGGGGTTAGGTGCGTTTCACACGTACAGGTACGGCACCAGTACAATAGTGATACGGGGAGTACACACGCAATTAATACGGGGGTACGGTGCGTTTCACACGTACAGGTACGGCACCAGTACAATAGTGATATGGGGCATACACACGCAATGAATGCGGGGGTACGGTGCGTTTCACATGTACAGGTACGGCACCAGTACAATAGTGATACGAGGCGTACACACGCAATGAAAGCGGGGGGACGGTGCGTTTCACATGCTTACAATGGTGATACGAGGCGTATACATGCCAGGAATGGAGGGCTACGAGTCGCACAAGGATGTCCATCAAGTACTTGTCATTGCATACTTTCATGTGCAGGCCCTAGGTGTGGCAGCCAGTGATATTGCACAGGTCATATCATCCAGTTGCACAATTGTTGTGTGATGACCTGTGGACACATGTCATGTGTGATGGGGCACTATGTGGCACACATCACCTTGACACTTGCCACATGTGTGTCTGTAGTCCAACTGTGTCATGCACAGCAGCAGTGGGATGGCACAGTCATCAACACCCGCACCTGTCTCCTGATGCCAGGGACAGGGACACTGTATCAACTGACATGTCACGATCAGCGTGCCCCTATGTGACTATGTCAGGTGTGTGTCATGTGTTCTCATGAGCTTGCTGTTAGTGTTCCGTCAACTGCATCTGCTGTTGGTGCATCCAACATCGGTCTGTGTGGAGATGGGCATGGCACACATCTACGCACACCATGCCACATGTGGATTCCCACGGCTGTAGGGTCTGTGTGCATCGGACATCATATTTTCCCAGGCATACATGTCTGCGTCGTCTCAATGGCTGTGTATTTTTGTTGTCACGTGTACCCCTTCATCGCAATGTGTTTGATATGTACATTTGACATTCCATCTGACCTGTGCGTGTGCCTTGCAGTCAGCTGTCTGAATGAGATGACATCCTTCCAATGCAGCTATTTGGATGTGTGTCACTCCGGTGATATCTCTGGCTGTTCACTCAGACTGGCCTCCAGATCATTTCAGGGCATGTCATGTAGACTTGACAATCAACAGGTGTATCTGGCTTTTCGTAGGAGTGCCAGCAAGCTGGCATATGTGTCTTGGATGTATTGCACACACCAGACTCCATAGTTACCTGATGTTTAGTAGCAGTTTAGCATGTGCTATGTTCATTGACATTGATGTTGGCAGACTCTCAATCTTCATTATTCCAAACAATGTCCTGCAGGGCACCGCCTGTCCCAAGACCAATGCCAGACTTGGCTGCCATGAGGGAACGTGCCTGCATCCGACGTTACAGATTCACTCGACAGTTGATTGAGGACTTGACTAACAAGCTGGCACCACACCTCTAACCGCGACACAGGTATCCTACTGCGCTGACCCCAAAGATGAAAGTGATGGCAGCCCTAAATTTTTTTGCCACAGGTACGTTTCAATTGACCATAGCTGATGTTGGTGTGATGTCACAGACAATGTTCAGCCGTGTCCTGCGTGATGTTTTGGCAGCCGTGTTGGAGCACCTTGATGAATTCATCAGATTTCCTACTCCTGAGGAGTTGAAAGATGTCAAGGGTGATTTCTATGCCCTGGGAAGGATGCCCCATGTCATTGGGTCCATTGATGGGACACATGTGGCTTTGGTACCACCACAGGCACAGGAGCAAGCCTATCGCAACCGAAAACATTACCACTCAATAAATGCCCTTGTGGTGTGTCCTGCTAACATGCTGATTTCCCATGTCTGTGAGGCGTAGCAGGGTGCCACAAATGATGCTGCGGCTGCACAACGAACGAGTATGTCTTGTTGGTGGGTATACTCTGTTTGTCCTGTGTGTTGCGGTATCTTTGGCTCTTACGGCATCTCCTGACCCACTTATTGACATGATGTTTCCATGTAGTGGACTCTGGATATCCCAATATGCCATGGCTACTGACACCTCTCCGCAACCCAAGAACAGCTGCAGATCACCGGTACAACAATGCACACGGGGAGACCAGGCGAGTGATTGAAAGGACGTTTGGCCTCCTGAAGAGCCGATTCCGGTGCCTTGACAAGACAGGCGGGTTCCTCCCATATGCACCGGAGAAGGCCTGCAAAATCTTCGTCGTGTGCTGCATGCTGCACAACATGGCAGTTGAGAACGCAGTGCCACTCATCCTGGATCCGGATGAGCAGTAACATCCACCCGTGGAGGATCAAGGGCTTGGTCACGAGGGAAGTGATGAGGAGGAGGAGGAAGATGATATCCGGAGTCAGCTCATACGCAACTTCTTCTCATAATGGTGAGTCACTGGGTATGAGTGTGCAAGCTTGTAGCATTGAGCATATGTTGCAATGTGTGTGTCCAGCTGACTGAATGCAAAGTGACTTTGATGTGTGTTCTGATGTGTCACTCGAGTGATGATGTCATGACACACAGTTTAGCGGAGAGACTTTCTTTGAAATTTGCATGTGTCCAACATTGTTCATGTTTCGTAACTGACCATGTGTGCGGCGAGAATTGTTTTAGGTGACTTCTTGTGTGTCTGTCATTCCCAGGTTTTTGCGCCTGTTGTCTGCTCATGTCATCTTTGTCCTCCTGCTATTCCTCATGAGGATTGCAACGTGTGCTGAATCAGCGTTCCATGCATGGACATGTGGAAATGTCAGTTTGGGTAAGGATTGCAGCAAGGCTTTTTAGTGGTGGTACGGGTTGGGAAAGTGTGGGGACTGCTTCTGTGCATGTTGTGGTACCATGCATACATGTCTTCTCACCATGGAGCATATAACATGTAGAATCACTCCCATGACATGATAGTCACACTTCTTGACAGTCATCTGTAGTGGAGTGTGGAGTCTGATGAAGGCATCAATGTGTGTAAACCTTGCCTCTGAAACATTGCGGATGCTACGGGTGGACATAGAGTGGGACATTACAACAACAGGCTATATGGGGAATTGCAGCCTCTGTGTGCAGCAGGATGTGTTTGGCTCATCCCCTTAACCTGTGTGCCAGTTCATTGGGATTTACAACATCCGTGTTGTGAAGGGGGGGTCCAGCGTATGTCCCACATGTTATGTCAACTGACCTGTGAGTCTGTTCATATGGATGCATTTCCCTTTGTGTGAGTTTGTGTAATAAAGGTGTTCACCACAATCCAAAGTGCCTCATCTCTGTCATGGCAGATCTCTTGCCTGTTTGCATGCGTCATCTATGGCATGTTTGTCAAAGATTGAGCATATGAGTGTATTTGTACTTCGGCAACATGCATGCAGTTCTTCATGGCTAATAATCTATATTGTGCATGAAGTACCTGGTTGTGTATGTATTTGTGCAGGTTGCTCCCCACAACGGGGACGTCAACGCCTGCTGACGGTGTGTCTCCTGTGTGTAGCTCCGCATTTTGTTGCCTGATCCTGTGGCCGTCATTTTTGGTGATTGTTCATACATTTTCTTGGAGTGACCCATGAGTAACCTGACACTCCTTCCTTTACATACACCTGTTGCACTGTGCCTTTCTGACCTCCTTGTCTTTGTGTGCTACTTTTTGCCTTGTTTCTCACCCCTTCCGCCTGCTGCTGCCTCACCTGCGGCACCGCCCCACCGTGTGCCCTGATTCTGCAACCCACACGCCTCCAAAATGCTCCTCCCTTCCCCCCTCCACCCATTCTTAATGCAGCCAGCAGCTTGTCTGTGCCACTGTTGCGCCAACACCGTGCCAAAGGCAGGACCGTCTGCGCCTGCAACGTGCACAGTGCACGACCGTCTGGTCCTTGCAGGAACCACGTCACATAACAGGCCCATGCTGCAGCCACCCTCCAAGCAATGTCCAACAGACAATCAACCACCTGCTATCAGGCAACCCCTAAGTGCACACACAACACCATCGCATGCTGAGTGTGCAACTCCAACTGCCTACACAGCGCTGCCCCGCCTACCAGACCCTGTCAGAACAACCAGGTCATGTGCCTCCTACTCCACACCCGCTCCGTCCACCAGCACGCCATTGGACTCTGTTACCTCCTCAACACAACAGCCCCACACATCACCTTCATGACAGTAACCTGGATAAAAGCATCCTCAGCACATAACTTCTTCATTGCCATCTCAGACGGATACAAGATCACCCACAGGGACGGCACCAACAATCCCGGAGGATGAATTGCAATTTATTCACAAGTACACCCTCAGAGTCACAAATCCGGTTTTGCACCAACCCCCTGGCAACCCTCAGAGTAACACTCATCTCCAGATCTCCAGGCCTACATCCACAATTCCGCTAAGCCATCAACACGTATATCTGCACGCACGCCCTCACCTCCACAGGCTACATGTGGCTGGGGGCCAGTAACTTCTTGCTGGAGGAGAACCACACCACCATCCATTATTGGTCCATCAACATTTGCATCCACGTCTCCGACAAACAACACACTGCCCCACACCCTGCTACCGATCCCCCAAAGATGCTTGATGTAAGTCACCACAGACAAGCTGTGTGGGACACTCGAACCAACACCACCGCCACACCCTGCAACCTCACACACTGGATCAGCAACTGATCCAACAATCTTGCCACATTGACGGACTTTCCTGTGAAGCACAACAACAGTTAAGCCACCTGGGACTCTTGTGCAAACCTTGCAACACAAAGAACCATCAGTTACCTTACAGCCCTGGAAAACGCCACACACAGCCATCACCATATCATCAGCAAGGACAAGTGGAGATCCTTCAGATAGGGCCGAGGCACCAAAACACACAACATCAAGGAGCTCATCAGCATTGTGAGTGAACTGACAGCAGCTCTCCATCCAAAAGACACCCCACCCTTGCAAGGCAGATCAAATCTCTTGCAACTTTCTACCACTGCAAGCTCATGGACATACACGACAGCCTTGGCACACAGAGGCAGACAGCACTATTATCCACGGGACAAACCCCCCTCAGGTTCTGGACTCCCGTCAGCAGCAATTACACCACCTGGCTCATGTGCACCATCCACTCTGGCTCTCCATCAGGCCCCTTCCTACACAACATCTCAATCACATCATTCCCAATCCTTGAAGGCCATGTCCAGCACGTCATGAATGTCTCCTTTGAGTTTGCCACATTCCATGGGAGCTGGAGGCATGCAGAGACCCAGGCCCTTCTTAAACAATGGACGGCAGTACCGCAGGATCTCCTGGAACATCACCCTGCTTCCCTACCTAATGTCATCAGGAAGACACTCAACGAGCAACTGACAAACTTCCTGCATGCAAACAGCTCCAGGCACCTGGCACCAGACCATCTTCCACAGTAATCACACCACTGCAACCGTCATCATTACCACCACCAACGACAACTTTGCCCTGCTCAACAATGGTGAGACCACCCCCCTTGACCTCTCAACGGCATTCTACACCATGTGCTATCACACTGTCAGCTCACAAATCTCCAACACTGGTATCCAGAGGAGGGCCCAGGATTAAATCAACAAGTAGCTCACCAGCAAGTCCCATGGAGTCGGCCTCCACCCTTCAGCAGGTAGTACACTAGGGTCATCTGGCGCATGCCCCAGGGCTCATCTCTCAGCATGTTGATCTTCAATGTCTCCATGACCCCCTCTCCACCATCACATGTGCACAGGACCTCATCATCATCTCGTATGCCATTGACACCCAGCTGCTCCTCACCCTCACCAAAGTCCAAGCCATTGCCAGATCCAACCTTCAAGAAGGCATGAGATCCGTTGACGAATGGCTGAACATCAGCCACCTGAGGCTGGACTTGGACAGGACTGAGGTCATCATCTGAGGATTGTCCCCTTACGGCTGGGTCAGCTCCTTGTGTCCCACTGGCCTGGGCACCGCACCAGCACCCAGTGGCCACGCACGCAAGCTGGTGTTCAACATGGACTCATCGCTCACAATTACCATGCAAATCAACACCATCTTTACCTCATGCTGCAACACCCTCCGCATGCTGCAAATGATCCACAGATAGATCCACTCCAAGGCAAGACAGACTGTTCCCCAGGTCCACGACACCAGCCGGGTCAATACAGCACCGCCCTCTACGGAGGAACAACAGCAAAACTGCAGGAGAACTTGCCCACATCCAGGGTGCATCCGCACACCTCATCTTCAACATCCCCCTCCCCAGCCACATCACCGTCCACCTGAGATAGCTACAATGGCATCCTGTCTGCTGCAGGATCACCTTCAGACTCCTCAACCACATTCAGGAGGCAGTCCACAACCCCAGACCCAAAACCGACCTTGGACGTCTGTCATACAACACCCTGTTGGCCCAACTCCGTGCAGTCAACCTTGCCCTGGCCACCATTCATCACATCCCCAGAACAACTGCATGCAGGAGATAGTTCTCCTACCTCGCCAAACAGACCTGGGACTCCCTCCCCGGGCACCTCCACATGACCCATGACCTCTACGCCTTCATGATACTCTTCCAAATTGGTCTGTCCGAGCAGTATTGCAAGCCCCCCCTCAGCAGCTTGAGGCCATAACGGGTGAGTATTGGGCTCCATGTCTGTATTTGATGATACATTGTGACCCATGTGTGTCCTCGACCGGACTCAGATCCCAGTGTATGGATGGCTGGAGTTAGTTCCACACTCAGGCATACTTTGACATATCCCCACACGTATGTTGTGGACTCATGCTAAGTGACTGCAGCATAAAATTTCAATTATTCTTTTTTGTATTATAGGTCTGGGGCGTGATTTGTGCAAAGAAAAAGGTGCAATACAGGGACCATAGAATCCAAAGTTCAGAGGGGGAGATGGGATCCTTGGCATTTGAAGTCAGCAGAGTCCAGACCACAGTGTTTGGCATCATTGGTCAGATTGTGATCAGCAAGTCCATGTGGCAGATAATGTCAGTCAATGAGGTGATGCTGTCGCACATGAAGGCCAGGTGCCAGGCCAGGGAGCTGGGAGATGTGAATGGGCCGCTGCCTCTCACGGTCTTTTCCATGGACGACCCACCTTCCTCTGGGGACCCTCAGATGCAGGCCTTGACGATGCTTGGGATGCTCCGTCGGACGAATCCTCCTCCTCCTCCCTCCCTGTGGCTGGTGGTGGTCTTCGCCTGGTGGCACAGGGAGGGTTGCCCATGTTGTCGGCGACGGAGTGAATGGCTTATGTCCCTCTGCACTGCCAGGAGCTCAACCAGTCTTGCCTCAGCCGTCCTTGGTGTTCTTGTTGACTGGCGTGTTGCTCGGCCTGCTGGTTCTTCATCTCTGTGATGGTCCCCTTTATCTCTCTGAGGGTCCCCACTACCTGGCTGGACTCCCTGGTGTCACGCCGGTATGCGTCCATGATGTTGTGTATGTGTGACATACCGGTCCCTTCAGCTGGCTGGTCAGGTTCTCGCCTCCGCCTGCCTACACTCCCACCACCCCTGCCCACACGAGCCTGGGCTTCCGTTGTGGGCACATCGGGTCTACAGGACCCCTGAGGGATGGCAGTGGCGGTGTTGTCTGCCCGGCGCACCTTGTCCCTCCTGGTCAGACTGGCTCAGTTGTTTGCTGTGGGCACGGCTCCTCTGTTTCTCCTGGGATGTGGCCGGAATGGGGGTGGTGGTTGGCACAGATGTTCCTGAACCAGGTGCTGCAGGGGCTTGGACACCAGAGGGTCCAGGTCGGTCGGGGTCATCCGCGGAGTGTAGAGAGACGTCGCTGCCGGTGGGATCAGGTTCTTCCCGAGCCTGGGACTGTGATTCTTCACCCCCATTGTTGGGGGGAGATTCATCATGTTGCCCTGTGTGTGAGAGACAGACAATGTTAATGCTGTTTCATGCAACATCCTTGTTTCATACACATTCAAGTTGGCACTGTTCCTCCAGGTAGTTGTATGTGCCTAGCATTCTCCTCAATGTTCACTTGTGGATGGGTATGTTTTGGGGAACAGATTGATATGTTTTCCTGAGTCTTTGACATGTAGACTTTTGGCTTGGATGCTTCTTCGGCAATGTATTGGTCTTGTTGTGTTACATGTCCATTGTGACAGTGGGTATATCCATTGCCTGTCCCGGGGGTGTCTGCTTGTGTAAGGGGTGTGTGTGACAGGGCCTGCTGGTGGGTGTAGTGTGATTTGGCACTGGGGCTCCCAGGTGATGTAGCTGTCCCCCCATGGAGCATGCTGCCATGACAGTAAGTGTGAGTTCCTATTCTAGATATCTGACCTTGTTGTCTTGGTGTTTGCATTTGTACTTGTCACAGGAGGGTCTTGTGCTGCCTACACCAGGGCCAAGTGTCAGCTATCTTGTCAGTACTTTCCCAGTCCCTGTGCATTGCGCATGGTGCATGGGTATGTACCTGGGCCATATGGGATGAGGGCAATTGTGTCTGATTTGGAGTTCAACAATGTGTTTTGTGACACCCACCCTCCCAGCATACCGGACATCCGTTTTTGGGTTAGTGCTTCGTGTAGCATGGGACATAGCATGGCCTTGCTTTCTCAATGGGGCATACACATGTTAGTGGCATTAGCGTTGTTTTTGACTGTCGTTCTGGCCGGTGAGGGCTTGGGGGTAGTTGCGTGCATTTTGTGTAGTTGGGGTGTGGATGCCATTACCCCCATGTTACATAAGTTGTTTGTGTACTCACCAGGCTCTGGAAGTCCTTGCAGTCCATGTACTCCCACCGGCGGAAGCAGGGTCATCACATTCTCCTCCCATTGATGGTAATGTACTGGTCTGCGGGGCGCACCACCTCCAGTGATGTTGCTCTGGGTGTAGTCATCATTCATTTTGCGCTTAACCGCCCTCCGCAGATCGTACCACCTGGCATGGCATTCATTCCTGGTCCTTCTGATGGGTGCAACAGCATTCACCCTATCGACAATCCTCTGCCACAGGCGTGATTTTTCAGCTATGCTGGTCTGTCTGACCAATGTTCCAAACAGCTGTGGCTCGACTCTGATGACTTCATTGACAAGGATCTCCAGCTCCTCCCTTGTGAACTTTGGATTCTTGTCTGTGGGCATGGTGTGGGGTGAGGGTGTGGATGGTTGTGGGTGTGTGGGTCTGAATGTGACGGTGTGGGTGTGAATGTGTAGAGGGGGTATGTGTGAAGGAGGTTGTGTGATGGTGCATATGTTAAGGTGGATGGGTGCAGTTGTTGGTGTGTGCTCTCTAGCTGCAGTGAGTCTGTTGCAAAGGATCATGGTTTGTGTGTGTGGGCCCTTTTTATTGGTCCATTTGTGGGTGGGCCTCAGTTTGAATTTTTGGTGGGTGTGTTATAAGGGGTGGTTGTGAGTATGCCCCTCTGTTTGCCTGTTTGGATGTGTCCAGGTCAGTCATTTCCATTTTTAGTGCACTGTAGACGTGTTTTGTGGTGTTGTGCGAGTCGAATAGACCCTCCTCGTGCTGTTTTACAGTGTCCATGGTTCAGTACGGTACAGGGGTACGAGTCGTACAGGCACACACCCCCCATGCATTGTGTATGTACGGTGCGTACACGGCCATTGCTATGTACGGTGCGTACACCGCCATTGCATATGTACGGTGCGTACACGGCCATTGCTATATACGGTGCGTACACCGCCATTGCATATGTACGGTGCATATACCGCCATGGCTATGTACGGTGCGTACACCGCCATTGCTATGTACGGTACGTACACCACCATTGCTTATGTACGGTGAGTACACCGCCATTGCTATGCATGTTGCGTACACCGCCATTACATATGTACGGTGCATACACGGCCTTTTCTATATACGGTGCGTACACCGCCATTGCATATGTACAGTGCGTACACCGCCATTGCTATGTACGGTGCATACACCGCCATTGCTATGTACGGTGCGTACACCGCCATTGCTTATGTACGGTGCGTACACCGCCATTGCTATGTACGTGCGTACAATGACATTGCGTATGTACGGTGTGTACACCGACATTGCATTTGTACAAGTCATTCTCCGTGTACGGACGTTTTCCGTATGAATCGTAAATCGGAAAGCCGGTCCGGATCGTACTTGTACGATCGGACTGTCTTTTTACGATTCGTATGGAAAAGTCTCCGGGTCCGTCTCGTACTTTTCCCGCTACGTTTCGTACGGATCGGGCCGATCCATATGTACTTTTTCCCGTACAAATCGTATTTCACGGGTCGGACGTGACTTGTATGATTCGTACGCAAAACAAGACGGATACGAGTAGTACGGGGAAAAAAAGGATCGGAATCGGCCCCTTGGTGAAAATCCGTTTAGTAGGTTTTGCAAAATTTAAGCCAAAAATTATAGCGATAGCTCTGATCGCAGATATTTCACTATGGTTTCGCAAGTAATCGCGAATGCACACTCTAACGGGAATGCTCTGTTTGGCTGAACTGCACCTGAACATAAAGTTGCGGCTGACATTTGATTTATCAGGAAAGGTTCCCAGGGCTGAAAAATCTGAAAAAGCTAACCAAATGAGTCAGGGTAGAGGTACTCTGACCCCATGTTTGAAAAATGGGGGTTTCAGTGACACATGTTATGTGTCCAAATTTATTTTTTTCTCTATCGCGCACGATATTTGCAGCAACATCCTGACAGCCACTGAGGCCCCCGTGTACCATTGCAGAGACATCGCAAATATCATGGCAACACTGCCAATATTGGTAGGAGTATAAAAATATATATCAGTGAACCTTTAATACGCATTGTTATACAGTTATTGAGATTCTGATAAATGTTTTTGTAGAGGTATTTATAGTGTGATGTTTACAATTGATTATATAGTTATAAAATGTGGTGGTGGCTATTGAATTCCTGCTTTTGCTTTTCACTTTCACGGTGTATCCGTAGCGATCGCGATTACCAATATCATCGATATCTCCGGCCTCACAGCGAAAACTCAAAAAAGGTTTTTAGAGGTGGTTGTTCTAGAAATACACTAGAAAGACAGAATAATGTACGAAACAGTGTGCAAAATGCTGTAATGTGTGTGGAAATATGTGTTTTAGACTTTATGGAAAAGGGGCGATCGTCATGGTTAACAACATCTTTGCAATGTCCTGAATAACCATGAAAATGGAAATAGGTCTGCAAGATTGTTTGTAAAGACACCTACAACAAAAATTAGTTTAAACATGCTTTGAAAGAAGTATGTATATGGTAATATGTGTAGTGCAATGTTCAGAATGGATTTTTTTACATATTATGTTTGGATGTGTTGGTGGTCACTGATTGTCTGCTTTTGTTTTCCGTTTTTGTGATGTGTCTGCGGGTATTGCGACGTTGTCGGGAAGATTGTTAAAAACAAAAAAATAAACTTTTAGAAAAAAACTTTACAATATTTTGAGTACTAGGGTGGCTCTCACAAGAGCCGTTGTTTTAGTTGTGTGTATATTGCTGCTACACATAAGAACGAATGCAGAGATTTAAGGTTCTTAGAAACACCCTGTTGCCTTCGTCTGTAGAGTGCACTCCATAATTTCTGTAAATTCAATGCACAGATTGTTCTTATAGATACAGCCCATGCAATGGTCTCTAAGGAATGCAGAAACAATGTTATTAACATGTTTCCTTCCCTATTCAATCTGTGGACAGAACTGATGTGACCACTTCCATTTCTGTCTTTGACATATATTAGAGTACACAAGACAGTGTGAGGGAAAAGCGACATCAGTTTTTCAAAGGTGTATTTCATTAGAATTTCCAGCCCTATCCCAATCAATGAGCCAAGGCCATTTCTATCATATTTCTATACATAATGCACAATGCTATCATGATGTGAGGAGCTAGGGAATCCACACTGGATTTAACCAAAGCCAGCAACTGATGAAGCTTTAACCCCCTCTGGCCAAAGCAAGTAATGCACATTTGCCAAACCTGAGTCCCTGTCCATACCTCTCGTTCTTGCACCCTCTTTAGCCCAAAAGATATAGCTGTGGCCCACAATCCATACTTTAAACATTTTCAAGTGAAGAGACAATAGTAGTCAAAAGAAGGCTGGAGCTGATTGAGGTAGTTTTCCAAAGAAAAAGCAGTTAAAATGGAGGTGTTTCTTTACAATATATTTTATTGGTTCATGTCAGCATGAAAGTGAATAAAATTAGGTATTGTGTTGGATGTCTTAGGAAGAAGTCCTATTATTGGCTGTTGTTTAACATGAATGTAATACAGACAAGGATATACTTTTTGAATCTGTGGAGTAAACCACACCTGTTGTATCTCATTTGAAAGTAGCATTTTCCTTCTAGATTGTGCTGTGAACTTGTGACGTACTGGTTCCACTGGGATATTAGGTACACTGAGCTAAGAGTGTATTGGGGGAAGGTTTTAAAGAGAGACACATTTTTTTTTAAGTTGAGGAATGATGACACAAGTTATGTAATGTTAAGCTTTAATTTCCAACTCAGGACTAAGTAATAAACTAGCGACGCTAGTCATAGGTTTGGACTCCCGCTTTTTTCATGATTACTCCACGATGATTGGAAAAACATAGGGAATACACATAGATAGGAATCTCCTTTTGAAAGAGATGGAAGGGGTTAACAGATACTAACCATTCACAAGTGGAGATAGTGTAGTCTGAAATGAAAGACATGATTTCATTTGCTGCCTTTCGTGTGTTCTCAGACTGCAAAGTTAAACAGGTTGCCATTTTATGGTTTCTTGGCTTGAGAGTGGTGCACCATTCTTGTGCATAGTTTTTAGAATTCCTAACAGTGTCAAATCTATCCACAAAGAGCTAAAACAACAATATGGTCTACAAACTTATTTCACTGGTATGTACATAACTGTTTAAATCTTTATAAAAATTGCATTAGAAATGAAGATGTATATGGGAGTTTGATAAAATGGAGTATCACAGTGATATGAAAAAATATAAATCAGATCTATCTATGTTGTGTTTGAGAAGTTAGTGGTGAATGTTTTGGAAATTAAGAAAAATATTAATTAGTGCCTCTCGATAACATTGTATACTTTATTGGGAAAAAAAACAGTATAGTATTGTGGAAAGTTACAATGACAACTAAGAATGTTTTAAATGTCTGACCATCATGTATATAATACACACATCTGTTATTTACATTGTGGCAGGTGTACTATTTTTAGTAACATTATTAAACAGGAGTAATGTAGTCACAACTAAAAGATCAGAACATTTTGTCCGCCTGTATGTGAATTAGAAAAAAGTAATACTTGTTAGGTTTGTATTGGGAAGTGTTTGTCAATGTGGTTTTTAACTTATATGACCGTGTTTCATATGCCTTGATGGTGAGATATGGTTCTTGTGGTTGTACATAGCTATATATACGATGTCTAATTGAGTTTACTTAACAATGCAGAGAGGTATATATTCTTTGAAAGATGAAAGATGAAGGGGGAGGGGGAAGATAAGGTCAGGAGAGACGCAAGAGAGTTTGCTTAAAGTCTGGCTGGGTAGGTGATGGTCAAGGGTCAAGATTGGTAGATGCGTTGTACGTTTCCTTCTCTTGAAAGACTTGTGTGTCCAGCCAAAGCAGATCCCAGTGTATTTAGCGTATGCAGTAACTATTCATGAATCACAATGTTTAAGTGTAGATACAGGTATTAATAAAATTGGTACTGGTGTATTCAAAGAAGGAATGTCACATGTTGCTCTGTTGAGAATTAAAAAATTGTTTGGTTTATTGTGTTTTTTGTGTCCAAAGTGGAAAATATCAAAGAAGACTATCGGTTGGGGGCCAAGTTGAACTAACAGAAAGAAAAGAAAAATACTGCAGAATGAGAAAATAGATGGGTTACATTTTGATAATGAATCTGGAGTGAACTGTTATACTAATGTAGTATTAAATGCAGTATACCACTTGGCTCATTTCACAAATTCGATTAAAGACAACATAGTTAAAAGCATGTATTCACAACTGTGTAGTTTACTTGAAGATTAAGAAGTGACAGAAGTATTATACATTCAGCTACTGGAATAACAAAGCTCACAGATGACTGTACTGGATCAGTACTGTTCTTTCAAAATATTCAGCAGAATGCTCAAGTATTTCTAATGGTAATTCTAGGACTATTAGATGAAGAAGATGTGAATAACAATTAATTATTTGGTTTATCTTATACATGGACCCATAACTGTGAGGGATGTGAATTTATGTCTAGCACTGAAATCAATTCAGAACGATTCCTCTTCCCGACATTACCAGATTGTAACGCTGAGCCCTTTGAAAATGTAGCAACAAATGCCCATCAAGATATGATATGTTCAGATTGCAGATCAGAACTTAGGTCAACGTTGTTTCTACAAAGGTATGGAAAATATGTCATAGACATGCTAAAACGATGCAGGGTGGATGGTACTGAATTAGAAACTGAAGTTACAAACTTTAAAGCTACACAAATTTCCATCTCAAAAAGAACTTTCACAACTATAGCAATCATATTTCATGAAGGAGTTAATATAAACTTCGGACACTACACACTATATTTAAGGTGTCAAAGAGGATGGACAAAGTGCAATGCCTTACAAGTGACATTCAAATCAAGACTAGCTAAAAAGTTACAAAACTCATATCTACTATTTCTAAAACCGAGTTCTAGAAGAAGCTAAGAGAAGAAAATATGGTATTATGTTGATATATATATGGATTATGTGTTTTTGAGACAATATTCGGTCTATTGAGGGTATTGTCTACAGCAAGCCTTTAGTAATAAAGGTCTCTTTTTAATTACAGGGAAGGAATTTATAAAACATTTGAGGACTACATTGTGTTACTACATATACAAAGTAAATTAAAGTACTACAATACCGGTAACCTTAAGTTGCATGTGAAAAGTCTCATCACCACTAAAAACAAATGGCCCCTTTTGTTTCTGCACAGCAACTTCTACGTAGTACTGTGAGTTATGTTTTTGGTACATGGATTAAGAACATTTTACACATCATTTGACCTAACAGGGATTTTACAAAAGGATATTAAAAAATTAAGACTGCTTCATAATTACTGGACATTTTGTACCAGGTACAAAAGTGTCAGAAACATATAGTTGCTTTCATTAAGGTAGTAACCTATCGGCAAACCAGTATTAAAAAACTTGTAGTGAATGCAGTGAACCGTATGACATAGTTGTAATGATGTACTGTGCTCATCTTTGGTTTTGCTCTCCAATCCATTGATTGTTTTTTTCTCACTGTTTATGATGATGCTTCATACATAGCACTGTTGAAAGTGAAGAAGTATGAAAGCTGAAAACATTAAAAAACAGAAAAAAAATTGTCTATTTTGAATTAAAGTTTTGGTTAAAAATATGGTATGCTGTTTGATGTTCAAAATAAAATTCTGATACATTTTTGTCTGTTTATATTTTTTTACAGTAGTTGGAGGTCGAGATATATTTAGTGTCTCAAATCACTAATCTAGTGATTTGAGACACTACTCACACTACTCATATACTCATCACATCTCCCAGGTACAACAGTTGCACTCATCCATTTACCTAGCCTCTACTCCGGCACTCGCTTCATTTTATCCAATTTCCCAGCAACTACTCAGGCCCTCATCCAATCACCCAGGAAGTACCCATGAAGGCATGCCTTCACTTAGTCACTACTAATGCAGTTACGGAATCACCTAGGCACCACACCTGCACTCTTTCAGTAATCCAGGCACTCCACTTGCAGTCATCCATTCACCCAAGTACTACACTTGTAGTCATCCAATCACCCAGGCAGTATCCATAGATCCATGCATTCACTCAAGCAGTACCTATGCAGTCATGCAATCACCCAGGAACAACACTTGCAATTATCCATTCACCCAGGCACTACCTGTCCACTCTTCCAATTACCCAGGCGCTACCCATGTATTCATACAATCACCTAGGCACCACCCTTGCACTAATCCATTCACTGAGGCACTACCCATGCACTCATCTATTCACCCAGGCACTACCCATGCACTTATCCATTCACTGAGGCACTACCCATGTACTCATCCAATCACCCAGGCGCTACCCATGTACTCATGCAATCACCCAGGCACCACCCTTACACTCATCCATTCACTGATGCACTACCCATTCACTCATCTATTCACACAAGCACTACCCATGCACTCATCCAATCACTAAGGCACTACCCATGCACTTATCTATTTACACAGGCACTACCCATGCACTCATCTAATATCCCAGGCCCTACCCACACATTCACCCATTCACTCAGACACTACCCTTGCACTCATCCATTCACTCAGGCACAACCCATGCACTCATTGATTCACTCAGATACTACGCATGCACTCATCTGTTCACCCAGGCACTACCCATGCACACATCCAATCACCCATTCACTAACGTTTCACTCATCCATTCACTCAGGCAGTACCCATGAACTCCTCCATCTGTTCATGCACTACCCATGTATTCATCCAATGACCCAGGCAATACCGTTGCATTCCTCCATTTATTCACCTAGTAGTTATGCACTCATCCATTCACCCAGGCACTACACATGCACTCATCCAATAACCCAGGTAGTACACTTAAACTCATCAGTTCAATGAGGCGCTGCACATGCACTCATCCAATCACTGAGGCATGACTCTTGCACTCATCCAATCACACAGGAACTATCCATGCACTCACTCAATCCCCCAGCACTATCCATGCACTCATCCATTCACTTAGACACTACCCATGCACTCATCCAATCACCCAGACACTACCCTTGCATTCATAAATTCAATGATGCGCTAACTATGCACTCATCGAATCACCCAGCTGCTACTCTTGCACTCATTCAATCACCCAGACACTAAACATGCACTCATCCGGTCACCCAGGCACTATCCATGCACTCATCCATTCACCAAGGCACTATCCATGCGCTCACCCAGTCACTACCCTTGCACTCATCTATTCACTGAGACAATACCCATGCACTCATCCAATCACACAGGCACAACTCTTGCACTCTTCCAGTCACCCAAAAACTTCCCATGCACTCATTCAATCACTCAGGCACTACTAATGTACTCATCCAATCACCCAGACACTATCCATGAACTCACCCAGTCACTACCCATGCACTCATCTATTCACCCAGGCACTACCCATGCACTTATCCATTCACTGAGGCACTACCCATGTACTCATCCAATCACCCAGGCGCTACCCATGTACTCATGCAATCACCCAGGCACCCCCCTTACACTCATCCATCCACTGAGGCACTACCCATTTACTCATCAATTCACACAGGCACTACCCATGCACTCATCCAATCACTAAGGCACTACCCATGTACTCATCCATTTACACAGGCACTACCCATGCACTCATCTAATATCCCAGGCCCTACCCATGCATTCACCCATTCACTCAGACACTACCCTTGCACTCATCCATTCACTCAGGCACAACCCATGCACTCATTGATTCACTCAGCTACTACGCATGAATTCATCTGTTCCCCCAGGCACTACCCATGCACACATCCAATCACCCATTCACTAACATTTCACTCATCCATTCACTCAGGCAGTACCCATGAACTCATCCATCTATTCATGCACTACCCATGTATTCATCCAATGACCCAGGCAATACCGTTGCATTCCTCCATTTATTCACCTAGTAGTTATGCACTCATCCATTCACCCAGGCACTACACATGCACTCATCCAATAACCCAGGTAGTACACTTGAACTCATCAGTTCAATGAGGCGCTGCACATGCACTCATCCAATCACTGAGGCATGACTCTTGCACTCATCCAATCACACAGGAACTATCCATGCACTCACTCAATCCCCCAGCACTATCCATGCACTCATCTATTCACTTAGACACTACCCATGCACTCATCCAATCACCCAGACACTACCCTTGCATTCATACATTCAATGATGCGCTAACTATGCACTCATCGAATCACCCAGCTGCTACTCTTGCACTCATTCAATCACCCAGACACTAAACATGCACTCATCCGGTCACCCAGGCACTATCCATGCACTCATCCATTCACCCAGGCACTATCCATGCACTCACCCAGTCACTACCCTTGCACTCATCTATTCACTGAGACAATACCCATGCACTCATCGAATCACACAGGCGCAACTCTTGTACTCTTCCAGTCACCCAGGCAGTAGCCATGCACTCATTCAATCACTCAGGCACTACTAATGTACTCATCCAATCACCCAGACACTATCCATGAACTCACCCAGTCACTACCCTTGCACTCATCTATTCATTGATGCACTACGCATGCACTCTTCCAATCACCCAGGCAATACCTATGCACTCATCTAATCACTCAGGCACTACCAATGCACTCATTCAATCACCTGGCACTATCAATGCACTTACCCAGTCACTACCTTTGCACTCATCTATTCACTGTGGCACTATCCATGCACTGATCTAATCACCCAGGCACTATCACTCGATCAATCAGGGAATTGTCAAGTGCACCACTCACCCGTGCGAGTCTCAAGGCGCTGGGGGTGGGGGGTAAGCAGCTCAGGTCAGTTGAAGAGCCAGGTCTTGAGGGTTTTTCTGAAGATGTGCAGAGAGGGGGCGTGTCTCATGTCTATCAGGAGCATGTTCTAGATCTTGGCTGCGATATAGGAGAAGGCTCTTCCACCCATTCTGGATGAATGGGATTTCAGCAAGGGTGAGGTCGGCAGACTTAAGCTTTCTCTTGGGTACGTGGAAGGAGATTCTCTCGTTAAGGTATTGGGGTCAGGTGTTGTGGAGGCATTTGTAGGCATGGATGAGTGTCAAGGGATGCAGAGGATGAGTCTGGCTGCGGTGTTCTGTATGGTCTGGAGTTTATGGAGCTGAAACTTGTTGATTCTGGCATAGAGGGCGTTTCTGTAGTCCAGTCTGCTGGTTATGAGTGCATGGGTGACAGTCTTTCTTGATTTGGGGGGGTCCGTTTTAAGGTATTAGGAAGGATACAGAGGGTGTTGAAGCAGGTGGAGGCAACGGTGTTGACCTGTTGAGTCATGGAGCGGGAGGAGTTGAGTACGATGCAGAGGTTCAGGACATGGTCCATGGGGGTGGGCAGTCTGCAGAGGGCAGGTGGCCACCAGGTGTTGTCCCATGCAGTGGGGGAGAGTCCGAGGATGAGGACCTCTGTCTTCTCCGAGTTGAGCTTCAGGCAGCTGCTGCTCATCCAGGAAGCGACGTCCTTCATTCCTTCCTGGAAGCTGAGTCTGGTGGTGACGGGATCCTTGGTAAGGGAGAGGATTAGCTGGGTGTTGTCAGCGTAGGAGACTATGTTGAGTCCGTGCTGTTTGATGATGGCGGCGAGAGGGGCCATGTGGATGCTGAAGAGAGTAGTGCTGAGTGACAATCCATCAGGTACTCTGCAGTTGACCTCTGGGTTTGGAAAGGAAGGGTGGCAGGCTGATTCTTTGGGATCTGCCAGTGAGGAATGAGCGGATCCATTCGAAGGCAGTTCCCTGTATGTCGGTGTCGTGGAGTCTGGCGGTGAGTGTGCGGTGAGAGACAGTGTCGAAGGCTGCGGAGAGGTGGAGTAGGATCAGGGCCATGGTGTGGCCTTATTTTAGGAGGGTGCGGATGTCATCTGTGGCGGCAAGTAGAGCGGTCTTGTTGCTGTTGTTGCTGCAGAATTTAGATTGGGAGGGGTCGAGGATGGAGTTTTCTTCAATGAATTTTGTTAGTTGGTCGTTGACAGTCTTATTGGTAACTTTGGCCACGAAGAGGAGGAGGGAGATTGGTCTGTAGTTTTTGAGGTCTGAAGGATCTGCTGTGGACTTCTTGAGCAGGGGCTTGACTTCTGCGCATTTCCAGTTGTCGGGGAAAATGCCGGTTTCAAGGTGGTATTGATGGTGCATCGTAGTTCAGGTGCGATGGTGGCAGCGACTCTGTGAAAGATGTGCAGGGGACAAGGGTGCAAGGGCGCTCCTCAGTGGATGCCTTTCATGGTAGATTTGGTGTCTTCGGTGGTGGTTGGGGTCCAGGTGGAGATGGTGGGTTGGCTGGCGTTGTTGGAGGAGGGAGTGGTTTTGGAGTCCGGTGTCCTTTCGTTGAAGTTGTCATAGAAGGACTTGATTTTCAGATGGAAGCAGGAGCTGAACTTGTTGTAGAGGTCCTAGGAGGGGGTGATGTCCATGGTCTTGCTGGGGGGTTTAGTGAACCTTTGGATGATGCTGAAGAATTCGTTCGAGTTGCTGGAGTTGGTGATAGTCTTGTTCTGGATGAAGGTCTTTTTGGTTGATCTTATGAGTTGGTGGTATTCTGTCATGGCATTTGTGTATGTGGTGCGGTTTTCCAACAGTTTGCTGTTTCACCAATTCTTCTCAAGACATCTGCAGGTGCGTCTGAATTCTTGGAGGTCGGCGGTGAACCAAGTGGCCTTTCTGGAGCTCTGTCTGTTGGGGTTGCGAAGGGATGCGAGTTCGCCTGTGCAGTTGGTGATCCATCTGTGTAGTTCTTTGGCTGCGAGGTTGGTGTCGGTCGAGGTGAAGCGGGCATCATGGTTGAGGGTGGAGTTGAGGTGCTCCTCAGGGACCGTGCTCCAGTTCCTTCGCAGTGGGTGGAGTGCAGGTTTTGGGGCCAGTGGGATTGTTGACGTGGAAGTGTACACATTGGTGGTCCGTCTAGAGGGGTTTAGTGGTGTGGCTGAAGTGGATGTTGTTCCTCCTGCGAAGATGGGGTCCAGGGTGTGTCCTGCCTTGTGGGTGGGGGTGGTGATGAGCTGTTTCAGTATGAGGTAGGTGAGGTTGTCCAGTAGAGTGATAGAGTTGAGGTCGCTGAGGTTGTCGAGGTGGAAGTTGAGGTCTTCGATGAGTATGTAGTACATGGAGGCAATGGCATGGCGTTTGAGGAGGTCGGCAATGAAAGTGGTGAATGCTGTTCGAGGTCCGGGGGACATGTAGGCAAGAATGCCACGTTGGGTGTTTCTGGGGCTGGTCTGTATCTGGAAATGGAGGTGATGGGTGGTAAACATGGAGTCGCTCGTGCTGGAGGTGGTGAGCCGTATGGAGCTCTTGTGTGCAATAGGAACTACCTATGCACTCATCCAATTATCCAGGCACTATCCAAGCACTCACTCAATCACCCAGGCAATACCCATGCACTCATTCAATCACTCAGGCACTACTTATGCTCTCATAGATTCACTCAGGCAACACTGCTGCACTCACTGTAACATCCATGCAACAGTTATGCACTCATTCAACTATCCATACACCAGTCATAAATTCATTCCAACATATATACATACTTTACATTCGTTTAACTGTAAAAGGTGATTCTATGATTCCAACAGGAGCCTTTTTTTTATTTAGTTGTTTCTGTACTTTTGTAAAGTTTAAATTTAGTTTTTCTTCTTTTTTATGGAATTGTTGCTGCTGCCACTAAAGTAGTTGGTCCTCCAAGTTCCCTCTGCTTGAATGCCAGTTGAAGACGATTTATATGATAGGTTTTAATATGATATAACATAGACATCATCCCACATTAGTATTTCTTGTCCATCCCTCTAGAAAGGGTTTTGTCACAGATTGTGCATTGCACTAGTTTTGCAGCAGATTTCGATTCCCCAGTGGGGATTTTGCAAAAATTCCCATGCTACACTGGCTCTCTTTTGTGGAGGTCCTTCTTCTTCTAGACCTTGGGTCTCCAAACGTTTCACATCCTGGGCCTAGTGTTGTTTCTGCTGACCACCATCTCCTTCCTGTTAGCCATTTTTGAAGCACAAAAGGTCAAAAACTCTCCACGCCAAGATCAATCCACCTGCTCCGAATAAAGGTCTATGAAAGAAGATTCAAGAAGAGGGAGTGGGTGTGTACTTCCTATTGATTTTGCTGAAAACAATATTATCCAGTGATATTCCTTGCTTTCCCGGTCATGTGCTATTCAAGGTGACCAAAATAGTCACGATTACCATTCAGAAGCTGAAATTCAAAATACAAGTTTAAAGTAGTTTTCTTTAAAAATGGAAAGAAAAGCAGAACTCTCAACACTATAATAGCGAACAGCTATACCCTAGATGCATGTTTCAGAGTTGTTGCCATATCCACGATTACAGATGTCAGTGCGACTTCTATTGTCTTCGCGGAAATGAAAATACTGTTTGAGGATGAAGTCTCTGGAAACTCACTATAACAATATGAGTTTTAAAAGTACACTAATAAATCTCCACTATTATTAATACTGTAGATTATGTCTAGATATATGTTTTACACTTTGTACAAACCACAGGCTCTTTGCGACTACCAACGTCAACCGCAATGACGTCAGTAGTTGTGAATACAAACATTTAGGGGGAAATGTGATGTTCTCCTAAATTGATCACAGAAAGAAAAGTTAATACATTATCTTACTAAATATTTAAACTAATATTTTATTTAAAAAAAATTCTTTAGATGTATTTTTCAGTATGTGAAATACATTTTCTGATCACAGAATCTCCACAGTAAATGTGACAATGTTGTGCCGACTCACAAAATTGTTAAACAAAAACCATTTATTAATGTATTTTTTGATAAATGCATACAAAATCAAAAAATGAGTGGTATATAAAATAAAAATAATACACATTATCCAATTCTAGAAAAAAAATATGAGAATCTTAGTGGTACAAAATGAGCATTACAATTAGGAAATAGAAATTAAAAACCTTAGAAATTTACACACAAAAATATAAAGTTTACAGAGATGGTATAGATAGGAATTAGCATTTAAAAAAACTTAGAAATTCACTAGTTACAGGAATGTTATAGCTTGGAAATCTAATTTAAAAAAACGTAGAAACTCACTGAAAGAACCAACTGTTATAGAGACGTTATAGTTAGGCTGACATTTCACTGATATAAAACCAGAGAAATTCTGCAGTTATAGTTAGCTGAGCTAACTATAACGTGTGCCCCCGCAATCCACTGCTTCTGACCTCACATATTACATCACTCATGACATGGTCAGTGACATCACTGATGACATCTCAAATGACATCACTGATGATATCACTTTTGTTTGTTTTAATTGTATTTCCAAACTATAACGTCCCTGCAACCTTTGTTTTTTTCAGTGTATATATTATATGCTGCACTGGATTCCTGTGTTAACTTGGTTACGTCTACCATACGAGGTTTGTGGAAGGCAACGGGGCATACGACCCCATGTAAACAAACCAACTGCTCGCGTAATGATGCAAGTAAAGCCCACTGTCTGGGAGGTGTTCAAAATTAATTGATTGCTGCCAACACATTTCGACTATACCGGTTTTTCTCAACGCCAACAAGCCATCAGTAACAGTGCCCTATTTCCCAAGGCATCATAGACATTTATGTCAGAGTATACGGCGAGACATAGTAGAATGACTTTATGCATCATTTATCTTTTTTCAAAGAACACATTGTGCTGAATATAGCAATATTAGATTTTTTGTTTTTGTCCCGTGCTAATTTGATCCCGATGGCAAATAAAAACTAATAAAAATCAATTAACAAAGCCAAAAATCTATTAAAATTGCACACATAATTCAACCCACAAGTGTGTACATTCCCTGGTATTATACCCCATGTGAATATTATAAGTCAGTTGCTAAATACATTCCTGATGACCATTCCTAATGACAACGGGCCGATTCACAAAAGTAATCTGAGACATAATCCTAACTTTACAACTTTCGGTATTCTCAAAAGGCATTTCGGAGTAGTAAAGTTAGGATTATGTCTTAGATTACTTAGTAATCTTAGATAGCGGAGGGGTAAAGATTACTGTCCCCACTCCAGAGAGAGCAACAGCAGGGAAAGTGTTGGATAGCGGAGGGGCATAATTTACTATTCCTACTCCAGCAGGTAGAAGAGTATGGAAAGTGTTGGATAGCGGTGGGGAATAATTTACTATTCCTACTTCAGGGAGTGCAACAGAAGAGAAAGTGTTGGATAGCTGATAGGTTACAATTACTATTTCCACTCCAGTGAGTGCAACAGTAGGGAAAATGTTAGATAGCGGATGGGTAACAATTACTATTCCCACTCCAGCCAGTGCAACAGTAGGGAAAGTATTGGATAGTGGAGGGGAATAATTTACTATTCCTACTCCAGGGAGTGCAACAGTAGAGAAAGTGTTGGTTAGCGGAGGGGTAACAATTACTATTCTCACTCCAGCGAGTGCAACAGTTGGGAGAGTGTTGGATAGCGGAGGGTTAACAATTACTATTCCCACTCCATCAAGTTCAACAGTATGGAAAGTGTTGAATAGCGGAGGGAAATAATTTACTATTCCTACTCCAGGGAGTGCAACAGTAGTGGAAGTGTTGGATAGTGGAGGGGTAACAATTACTATTCCCACTCCTGCGAGTGCAACAGTAGGGAAAGTGTTGGATAGTGGAGGGGATGAAATTATTATTCCCACTTCAACGAATGCAACAGTAGGGAAAGTGTTGGATAGTGTAGGGGTAACAATTACTATTCCCACTCCTGCAAGTCCATCAGTAGGGAAAGTGTTGGATTGCATAGGGGAATAATTTACTATTCCCACTAAATCAAAATAATTAAAATTAAATAACACACAATAAATTAATTATAAAAGATTTGCCTCCCAACATATTCCCCTATAAATGACACCACCAATGTGGTAAAACATAACACTATCATCATCATTAATTGATAATTAATTAATTAATTATTTAAAATTAAAAAGCAATTTAAAAACAATCAATAATAATTTAATACACACAAGCAACAATATAAAACAACTTAAAATACATTTTATAATACATTATTCTTTTTAAATATATTGAAATTAAATTACTCCCCAGCCTACTCCCCAATCAACCTGTCAAGAATTCCTGTCATACAAGGGAAACACGCCCTTATGTAAACAGGAGAGCTGTTACATAACTCAAGGAAACACGCCCTTATGTAAACAGGAGAGCTGTTACATAACTCAAGGAAAACACGCCCTATAAAGGGAGGAACTGGGAGGTACAACGCTGTCGGATATTGTGTTCACACCGACGTACCTGCTTCGTGAAGAGCAGTGTTCCGGAGTGGTGCTCCAGTAAGGCAAGAACGGAGGTAGGTCGAGTCGTTACTCCCTGGGCCGTGTCTTGCCCCATCGTCACCTGTGAAGGACCCGGAAGCTCTACCGGTCAACCATTGAGCTTCGCTTTTTGACTCGGCTGAGTCCAAGCGCAGTGGCGCTTTTGCTGGTTGGAGTCGTAACTCCCAGCCCGACCAGAGACACAGGGACTGCCAGCTGTAACGCACACCAGGAGGTGTTTGCCGCGTTACAGACTCGGAAGTCCACAGGATCGATCGAGCGGCTGCTCTCGGTTCAGTCTTCTTGCTTGTGATTGGGGTATCGGTGACGCATCACCAGGAGGTGACTCCGCGTCCCGGTGCAGTCTGAGGAAGAGGTTGAGCGGCTGCTCCCTTCAGGTAGAGACCCCGGCTGGGTGTTTCCCTGACTCCTCGATTCTCCCCAACACTCTTCGTGCCCCTCACAGCCTACCGATTGGCATTGTCGGCCATTTCATTTCTGCCCTCTGTTGGCATACGCCGGGACCGGCGTATATGCAGAGGACGGTTAGGTCCATCCGTGCTGTGGGCTGGTAACGTACTTAGCCTGGAGGATTCCAGTGACTATAACTTGTTTATTCTTTGTATTATATTTGCCTTCATTAAAACAACTAACCCTTCACTAGTGGTTGCGTCCTCATTGTCGTGTCTGTTAAACGATCCTGAGACGTTCAGGGCGTTACAAAATATCCGACCTTAATAAAACTAACTGTCTCCCGGTCGATAACAGACATGGCAACACTTGATGATGTGCTGGCTGCTTTAGCGGCCATGCAAGTTGAAGTGGCTGCCTCTAGGCAAGAAACAGCCGATGTAAAAGCCAGACTGGATGCTATCCAATTGGACCCGCTCACGCCCAGCACCTCCCTCACGGATCAGACCCCTGCGGTAGTAGTGGAAATGCCGGTAGCCATCCCCTTGGCGACACCAGAGAGGTACAGTGGGGATCCTAACACAGTGCAGGTATTCCTCACACAAGTGGCGCTACATTTATCGTGCAAACCAAAGGCGTTCCCCACGAGTCAGGCTCGTGTGGCTTTCCTTATATCCTATTTGGCTGGAAACGCGGCACAATGGGCCGTACCTCTGGTGAGCAGGGACGACCCCCTCTTATGTGATTGGGGTGCTTTTCGCGAGGAATTCCTGAAGGTATTCGACAGAAGGGCTGACTCGTACACGGCGGACCGTGAAATGCTTGAGTTGAGACAGGGATCCAACGACCTGGTGCAGTATCTCAACGCGTTCCGAAGGCTGGTTGCGGAAACCAAGTGGCCTGTTGCTAAACAGACGGCGCTCTTCCATCAAGGGCTGTGCGATGAGCTCAAGGACGCCGTGGCTCATATTGACCCTCAACCCAAGACATGTGAGGGCCTTATCAACCTGGTATTACGGCTGGAACATAGGCTAAGTGAAAGAAAGGGGGATCATGGGAGAAAAGGAAAATCCCTTCCATCCTATGTGACGGTGGGAAGTCCTGAAACTTCCACCGCATCCAAGGGAGAACCCATGGACATCGGCGCAATACGAGCGAGCCTCACAGCCACGGAGAAAGAGTCACGCCGTAAACAAGGATTGTGCCTATATTGTGGCAAAAAAGGCCACTACGTACGTGAATGCCCTGCCAAACCGAAGACGTCACGTTATCGGGCCAACCGGTCGGTAACAGCCGTGGTGGACATACCGGCGGAAAACTAGAGGACTCCAAGACCAGAGAAGGGACATCTCGGAGTCACTCATCCATCCCTTCACTTTCCAACTCGGTCACTAAGGGACAACGACACCTGTTTATAACGGTGCACGTGGGAGTGCATGACCAGTGGATACCCGTTGTGGCCATGGTGGATTCAGGGGCCACTGGCATGTTTATGGACCACAACGAGGCATGCAGGCTAGGGCTAGTGCTTCTTCCCAAAGCTGTACCCGAAGACGTCTATGCTGTAGACGGAAGGCGATTGGTGACGGGGCCCATCGGGCAGCACACGGGGGTCCTTCCGATGAGATATGGGTGGAACCATTTGGAACAAATCGATTTTAACATCATCCGAGCGCCCCAATATGGCGTCATATTGGGATTGCCGTGGCTACAGAAACACAACCCCTTTGTGGATTGGCCAACACATCGCATCGAAATGACGTCACCGTATTGCATCCTGCATTGTGGAATAAGAACGGAATCCCTTGACGCAGATGAGAGCGGGAGTCAGACGGTGGCTACAGCGGCAGAAAAAGATGTGGCTCTCCCCCAGGCTTATCACAGTTTTGAGGATGTATTTGATGAGGTGAAGGCGGAAGTGCTACCACCACATAGACAGTTTGACTGCCAGATCGACCTGGTGCCAGGGGCCAGCGTTCCCAGCGGCAGGCTGTATGCCCTGACGGAGCCTGAAAACGTGCATCTCCGGGGGTACCTGGATAAACTCCTCAAGCTAGGATTCATCCGCCCGTCCAAGTCTCCGGCCGCCTCGCCACTCTTCTTCATCCCGAAGGCTAATGGGGAGCTGAGAGCCTGTGTGGACTTTAGGGCATTGAATGCGATAACCATAAAAAATCGGTACCCCTTGCCTCTCATCAGTGTACTTCTGGAACAGGTCAAGAAAGCTCGTATCTACACCAAGTTGGATTTGAAAGGGGCATACCATCTGGTGCGCATGAGGGACGGAGACGAGTGGAAGACCGCCTTTAAGACCAGGTTCGGCCTTTTTGAGTACCTCGTCATGCCGTTCGGTCTGTGCAACGCCCCGGCAGCCTTTCAGTACTTTTTGAATGAGGTATTCAGAGAGGAGTTGGATATCTACGTGGTCGTATATATCGACGACATCCTCATCTATTCGTCCAGTGTGGAGGAGCACGTACACCACGTCAAAGCTGTGCTCCAAAAGCTGAGGGAAAACATGCTGTTTTGTAAACTCAGCAAGTGTGACTTCCACGTCACATCCGTGGAATTCCTCGGAGTGATGCTGAGTCCAGAGGGACAGGAGATGGCAGAACGAAAGATCAAGGCGGTGAAAGAATGGCCGGTGCCCCAAAGCGTGAAGGACGTCCAAAGTTTCATTGGCTTCGCCAACTTTTACAGGCGGTTTATAGATGGATTTTCAGGAGTGGTGGCCCCAATCACACAGCTACTGAGGAAGTCCAAGGAGTTTGTCTGGTCCCCTGAAGCGAACAAAGCCTTTGAGGCCCTGAAAAGCGCCTTTGGTAAGGCGCCGGTGTTGGCTCACCCCGATCCGGATCTCCCCTACGTGGTGGAAGCGGACGCGTCGGATGTGGCGCTGGGGGCTATCTTGTCCCAATGCAACCACGACACAGGGGTGCTTCATCCCGTTGCGTACATGTCCCGCAAACTCAACGACGCCGAACGCAACTACCATATTGCGGAGAAGGAGCTTCTCGCAATCAAGGACGCCTTCACCGAATGGAGGCATTGGTTGATGGGGGCAAGACATGTGGTATCGGTGTACACGGACCATCGGAACCTACAGTTCATGACGGCCACTAGACACCTTTCTCCCAGGCAGCTGCGGTGGATGATCTTCTTTGCGGGGTTCAACTTCCGCATCACATATCGGCCGGGGACGGAAAACCGGAAGGCGGACGCCCTGTCCCGTCAATCTGCAGTTAAGGAACCATTGCCTGCAACCGAGCGTTCCATCATTTCCCCGAGGATGGTATTGGGGGTTATCCAACCGGATACTTTCCTGAGGGGAATAAAGAGAGGGATCAGGTCATTCGCATGGCGGAGGTGGCTCCTCAGTCACAGAGAATGGCAGCTGAAGGACGGGATACCCCTGAAGGGCAGGTGCCTATTGATACCCACGCCTAGGCTAAGGAAACAAGCATTCATCTGGTGCCATGACTCTCCATGCGCAGGTCATTTGGGCTTTGAAAAAACGGTGGCTAGCATGGGACGGCATTTCTGGTGGCCAACCATGAGAGTGGATGTCAGGAGGTGGGGACAGGAGTGTCCTACGTGTGCTACCATGAAGGCCGACCATGGCCGAACCCAAGGGCTCTTACATCCACTTCCGACCCCGGATAGACCATGGGATAGCATATCACTGGACTTCGTGGTGGGCCTACCGGTAGACCAGGGGATGACGGCAATACTGGTGGTGGTGGATTACTTGACGAAAATGGGGCACTTCATCCCCTGCAAGAGAGTCCCTACGGCCGGGGAATTGGCGTCACTACTCCTAAAGAATGTGGTACGACTGCATGGATTACCTGGGGTGATCGTGTCGGACCGGGGGTCGCAGTTTACTGCGCAATTCTGGAAGACTTGGTGCACTGCGCTGCATGTTAAGACCGCCCTGTCCACCAGCTACCACCCTCAAACGGACGGCCAAACCGAGCGCCTGAACCAAACGCTCAAACAGTATCTGCGATGTTTTGTGGACCAGGGCAGGGAAGAATGGGTCGACTTGCTATGGGTTGCAGAGATAGCCTATAACAACGCCACTCACAGCTCCACACAGTCATCTCCGTTCTATAGCAACTATGGCCAACATCCCAGGTTCTTGCCATTTCTACATCCGTTCAGAGAGGACAGGATTCCCGCCACAGCGGACAGGGTGGCACACATAAAAGACACATTGATGCGCTCAAGGGCTGTCCTAATAGAGGCCAAGAGAAGATACAAGGCTGCGGCAGATAGGAAGAGAAGGCCCGGGCCACTGTACCGTACTGGAGACTACGTCTGGATATCCACAAGAAACATGAGGTTTCGAAAGAACAGTGTGTTCCATCCCAAGTACATGGGCCCCTATCGAATTACCAAGTGTATGGGTCCCGTGAACGTGAAGGTGTGCTTGCCCCAGTCATTGCGGATACACCCTGTCTTTCATGTATCATTGCTCAAACCAGCACCCTCCAAGCCGTCTGGGACACCTCGGCCGGTATGCGTGGAGTCGGAGGTGGAGTATGAAGTGTCGGGCATACGGGCGTCCAAATGGCGCAGGGGGAAGCTGTGGTACCTGGTTGCGTGGAAAGGCTATGGCCCGGAGGAGCATTCATGGGAACCGGCTGAAGGGGTTCATGCTCCGCGCTTGGTCTCCTTGTTCCATCGGCGTTTTCCTGCCAGCGCTGGACCCGTGGGGAGCCGCTGAGAGGGAGGATGTACTGTCAAGAATTCCTGTCATACAAGGGAAACACGCCCTTATGTAAACAGGAGAGCTGTTACATAACTCAAGGAAACACGCCCTTATGTAAACAGGAGAGCTGTTACATAACTCAAGGAAAACACGCCCTATAAAGGGAGGAACTGGGAGGTACAACGCTGTCGGATATTGTGTTCACACCGACGTACCTGCTTCGTGAAGAGCAGTGTTCCGGAGTGGTGCTCCAGTAAGGCAAGAACGGAGGTAGGTCGAGTCGTTACTCCCTGGGCCGTGTCTTGCCCCATCGTCACCTGTGAAGGACCCGGAAGCTCTACCGGTCAACCATTGAGCTTCGCTTTTTGACTCGGCTGAGTCCAAGCGCAGTGGCGCTTTTGCTGGTTGGAGTCGTAACTCCCAGCCCGACCAGAGACACAGGGACTGCCACCTGTAACGCACACCAGGAGGTGTTTGCCGCGTTACAGACTCGGAAGTCCACAGGATCGATCGAGCGGCTGCTCTCGGTTCAGTCTTCTTGCTTGTGATTGGGGTATCGGTGACGCATCACCAGGAGGTGACTCCGCGTCCCGGTGCAGTCTGAGGAAGAGGTTGAGCGGCTGCTCCCTTCAGGTAGAGACCCCGGCTGGGTGTTTCCCTGACTCCTCGATTCTCCCCAACACTCTTCGTGCCCCTCACAGCCTACCGATTGGCATTGTCGGCCATTTCATTTCTGCCCTCTGTTGGCATACGCCGGGACCGGCGTATATGCAGAGGACGGTTAGGACCATCCGTGCTGTGGGCTGGTAACGTACTTAGCCTGGAGGATTCCAGTGACTATAACTTGTTTATTCTTTGTATTATATTTGCCTTCATTAAAACAACTAACCCTTCACTAGTGGTTCCGTCCTCATTGTCGTGTCTGTTAAACGATCCTGAGACGTTCAGGGCGTTACACAACCCACAACCTGCTCTTAAAAAATGACAAATAATAAATAACTAACAATATATTATTCACCACAATTTACAATATTCAATTCAATTCAATTCAATTCAGCTTTATTCGGTACAAATTAATGTCCATAAAAGCATACACAATCACAATCACAAATACAAAATATGAACGACTTTTAGCAGACTTAATCACACATCACTAAACACTATGATTAGTTAAAACAATAATTTACACCTTTAAAATTACATGACTACATCTAAAAACACATACTTTTCCTCAAATTGATGCATTTGTTTAAAAAAGTAGCAGTATAAAAACAGATGTCCGCAGATTGTAAGTTAAAAATCAATTTCATTGCGTGCTCAACCGTACGTGTACCATATTTAACAAACATGGGTTTAAGCAAGACAATACGGAAATTAGAATACAGCTTGCAGAATAATATAAAGTGCATTGTGCTCTGCTTGGAAATCCCGTCACATCTACAAGGACCTACGGGGTATTTTCTCATTACAGGATGGGCCACCAGATGATGCACTGTTCCAAATCTCAATCTGGTCAGCACAAATTTATGTGTCGGCCTGGTGACAAGGGTTAAATAGACAGGAAATCCATCCATGGACAAATATCTGTTATAAAACATAACAGTGGACAAGGTACCAGCAATAACTGTTCTCTTCCTCTCAACAAAAGCTAGGAAGACCCTTTTTAACTCGACCTTGGGGATCAATAAAACAGCGTTCGGATCAGTTACAATATTCAGGTTAAAAATATCCGAAAAACACACAATAATGTATTTAATCCAGGGTATTGCTATAGCTTTATCTAAACGCATACAATCCTGGATAATAGACCTAGTAAAGGACTTTTCATCGTTCAGCCAAATATACCGCCAAACCATCAGAGGTCTAAATGACAAAAGGTCGGATAGATAGTTCACAGTTAATTCTTGGTGGCATAACGCATTAGAAGCCGAAGTGGGTAAACATAAAACTTTTTTAAGGAAAGAATTCTGTTCCAGTTGCAATTCATGTACGCAACTGTAACCCCAAATTCCAGCCCCATATAATGCAATTGATACACATCTAGCCTGATATATTTTTGTCATATCTCTGGTCCTACGGTCCCCAATTTTCTGGGCAAATCTAAAAATTCCATGTGCATTTCTAGCCATTTTATTGCGTATATTATTAAATTCATGTGTCCACTTTTTGTCATCAGAAAAAGTTATACCTAAATAACAGAATTTGTCCACCTGCTGTACTTTTAACTTGTCAATAAAAAACCCTTTCGCTACATGTTTAAATTTCTTTGGGCCACAGATCATAGTGTATGTTTTGCTTTTGTTAATAACTAATTTTTTGTCGTCGATAAAGGAAGCAAAACTATCCATTAATCGTTGTAACCCTATCGGAGTTCTTGACAACAATACAGCATCGTCGGCGTATAGTAACACCAGTACTGGAACACCATTGATCATGGGAGCATCTGCGGGTACTTCCTTTAAAATTGCATCAATACTGTTTATAAATAAAATAAATAAAAGAGGAGCTAAAACACAACCCTGCCTTATACCTCGTTTTACACTAAAGTTCCGGGTACATTCTCCCTTCCTACCAAAACGTACACATGTTTTTAATCTCTCATACATCCTGGCAAGAAAATAAATTATGCCCTTTGGCGCCCCTGGTCCATGTCGAAAGCGCTGCTTAAATCAGCAAAGCACATATATATATGGCCAAATTTGGCTTCACTATATTTCCCGATCAATAATTCTAAATTAATGCATTGATCGAGCGTACCCCTACCTTTCCTAAAACCATATTGGCTATCTGCCAAAATACAATCTTGTTCTACCCATTCTTCCAATCTAACCAGCATAATCCTACTCATAACTTTTACGGAAGCATCCAGTTATGAAACTGGTCGGTTATTTTTTGCCTCAGACCTGGATCCTTTCTTATATATTGGTACAATTATAGACTCCTCCCACGTTGACGGAGGGTCTGTACAAACCGCGGCGTTAAAAACAACAGCCAACAAAGGTCCCCACACTTCTGGCGCATCCTTATATACATCACTTGGAACCCCGTCCGGGCCTTGGGCCTTTCCTCCCTTACTTGCCCTAATCCCCCTTTCCACTTCTTCCACAGTAATATCGAGTGGTAAAATAGGCCAGCTATCTGACCCAACATTACTATTTTTATCTGAATCGAAAATAGTTGAGAAATGGGTAATCCAGCCTTGGCAGGAGACATTTGCTGTTAACTCAGGTATATTTGTCTCCTTAAGGAATGGGGAGTTGACTGTTGCCCAAAATAATACAGAATTAGAGAGTTCTGCCGCTTGGTTAAGAGAGTCCCACGCCTGAAGCTGTAGAACCGTCTTCCTTGCTTTAATAGCATTTTTATATTCTAGCCTCAGAGTAGTTACTAATTTTTTATCCCTAGGTCTTGTTGCTAGGGCCTGCTTAAGTTCGGTCAGGGCAGCAGAACAGGTTTTGTCAAACCAGACACAGCCAGGTTTTATACCAGCCCTGCTACCACTAGTGAACTTTGCGTTAATGGCATTGTTGATTCCTGTAAAACTAGATAAGACCCGCTCATGATCTAATCTATTTTCTAAAATAAAAACAATGTCTGCTAAATTCTTCATAATAATGGATTCAGTCAGTTCGGATGCTTTAGCACCTATCCACCTCAACCTTACCCCATTAGCCCGGTGGGCTTCAATATTTCCAACCGTGGACCCTATCTCTCTATCATTCTCCTCCCACAAAGTCATGGACACAATAATACAGTTGTGATCACTAGTGTCCATTATTTCCATTTCCAGTGGGGCAAAACAATCGGCAATACTAGAGGATACCAACACATGATCAATTACAGACTTGGAGCGCCAATTGCTAAATGTGGGGATAGGTGAACCATTACTATCCCTGCAGCAATCCAAAATTTCCAGGTCAAGGCACCCCATTAAAGTATTCACATTTTCCCCATACATATCATGACCAAAGTGTGGGACCTCCCATCCGGCATTATTTGTAACCCCACAGGCCTTTGTAGATAGTAATTCACATAATGAGGCATTGAAATCCCCACACCAGATAATATCAAATACTACATTGGAGTCCAAACTTAGGTTATCAATAGCATTGGCCAATTCGGTTATTATTCTGCCCCTGGTGCTATCAAAAATGTTGTTATAGTAATTGATCAGAAGGATGTTACGACTTTTGCCTTCACGGATCCAGATCATCTGTATTAGATCACCCACCGGCACATACTTTATCACCAGCATCTGACGGTGGACCGATACAAGGGTGAGTAAGCCCCCCTTAGCTCTTCCCGGACCCTCTCCATATGCTGGTAGGTTATATGAAACAAACCCCTCAAAATCAATGTTATCTTTGCACAAGGTTTCCTGAAAACATAAGATATCGTACCTATTAATAAAGGATTGCCAACCAGGGTCTCTGCTTTTAGATTTCAGACCAGCTACGTTCCAGCACACCATCCTGGAACATATACCTATTCTGGTGGCAATCCCACTAGTGGAACCTCGGGCATTTCCCTCCGTATTGCCAGCCTCATTGGTTTGGCCCATTTCACATGCATTCATACCACCCTCTTGAATGTTCTCAGCCTCATTCTGGTTAGGCGCAAATCCAGGGACCAAGGTTGTTATTACAGGTATGCAATCGTCCCTACAAACATCCCTATCGGAGATAGAGTCCAGAGTACTAAGTGCAAGAAATCTATTCTGTGTAGGGATATCAAAATAAGGTTTAAAAGTGAGCGGATAAGTAGAAATTCTAGTATTGTCCCTCCGGTTAACATTAAGGTGATTATAAAAGTAGCCTAGTGCTCGGGCACATACATTGCCATCTGAGGTTGGGAGAGATGCCGCTCTTAGGAGAACGGTAGTAACATGCTGTGGGTGTTTAAAATTAATAATTACACAGTCCCCCTTTGAGCTTTTCCTATCGCTCCCGATCCAGTTGACTCTCCTGGTAGTCAAAATATTATCAGAGAAATTCAATGGGAAGCCACATTGTCTATTTAGCCACGACAGACATTTGTTTTTTAAGGAATCATGGGTTTCTTGGTGACCCGTGCTATCAAGCGGCGGCACATTGGTAAGTACCACCACATAAGGAGCACACTCAGGTGGGAGATTAACAGCGCCCTTATTATAAGTTTCCTCCCACCTATTTATATTATCTATAGCAGGCAGGGCCTTGCTAGTTAAGTGTGTGCTCATTTGGGGTGTTACAGAGTTAACACTATCATTCCCTTTATTCCCTGTGGCTTTCTTAGAAGGGTCTCCCTGTGCATGACTCTTATGTTGGTTGCTAGTAGTGTCAGTTACAGCAATTGTGACAGTTGTAGCAGCAGACACCTCTCCTGGTTTGTCTGAAGCCTTACTAAGCAAACCACCCAATCTAACAACTTCTTTTGTTAATTCCTCTATTTTTAAAACCAGTGGATCTATAATGCCTCTAATCTTGATACCAATAATCTCCTCTAGGTCAGTTACAATATTATCCTCAACTCCCACCTTATTAAATTTACTCGGTACATTAGTTTCCGCGACTTTATCTGGTGAGACTGCTCGTTTCCGCCCATTACGCAGTGTCCCCTTTTTGATAGGAAATTTCCTACATGTTCTAACTGCCCGTACTTTTGGAGTCGGTAGACATTGTTCCACCATATCAGGGCAGTCATCTGTTCTTAACTCATTGGGGGTAGTTTGTTCGGGCTCGAGATGTCCCATCTCTATTAACTCTACCACTTCCGGGATAATAGTATCAGAGTGATTGTTCGCATCCTCCATGCTAGGGGTTGATAAACCTCTTACAGGGCTCTCTAAATGCAGAGTACTACTTTTCCCAAGCGACTGGCGCCTCTCAGAGTTTATCTTGCTAACCTTCTGGACCAAATAATTATCCATAGTGCGTGGCCCCAAAGAGGGTTTAGATCTAGACATATTATCAATCGTCACACCCCCGTCAAAAAGCTTACTGAATTGATATAGCGTTAATTACTCATATATTTAAAAACTTTAAAACAATAGCTACGTCTTGGCAACCAACTCGATATCACCCCCAGTACTTTGTGTACCACATATGAACAGAACCAGCGTCTCTGGCCCAGCCCAGTCTCTTCTGGCCTCTGAGGGCCACTGAGGGCCCACCCTTTGCCCGGGCTTAGCCCGGCGCCGCCCGCGACGCGGAGGAAGCCTCACAGTTTTAAGCGCCTCCGGGCGTGTAGGGAAGCGTAAGCGGGAAATGCCGCTAGGGACTCTGGGGGCTGTAGTCCCCAACACGGCGTCCAGCACGGTCAATGGTGGCCCAGATGAAGATCTCAGCGTTTCCGGGCCCCGGGTGATGCAGAGTGCGCAGCGGAGCGTCCTTCAGCCAGGTAAGCTACTTCGTAATGCCCCCGCTCCACCGAGGGAGCCTCACAGTTTTAAGCGCCTCCGGGCGCGCAGGGAAGCGGAAGCGGGAAATGCCGCTAGGGACTCTGGGGGCTGTAGTCCCCAACACGGCGTCCAGCACGGTCAATGGCGGCCCAGATGAAGATCTCAGCGTTTCCGGGCCCCGGGTGATGCAGAGTGCGCAGCGGAGCGTCCTTCAGCCAGGTAAGCTACTTCGTAATGCAATATAACATTTAAAATACATACATATTAAATAATTAAACATATAAATAAAATGATTATTATTAAATTACTTTCCACCCTACTCCCCTTTAAACCCACAACCAGCTCCTAAATAAATAACACAATGTACATATTTACCAATTAATTATTAATAATTAGCAAACAATGAATAACTAATTAATAATACATTATGTACCACAATTGACAATATACAATCATAAATACGTAATTAATCAAAGTTTTTAATTAATTAATTATAAGTAAATTACTTCCAACCCACAACCCGCTCCTAAAAAACAGAACACCAATAAGATATTTACCAAATAATTGTGAATAATTAACAACCAATTAATAACTAATTGATAATAAATGAATTACCACACTTAACAAAATAAATTCTTAAATATATAATTATTAATTAATTAAAAATATTAATTGATTAATTATAATTAAATTACTTCCCACCCTATTCCCCTATAAATCCACAACCCGCTACGGAATAAAAAAGCAAAGTTTAAATAAAAATAATTGATAACATCTAAAGATTATTATTACTTTTTTCATAATTAAATGACTTCCCACCCTATTCCCCTATAAACCCACAACCCGCTACGGAACTAAAACACAAAATGTACTTAAAAGAAAATTAATAACTTCTAAAAATGTAATACATATATAAAAAAAATACAATACTTAAACAAAAATATATGATACATACATTTTAAATACATACTAAAATACATAACACTAATATAAACATCGATATTATCAACAATAATATTTTTACAAAAGATATTACTAACTTTGACATTAACAAAAACAATATTTCTTACCTTAAAGTCGATAGTCTGATCCACAATATTCTTACAGTCAATATTCTGTCACTTCGATATGTCCAACTAGATAATATGGGACTTCGATATTCCCAACTTGATATTATGTCTGTGCACCATGCCCTGCACAGCAGCCTATATTAAGAATACATGTGTAATTTTAGTCTGCATGTGGTCAAATCCGATTTGCCAATCCCTTCCTCACTATGCACTGTATCTAAAAATCCAAAGTGAATGTACACAGGTGCTCAAAAAAATGTGCTTGTGAAAATGAAACAATAAATGCATGTACTGTGCACTAAATTCCTTGATAGTTTTTTAACACAAACTGTCAACAAAGTATTCAATCCTCGTAAAATATAACATACAAGCTTTGGGTCAGCTTCATGTTTCAAAAGCTCACATGTATCTCTAAAGAAGAATCTTGCCACCCACACACACGCTGCTAACCCAAACGTGCATGCAGTCCATCCTGGCTCATAGCACCCAGGGATTTATGTATTCTGTTTCCTATCTTCGTAAGGCATGTTCTCAGTCACTCTCTCTGGGGTTGGCTGGGGCCCTGTCAATAATAAAGAAGTCGGTGATGAAGCACGAAGAGGGAGTCCCAGGACGCTGCAGCTCAGGTAAGTCATTTTCATTACTTTAACATGCTTTTAAACATTGTAAGGGATTTTTAAAAAGGGCAGGAGGGAGGAGGGTGGCAGGCAACTCTGCTTCGCCGTGGCGTGTGCGTAGCCTGCCTGCTACGCCTACTTTGTGGACCGCAAAGTAGGCAGCACTACGCACACTCAGCGGGTGGAGCGGAGCACTACGCCCACGCTTAGTCCTGATCACTTTCTCTGGCTATCTTCTTTGCTTGGACCTCACCACCATGTTTTATTCTTCCTTCTTGATAGACATGTTGATACTAGAATTCCTTCTAGCTCTCAAGAGTTCCCAATAGGGGATACTCCATTTTAAATTCTTTGGGTGGCTGCTACATGCATGCAGGATACTATTGCATGTCGTGTTTTTTCTAGGCCTGGGCAAAGCACCACGCTACGCTCGCGTACTTTGCGAAGTTTGCGCTACTTCGCACTACGCGAATTGCACATAGCACAGTGCAAACACGTGTAGCGTAGCATAGTGCAGCGGTAATTTTTTGCTTGCTCGCAGTCCTCAACGTCAAGTTGGCGACCGCGAGCAAGCAAAATGACATCCCGGCGAGACTTTTTCCTCATTTGCGATCAGCAACATCAAGTTGCCGATCGCGAGCATGGAAAATAAACCTCCCGGCGAGCTTCTCAACGCGGGGAGGTCAAGTTTCTCATTGCGAGTGGTCGTGTATGTTCGCGACCGCTCGCGATGAGAAACTAACAGTCTGCGTTGAGAAAGCTGCCGCTCGAGTAGAAATCTACTTGAGTGGCAGAAAACGACCGCTTGCACTGTGCAAGATGCAGTTTGCACTGATTGCACAGTGTGGACAAGCATCCGACACTGTGCAATCAGTGCGAACAGCATCTTGCACAGTGCACTACGCAGTTTGCAAAGCTACACGTAGCTCACGTAGTGCGAGGTTGCACTTTGCGTAGCTACGCGTAGCGCTACTTCGCAAACTACGCCCAGGATTAGTTTTTTCTAAAGAAGCTTTTGTGGATTTCCTCCCCCGCTACCTCTACTTTTGATGTCTGACCATTTCATGTTACTAGTTTAGATTTTACGTTTTTGTTTGGAGCATACGTTTTTTTTGTTGGAGGAGCAATGGTAAAAAACAGGTACATGGTACAAGCATGGTAATAAGCTGCGCTTTATAAATCCTGATTGATTTATTGATAGATAACAAATAGAATGCATGTTCATCTATATAAATTTTATTTCACAAAGTAAAACTGGTCCAAAATGCAAAACAAAAACCATCTTTCTTATGCACCCCTGTGCAACAAAATGAAAAATGGAACTAGCAGTGATCTACAAAAACTACTATTAGGAGGACATGATAATTTGCCAATAGGAAAAAAATACTCATCTCAATTTTTATAACAATAACAATGATTGCCTTTCATTCACTTTGGCCTTGCAGATTTACTACGTGAGCAAATGAAAGACCCATTTATGGTCACATGCTAATGGAAACCTATAAACAAATACATAACAAATAGAATACATATTTTTGGGAAAATGTCCCTTTCTGCAAGGTCACCTCCAAATTTTGCATTCCTCCTCCAATTTTTCTGGTCTCGTCTTTGTTGGTCTTAGGACCCTCCTGCTAACCAGTGCTAAAGAGCACATGCTCTCCCCTCTAAACATGATAAAACAGGCTTATCATCTACTGGCATACTTAGTTTAGTTATAAGTCCCTAGTAAAGTGCAAAACATACGCCCATTGCCTGTAACTTAAATGCTACTGGTGGGCCTGCAGCACTGATTGTGCCATCCACGTAAGTTGCCTTTTAACCATGCCTCAGGCATGCCATTTCAGGGCCTGTGTACAGTTGTAAACTGCCCTGGCGAGCTGGCAAGTTGAACATCTTGCCAGACCCAAACCTTCCTTTCTACTACAAATGTCACCCCTAAGGTTGGCCCTGGATAGCCTAAGGGCAGGGTATTTAAATAGTAGGACATGTACTTCTAAGTTTGACATGTCCTATTAGTGAAAAACCCTTAAAATAATGTGTTCACTACTGCATGGCCTATCTCTTAGGTTAAAATTGGGATTAGCTTATTACATTTTATAAGAGTAGTTTCCTATATGGAAAAGATGGGACCACCACGTTTGGTGTCTTTGGATTTACAATTTACAATCCAAACTTATGTTCAAGTTAGATTTTGTATTGTAATTATAAAACTGCCACTTGTAGAAAGTTGACATTTTCTTACTTGAGCAAGTTCGTGCCTTCTGCCTGTCTCTGAACACCCATCTGTGGTAGGTGACAGCTGGACTTTGTGCATTCCCTCTAGATAGCCCCACACCAAGGAAACATAGGTGTGACTGATAGTCCATCCACAACCTGATGGGCCATCCTGGGCAGGATGGGAGGGAGGGAGAGGCTGACCCTTACACCTGAATAGGCTGTAATCTGTCTCCACACAAAGAGCTGTATACCCCCCTGTCTGGAGCAAGTAAGGAAGAGCAGAAACTGTGTGCCCTTCAAAGACATCTCTCTGAAGTCTTCCCCACTTACTTCGCATGCACAACTGGGTATGAGTACTGAACCTCAGTCACAACCAACTTAGTACACTTCTGGACCTGTGGATACTTTGTCAGGAAGAAGGTCTGCTGTGCTGCTACAAGGACCGCCACTCTGTTCGAATGTTGCTCTACAAGGAGCTGCTGACCTGCTGTGCTGATGAGCGGCCTGCTCCCCTCTTGTCTGGGAAAGGAGAACTGGACCTGCAACACCCGTCTTAAACCCAGGATCCCAGAGTGACTCAAAGGGCTGCTGGTCTCCTGATATGAGCCTCGGGTGCATAACAAGCTACCCACAGCTCCTGGACCCATCCTCAAAAAGCTACTGACCTCCAAGAGGCGCCGTTCAAGTCCTGGGCCCTTGTAAATGGCAGCTAAACAGTCTTCTCCTTGCACAGCAAGTATTGCCCCTCATGACTGTGAGACTACAGCCCATCCTACTGCAACGCCCCCCGGTTGGCTCTTTGAGCCTGTGGACCATTGCCAGTGATGCTCTCCTTGTTCCAATAGAACTTCTTCCGCACAAAAGTGGCTTTTGGCACAATTCTTTTGAGGGTAAAAATTCAGCAGGACTAATTGGGGACTGTATCTGACCTATACTTCATTGCGGTCAACTCGAACATTTGATTTTAACTCGGTCTAGTGCGACCAGATATCCCCGGTTGCTGATTTAAAAAGCATAGCTCCAATTCTACTGGCTGAATTTTTGTTGTTCTTGTATTGTTTTGTTTATTAAATTATGCTCTATTTTGCTCACCTGGCATGGGATCATTTTGTGTGGTCATTTCAGTGTTTCACTGTTTAGAGTATAAAACAAATACTTTATACAGTGCCTTTAAAGCTAAGCCCAACTGCTCTGTTTCAAACTACCAGAGAGTGAGCACATGCTAATTTAGAGTGTGTTTGTGACTTCCCTGACTAGGATTGTGGTTAATGCTTGACCAGGGCGTATACCCAAGTCAACCAGGAACCTAATTTCCAACAATCTTAATTTACATAACTTTTCTTTGCATGCTCTCCAGCTCACCAAATAAAACTGTGCCCAACATGCCAAACTAAAAATAAATGTTCCTTATATACTATTGTGCAACTAAATAGAAAGGGACCTAGCAATGAACTACACAAACTACTATATGGAGGACCTGATTATTACCCATTAGGGAAAAAAATTATAATCAACGATAATGGTTGGCTTTCCTTCTCTTTGTGAGAGTGAAGTGGAGAGGTGTGGCTCACTGGTTAGAGGCGGCAGACCAGTAAGCAGAGAATTGGCCAGGGACCAGGGTTCAATTCCCGACGCGGCAGGGTCGTGGACCAGGGTCAAAATGGACTTGATAATTCTCGCCTCGGTACCTACTCTAACCAGGAACACACTCGGCAACTCTGGGCATTAAGCTTGCCTCATCTCTACAACGGCCCCCCCACAGACACCGGGGATGCCTGGTTTCACCTTGGAGATACCCAGAAAGGGACCATCTCACAGGGATAGCCAGGATGGGTTCCCCAGCGGTCTACAGCGCCGGGACGCCCCGTTGCTGGGGCAGCTGTGCGCTTTACAAGTCTACAACATTTACGTTTACATCTTTGGGCTTCATAGGTAGCACAATCCTACTGAAAGTAGCAAGGAAGCATACAAAATAAACTAGACTGCATATGCAAAGTTTCAGAATTACTACATGAACAACTCACAGACACATTTATGGTCACACAATTATGGAACCAAATAAACAAATGCATCCCAAACACAATAGAGAAAGAAATCATATTTAATCTGATTGCCACTCTGTAATTTTAAAGATAGGAATGCCTCGTATACAACTTCCCACCTGTTTGCTGAATTACCACTGAACTTTCCAGACCTAAAGTGTTTTCTACATTTTTAGAGGATGTAAGTTTTTATAGTGAATTGTTTAGGTGGCGCAAAGGTAAAAAGCGGTCCCAAAACACATTTTTCCACCAATGCATTTTAATTATACGATTGTATTTGATGTAGTGCAAAAACAGCAGAATGGCTTTACATTACATTTGTCAGGATTTTAAATAATGGTGCAGAGATTATGCTTTTTGGGTACTGCAGTTCATTAGGGTAAGTATTTTTACGATATAAGGCATTTAAACGTAGTGATATCTGTTACCGCTGTACTTTTGCTGAATTCCACAAAAGCTTGTGAAATAAAACCGGTACATGCCCGTAAACTTTTTTATGGCAAAGAAATAATACAGTTAGATTTACAAAGGAACCACCATCTGCGCTCCTGCGTTGATGGGTAAATCTGGAGAAATGCAAGGCAGCACAATTCCCTGTTTTGTCTTACTCTGCACACCATAATCTACATTGCTATTACATTTCACACACATCCGTATGCCATGCCACTGTAGCCACTCCAGTATTCCACTCCAAGCCACTACACTCTCTGCCTCTCCACTCTATGATACTCCACTCTACGCCACTCCTCTCTATGTTTTACACTGTATGGAATGCAACTGTAAGTCACTCCAGTCTACGTCACTCCACTGTATGCCCCTACACTGCACACCACGTCACTGGACGCTGCTCCACTATACGCTATAGTAGCCTAAGTAATTCTAATGTTCACCACGCGACTTTACTCTATTCCACTGGATGCAAATCAACTCTATGCCACTCCAGTGTATAGCACCCAACTCTTCGTCACTTCACTCTATGCTTTTTGATGGGACCCCAATCCAATGTATGCCACTCCAGTGTATGCTATTATGCTGTACCCCACACTACTGTATACCACTCCAGTCTACATCATTCCATTATATGCTACTCCACTATATACTATTACACTCTACACCACTCCACTGTAGAACGCTCAGTTCTACACTATTACACATTTCCACTCTATGTTAGTCCACTCTATTATTTTACACTGTACGCAACTCTACTCTACATCTCTTCAGTGTACGCCACTAACCCGTATGCCATTCCGCTATATGCGGCTGTAGCATATGCTATTCCATTCTAAGCTATTCTACTGTATCCCACTCCTCTCTATGCTATTCCGCGTCTGCCACTCCACCTTACGTTATTCCACTGTATGCCAGTCCAGCACTCTACTCTAAGCCACTTAATTATATGCTATTTGATTTGACCCCACTCCAATGTATGCAACTCCACTGTATGCTATTACATGGTACCCCACACCACAGTACGCCACTCCAGTCTACAGCACTCCATTATACACCACTCCACTGTACTCTACTTCACTATACAGTATTAAACTCTATGCCACTCCACTCTGCAACATTCTTCTCTATGCCACTCTCCTATATGCTATTACCCTGTAAACAATGCAACTCCACTCTATGCCTTTTCAGTGTACACCACTCCATTATAGGCCACGCCACTATATGTCACACCAGTATTTGCTATTCAACCCCACGCCATTATACAATATGCTATTCCATTGTATGTCACTCCACTGTATGCTACTCTACTCTTCGCCACTCCAGTGTATGCCATTCCACTCTACCCCACTCCATTCTACACTATTCCATTGGATACCACTTCACTGTATGCCACTGCACTGTACCCTACTCCACTATATGCTTTAGCACTCTCCACAACCTACAATGTACACCGCTCTACTCTATGCCACTCTATCCTACGCTAGCCATTCAACACTACTCCACTCTGCGCCACTCCACTATATGTTTTTTCACTCTATACCACTCCAATGTATTCTTATCTAGTCTACACCACGCCACTATATTCCACTCGACTTCATGCTGTTCCACTGTATGCTATTCTACTCTACGCCACTCTACTGTACTCCACGTCCTGCTATTCCACTGTACTCCACTCCACACTATTCCACTGTACGCCACTCTATACTATGCTATAACAGTGTACACAACTTCAATATTTGCCACTCTACCCTATGATGGCCCACTCTACCCTACTCCATTGAGCTCCACTCCACTGCATGCTATTACACTCGAAACCACCACACAATACGCCATTCCAAACAAAACTGCTTCACTCTATGTCGCTCCATTGTACTCTACTACACTATATGTTATTGCACTATATGCTATTACACTTTATGCCACTCCACTGTATGCTACCACACTATACACTATTGCACTCCATGCCACTCCATTATAAGCCACTACAGTCTACTCTACTCTATTCTATGCTATTCTACTTTATACCACCCCAGTATACGCTACTACGCTGTATACCACTCTAGTGTACTCTCCTCCACTCTATATATCTCCATTGTACCAAATTCTAATACACACTATGCCATTTTACTAGACTTTACTCAATCCTTGTATACTCCACTGTCTAAATTTGCAGTCAACTCTATGCTTGTGCACTCTATTGTACAGCAATCTACTCCACTCTACGACAGTTTCCAACACTGCACCCCACAGCACTCCACTCTTCTGTATGACATGCCACACCAATTTAAAACAGTTTCCTGAAACACTGTAGCCTACTTCACTCTACATGCCTCCACTGTACAGCACTCCCCTCTACGCTATTCCTCTCTATGCCACTCCACATTTCTACACTTCACTGTATGATGCTCCACTTTATGGTAATCCACTCTATGCCACCACGGTGGATGCCACACCACTATTCGCTGCTCCATTTTATGATACTCTCCTCCGCTCTATATAACTCAACTCTATAAAGGTCTACTGCACTTCATGACCCTCTACGACATTCTACTCCACTGTATCCCACTGTGCAATGCTACGCTCCACCCTATGCCCGTAGACTCCAATGTTCAACACTCAATTTCACTATACACCACTTTTTCATATGACACACCAATACACTCTATTGTACTTTACTCCACACTACGTTACACCACTCGACTCAACTCAACTTCACCTCATTATATGCTACTATACAACAATCTACTCAATGCAGCTCGACTATTTCACACATTATTATACACAATTCCACTCTACAATACTCTACTACACTGTATGCTACTCTCTCACACTTTACCCCTTCACTCCACTGTACAGCACTGTACTGTACTGTATTGCCACTTTACAACACTATACTCTATGATACTTTAATCCACTATACGACTTTGTACGCAACTCTTTGAATGCCATTGCTGCCCACTTCACTCCACTCTGCTCTGACACAGTACTCCAATGTACTTCACTACTCTACTGTACTCCATTTTACTCTACACAACTCATTGCCATTGTACTCTATAACCTTGTATGCTAATCCACTCTATTGAGCTGCACTGTACTGTACAGCACTCTACTCAATGAAAATCACCTAGACTGTTTTCCACTCTACTTGACTGTACTCTACATTACTTTTCAATACTGCATGACACCACACTACACTCTACTATACAACATGGTACTGCAATTTATAACACTTTATTCAACTGTATGCTATGCCACTCCACTCCACTTTAGTCTATGACACGCTATTCCACTCTATGACAGCTTACCCTACTTTATACTACCCCACTCCTGTGTATTTCACTCCACTATACTACACGTTATCCCACTCCATGGCATTGTATTATACTCTGCTCTACGCTGCTCCACTGTCTGACACTCTACTCCACTGTATGCAACTCCACTCTGCAACAATGTACTACACTTTATGACACTATTTAGCACTCTGCTCCACGTAATTCCCATCCACTTCTTGCCACATGACACAGCCCTCAAATCTACGACACCCTCTTCTCCTGTAGTCTACGACACTCCACTTGACGATATGATACTTCACTCTATGACACTCTACTTCACCCTACTCAACTATAAAATACTCTACTCTACTCTATGACAGTATACAATGCCCTACTCTATGGATTGACATGCCATTCCACTGCACAACTTGCTACTATATTCTTCTATATGGATGTGTGAGACACAACACTATATAACACTTTAATACACTGTATGATATGCCTTTACACTCTACCCTACCCAACTTGATTCCAATCTACAATGATAGAGTCAATGACAATAGACTTTTCAACACTGTCCTCCAATGTCCTCCCCGACACCCCACATAACAACTCTCCACTTGGAACATTTGACTACAATTTAAAGCTCCTCTTTTATTAAATAAAACAACATTGAAATTAAATGAAAAAAAAAAAAGGTTAATGCTTAGTTGTACGCAGGAAAACTTATTTTCCCTATACAAGCCAAGTTTGAAGTACAAAATGTTTTAGAACTCTAAAGTTATAGTTATAACTTTAATTTAAAATATATCTACCACATCCAAATTATTATAAGTAGCTAACCTTGCTACGCATTCTTTTCAGTTCGCTACACAGACAACACTAACCATAACTCACCACACTACCATGCACTGTGTTATCACAAATAATGATACCTCACTGTAAAACACTACACTGTACGTGACTTTCCGACACTCTAATACAGAACAGTGCACTTGACAACACTGAACTGTAAGACACTCTACTCCACTGAACTCCACTCTATGCTACTACACTCAACAACACTCTGCTTCACTCCACCCGATGACACTCCATTCCAGGACCCAGCACACTCCATGTTATGACACTCCAGTTGACAACACTCCTTTGTACAGTACCATATCTACTGTTGTACATGTCACTAGAATGTACAACATGGTGCTCTGTTCTACGATACTCCAAGATACAACATACCACACCAATCCACTGCATAACACTTTACTCCACTGATTGCTATGTCACTCAACTCTACTCGACTCCGTTCTATTCTACTCTACAATGCTCTACTCTATGACACTACATTCTATGTCACTCTACTTCACCGTACTGTACTACACTCCACTTTACAGTAAGCCTGGGCAAAGCACTACCCTACGCTTGCGTAATTTGCGAAGATTGCGCTACTTCGCACTACGCGAATTGCACGTAGCACAGTGCAAACACGCGTAGCGTAGTGCAGCGGTCATTTTTTGCTTGCTCGCGGTCCTCAACGTCAAGTTGCCGACCGCAAGCAAGCAAAATGACATCCCGGCGAGACTTTTTCCTCATTCGCGATCAGCAACATCAAGTTGCCGATCGCGAGCGTGGAAAATAAACCTCCCGGCGAGCTTCTGAACGCAGGGAGGTCAGGTTTCTCATTGCGCGTGGTCGCATGTGCTCGTGACCGCTCGTGATGAGAAACTACCAGTCCGCGCTGAGAAAGCTGTTGCTCGAGTAGAAATGAATGAATGAATTAATTAATTAATTAATAGGTACTTGCAGAGCGCATGGCTACCAAAGGCCTCCCAGCGCTAGCGACAGAGCCAAATGCCGATAAAAGGAGCATCAAGGGAACAGCAAGGTCTTCAGAGATTTACGGAAGGACGAATGATTGGTCTCAAGCCGAATACGGTCTGGAAGTTGATTCCAGCTCTTCGCTGATATGGTGGAGAACATCCGACCCCCCCTCTGGACTCGATTCACTCTCGGGACTACTGCTAGACATTTCGTTTCCGAGCATAATGTTCTATTAGGAAGGTAGGGGGTGATGATAGTTCTTAGGATCATAGGTGCCCTAGAGGACAGCACCTTATGAGCAATGCACAGGGCCTTAAACTGAATTCTTTCTGCCACTGGCAACCAGTGCAGAGAAACAATCAGGGCCTTAGCCGATGCCCGATAAGGGGCCTGCAATAAAGAACGGGCAGCACAGTTTTGCACCATTTGAAGTTTTTTTATGGCGGCACACGAGGCTCCAAGATAAAGCACATTAGCATAGTCAAGCCTTGACAATATCAGGGCCTGAACCATCAGTTTCCCTGCACTAAAAGGCAGCCCAGGAAATCTACTCGAGAGGAAGAAAAAGACCGCTTGCACTGTGCAAGATGCAGTTTGCACTGATTGCACAGTGCGGACAAACATCCGGCACTGTGCAATCAGTGCGAACAGCATCTTGCACAGTGCACTACGCAGTTTGCGAAGCTACGCGTAGCTCACGTAGTGCAAAGTGCACTTTGCATAGCTACGCGTAGCGCTACTTTGCAAACTACGCCCAGGGTTACTTTACAGCTCTCCAGTCAATGACACTCTGGATATTTTTATTAAATAGTAAAAATCATTAACATACAAAAAAAGACAAAGGTTGAGAATAATTTATAGTTAGAAATTCCTTATGTGTTCTTTCTATACAAACCCAAATACACAAACATTATGTTACACCTGTCATCCTTAGGGTGGTCTTCCCAGAATGTTTTGCCTGCTTACGCTCTACTTTTTGCTATATCTTTATTTGGCCTTAGGACTCTAAGAGTTTTACCACCGCTATTCAGTTTTAAAGTATCATGTGCTTCTCATTTAAACATTGTAACATTGGTGTATACCTGATTGGCATATTTAGGTTACCGGTAAGTCCCTTGTAAAGTGGTATACCATGTACACCAGGGCCTATAATGCTACTAGTGAGCCTGCAGCACTGATTGTTCCACACATACCAGTAGCCTTTCAAACCTGTTTCAGGCCTGCCATTGTAGGTCCTGTGTGTGCACTTTACTGCGACTTCGACTTGGTATGTAAAACCACTTGCCAAGCCTTACAATCCTGTTTTATTTATTTATTTACTTATTTATTTATATCATTTATAGAGCGCATGAATCACCTCGGTCTGGTATCTCTGCGCTTTAGCAGCCCTTGGGAACAACAGAAAGGGTGGATCAGAACAGTGAAGTTTTTAAAAATGTTCTGAATGACAGATAGTTGGTGCAGAGATGGATGCCCCTGGGTAGCTGGTTCCAGAGTTGGGGGGCTAGGTAAGTGAAGGATTTGCCTCTTAATCTGGTATGTTTTATGCAAGGTACGACTAGGAGATCTTTGAACCCTGACCCGAGGGTTCGTGGAGGGGTGTATCTGACTAACTTGTCTGATAGGTATCTGGGTCCCATTTTATTTAAGGCTTTAAACACCATGCAGCAAACCTTGAATTTGATTATTTTGCACATGGGTAGCCAGTGTAGTTTATTACATATAAGCCACACCTAAGGTAGGCCCTATCAACCCAAAGAGTAGGGGATTATGTGACTAAAAGGTAGGACATGTACTTTTAAGTTTATATGTCCTGGTAGTGACAAACAGCTAAAACTGTTTTTCACTACTCTGCAGCATATTCCTTCCATGGGCCAGCATTGTAAATTCCTTAAGACATTTTTAAGCTGTAATTCCTGCTTAGAAAGGAGTAGCTGCATCATGTTTCATATCATTGGAATGGTAATGATAAATCATCTTTAATGGTAAAGTTGAATTAATATTACTATTTTAGTAATGCCACTTTAGAAAAGTGTGTGCAAAGAGGGAAAAGGCTCAAGATAAGTAGCCAGATAGAGCCTTATTAAGTTAAAACACAAAAAATAAATAGCTACTATTTGATTATGCTCCTTCCACTTTAGACAGACGCAAAGAACCAATGTTCCAATTTCATTGGATCTGGTTATTTATTTAACCTTTTCTTTATATATGTCATATGCCTTTTTTCATTATTTCATGAAATGCAAACAGTAATACACCAGTCTTGTTAAACACATATAGCAGACCCTTCAAAGATCATTCATATTATCCTAAACAGGGAATGCTGCACATTGGGAACAATTGTATGAACAGCTGGGATGAAGTCGACGCTACATGTCCCTCAAACTATTTACAACCATAAATTGACAATTCCTCAATGACAAAACAGATATGCCGACGCACTTCGAGTCCCATTGATACTCGTGGGCCTCTCTTCAGGACTTCTGACTTGGTGTAAAGGTGTAATCTACAAAATACAAATAATAAAAGTTGTGGGTAAATTTGCACCCTTCCCTCATCTCAACTACGTGCGTGCGCACTGCATCCTCTGCATTACCTGGTAAGTACGAGTGTTTTAGCTTCAGTTGAATCACCAATGTTTCTTAATGTAGGAAAAGGAATTCCCTGTAATTTTGGGAAATACTGTTAATAGGTAAAAAACGATTGTTTACAATCCAGCACTATGACAGAGAGAGGTTAATTTCAACTATAGAGTTGCTCTGAAAAATTGTGGGCTCGTATCTGAATTTATTTTACTTTGAAGCTTGTTGGTGCTTGCAAGGTGCTTTTGTAAATCTGGAAAGTAATAAATGTCAGTGATTGAAAAAATATCTATTTTCATCTTGTTGAGAAGAAATTGGAACATTGGTTCTTTGTGTCTGTCTAAAGTTGATAGTAGCATAATCAAATAGTAGCTAGGTCTTTTTTAAGTGTTTTAACTTTAAGAAAGTGGACATTTCTCTGCTCTTACTGCTCTATGTGCCTTGCATCCTGACTCCAATACACATCTGGGCTGGGTGAATGATACACTTCGTGCCTTCTCTCTACACAGCTACACATACACTAATCGTGGGTGTGAAAGAAGACTCATTTGCATTAATATGCATACTGACAGCCTTCCTGGGTAAAACTAATTACCCCTCACAGATAGCCTAGCAGACAGGGCTGGGGTGAAAGGGGAACTGTGCATTTTAAGGAGCTACTTTGAAGTCAGACCCCCATTCAAAGGCACATTTTGGTAGACGTAGTAGGGTTCTGACTTTACCAAGAAAGTACACTACTACTGAGGAGGAGCCTAGCGCGCATCCAAGAGGGTCGCGTGAGCACAGGGCTCCCCGGACCCTCTCTGCTCCTCGGAATTTATCCTGAGAATATCCTGACGTGGCTTATGGAATCTGGGAGATAAAGACCAGCTGAGCGTATATCTCTTTTCAAAACTCAAATCGGACCTGGGAATCCTGAGTTGTCGTCGTCGGAACTTTTGGGACCCACCCGACGGAGGTGACCGGGGTGAAGGTGACCCGAGGGACCGGGCTGCAATTGAACAACAGCGGCTTCAGCGCGGTGCCAGCTGCCGATCCACCACTTTCGGTTTCGGTTTTGCACTTCAGGAGACCGGCAGGGAGGTGCGCTCGGGGTGGAGAGGTGCTTCCTGGGCCTCTGCATGAGGTTTTCTTTCATCTGCCACTAGAGCGCCTATCGCCTCGGACCCCCTATACCGACATTTTGTGGTCTTCTTGCTGGTGCCTTACACCTCTTGATTGGAGGTCCCCTCGGGTGACCGTGTTCACATGGGGGGCAAAGGGGGTCCCGAGGGCCGCAAGACCAAGGCTTCCCTCCGCGGGGGGGCAGTCCAGAGCAATAACATGGACCGCTACACCCAGGGCAGGGGGCCCTCTGGCGCTGCTGGCCTCCCCTCGGATACTGCGGAAGGAGGCGCGACCGCCACTACGGAACTATCCTTGCAGGACATTATGGGCGCCATTGATGGCATCAGGGAAACCATCGCGACGCAATATGAGGCCCTGGCCCGTAAGATTGACACTGTCGCGATCGATGTCACCCTGATCCGGGCCGACCTCTCCAAAACTAACGAGAAGGTCCAGGCTCTCGACGCACGGACCTCCACCCTCGGTGCGGATGTGTCGGATCTGCGGGCCGCGCTTGGAGACATCAGGGTGGTTAACGACCATATGGCCCGGCGGCTTGAGGACTTCGAGGGACGGGCCCGACGCAACAACATCCGCGTCATAGGTGTACCGGAGTCCTCTGACGGCCGCCCGGTTGACCTCGTGGTCGAGGAACTTATCCTGAAACAGTTGTCCTCGGCTGGCCTAAGTAAGTTCTTTGCCGTGGAGCGGGCCCATCGAGTTCCGGGCGGTCGGCCACGGCCGGGGGCCCCCCCGAGGCCTATCGTGGCCAAACTGTTCTACTACAGGGACCGCGACGCTATTCTGCAGGCCTCACGGACCCACGGCCCGGTTCGTCATGAGAACTCGACCATCAATTTTTACCCGGACTTCACGCAACTGGTCCAGAAACAACGGATGGGATTCCAAGGGGTGAAGCGTCGTCTCCGTGAGCTGGGCCTAAAGTATTCGATGCTCTACCCTGCAAAACTCCGAGTGGAACATGGGGATCGGACAGCCTTTTTTGACTCTCCTGTGGCTGCAAGTGACTGGCTGGACTCTCTGCCGGACGGAGGTGGCCGTCCCGGACCCTCTGCGGGCACCGCAGGTGATGGGTCCCCTTTAGAATGACTTTTGGTCCTTGATTTTGCCTTTTTGCACTGTACAGTCGGGTCTTATTTCATTTGCATATTGTGTTGTACCAGGACCAGTGAGGGGGGCGGGCGGGGACGGGTCCCTTACCTCCTCTGGGTTCTTTTCGTAGAATGGGGTTAGTGGGGCGACAGGCACACTGCAAGTTGGGGGGGTTTTTTGGCCCGCAGGGGTGCAGGGTGGGGGGAGTTGGTCCTGGGGTGGGGTTGGGGGGGAGGAGGGTTTGTTTTGCTGTGTGTTTTTTGTTTACAGGGCGAGGTACTGATTTTTGTCCACATTTGGGAACTGTGCTGCAGGCTGGGGGACCCTTGATCTATTGGGGGGGATGGGGGGGGACGGGTTGAGGCTTATGTCATGGAACGTCAATGGGTTGGGGGACCGTATCAAGCGGGGTGTAGTACTGCAATATTTGCGTCGTTTGACTCCTGATGTGGTGTTTCTCCAGGAGACGCATCTGGTTGGCAATGTTTGTCATGCAATGAACAGGGGGGGATACCGCCTCGTGGCCCATTCTGGTTTCACAACTGGTTCCAGGGGGGTGGGCATTCTGCTGCGAACCTCACTTCCGGTGGAGATCACTAAGATAGTCTCGGATGACAGAGGGCGCTATGTGTGTTTGATTGGGAGGTGGGAGGGGCAGCCCCTTGCCCTGGTTTCAGTTTACGTCCCCCCGGGCCTCCAGAACTCCACCTTCACTGACTTGGGTCTAATGCTGCTTGACCTTCCGGACAGCCTCCTGCTCATGGGCGGGGACTTTAATTCTGTGGTTTCGGGTGAACTGGATCGTCACCCACCAAGGACCCTCCCCGCTGCCCAGGCATGGCTGGGTGGGATGCTGGAGACCTTCGGCCTGGTGGATAGTTGGAGATTAATGCATCCGACCCAATGTCAATTCACCTTTCACTCGGGGGCGCATGGGAGTCTCTCTAGGTTAGACTACTTCCTTATGCCCGCGGCGCAGACTGGTCGGATTCGAGAGGTCAGGCACCTGGCGCGGGGTATCTCCGACCATTCTCCGCTGTGGCTTGTTTTTGACACCGGGCCGCGGTCTGCAGGGCGGATCGCTCCCATTAACCCATGGTACCTGCGAGACCCTACGACTCGTGACAGCCTGGTTAAGGCTATGGACCAATACTTCCTGGATAACGAGGGGTCGGTGTCTTCTGCAATGTCCCTGTGGGAAGCCTTTAAAACCGTGATCCGCGGACACGCCCTTTCCCAGATAGTGGTGGCTAAGAGGGTCAAGAGTGAGGCAGTGGTGAGGCTGGAGACTGACATCTTGGGGCTGGAGTCGGCCTTGGAGGCGAATGTTACTCCGGACGGGCTCCATGCCCTCAGCCTGAAACAGTTTGAATATAGGTCCCTGGTCACTGACGCGGCCAAAACTATGTATAGGGAGCAGCAGGGTCGACTGTACGATGCCGGGGACAAGGCGGGAAAGTTGATCGCGTGGCTGGACAGGAAGGAGAGAGTGAATCGTGTGGTCCCGGAGTTGCGTGCTGCGGATGGTGTGTGTGTGACGGAGCCTGACGAGATTGTGGAATGTTTTGCCGACCACCTCCGGGCTGTGTACTCCCCAGTGACTGACAGGGATGAGGACGACTCTCGCCTTCTACTGAGGGATATCGCCTTGCCCTGCCTGTCCGTTGAGGACCGTGAGCGGCTGGACGCCCCCTTGTCGGTGGATGAAATAGCGACCGCGATCCGCTCCCTTCGCTCGGGCAAGGCTATGGGTCCCAACGGTCTGCCCATTGAGCTATATAAATTGCGCCCTGACAAGCTTGCGCCCTTCCTCAGTCGCATGTTCCGTGAGTCTCTGGCGGCGGGTTCCCTCCCGGCCGATCAGCGTTTGGCCACGATAGTCGTTATCCCCAAGGAGGACAAGCCGCGAGATCGCTGTACTTCTTACCGGCCTATTTCACTGCTAAATGCGGAGCCTAAGATCCTGGCGAAAGTCCTTGCCAATCGTCTGTTGAGCGTCGTGTGGATCTGATTCATCCGGACCAATGCGGATTCATCCCGCATCGTAACACCGCTCTTAACTTGCGGCGTCTTCATGGCGCCCTTGCCAGGGCGGAGCTCCTCTCCGAACCGGCCGTGCTGGTTTCTTTGGATGCCACGATGGCTTTTGACACCATCGAGTGGCCATTCCTCTGGGCTGTCTTGGCTAAATTTGGCTTTGGAGAAGGATTTATTGGCTGGGTGAAGCTTCTGTACACGGGACCCATGGCTCAGGTGGTGGTGAACGGGCGGGTCTCTCGGCCCTTTGCCCTCGGCAGGGGCACGAGGCAGGGATGCCCGTTGTCCCCTTTGCTCTTCGCTCTCGCCCTGGAGCCACTCGCGGCTTGGCTCCGCTGGGAGCCCTCGCTTCGAGGGATCCGGTGGGCCCCGGGCTTTGAAGATCGGGTTTCGCTGTATGCGGACGATATTCTCCTATATCTCACCTCACCGCGGCAGTCGCTCAACGTCCTCTTTGACGTTCTGACTTCCTTTGGGAATAATTCGGGTCTCACGATCAATTGGTCTAAATCCTGCGTCTATCCGATCTCCGGTGGTCCTCCACTCCTACCGCCTCGGCTTCCGATCCAGGTATCACTGAGCGGCTTTAAGTACCTGGGGATATACGTTTCGCTGGACCCGGTGGCTCGCTATGAGCTGAATCTCCTGCGTCCGCTTCGGCGATTGCGAGAGGATACGGCCCGGTGGTGCAGGCTGCCCCTGTCCCCGCTGGGTCGGGCCGCGCTGTTCAAAATGATGTCCCTTCCCAGGTTCCTCTATGCACTCCAGAATTCCTTCGATGTCATCCCAGTGGCCTACTTTCGGGAGGTAGAGAGCCTGCAGAGGAGACTGGTGTGGGACGGGCGGGCGCGTATTGCTCTTGCTAAGCTTACTCTCCCCTGGTATGACGGGGGCATCGCGCTCCCCGACATTCGCAGGTATTATTGGGCCGCGCAGCTTTCGGCCATCAACCATGCCACGTATGCGCCTGGCCTGAACCCGGCGTATGAGATGGACAAGTTCCTGCTTCCCGGCGGGGACTATAACAGGGCGCTGTACTCCCGCTCGGCTGGCCGGACCCTTACGGGTCCTACTAAGATTGCTGTGCGGACCTGGAGGGCCGCCACTGCGGCCACGGGCTGGGGTGAGCGACTGACATGTGCTACTCCTTTGTTTGCCTCCGATCGCCTGGGGAGCCTCTGGACTACGAAGGGGTTTGACCAGTGGGACACGATTGGTATCAGCAAAGTGGGAGACCTGTGGCATAAGGGCGCGGTTAAGACTTTCGCGGCCCTTCAGGCCGAATATGAGCTTACGGACAGGGAGTTCTTCCGCTATGCCCAGGTTCGACACGCCCTTCTCTCGGTCTTTCGAGAGGGGACCACGATCCCGGTTTCCTCGCCCCTCGAGGACCGCATACTTGACGGACATGTCCCGGACAGCACTATTTCTTTAATTTATAAGAAACTGATTAATCATCGGGCTGACCTCTTGGTGCGCCTTCGGGAGGCTTGGACGGGGGATGGGGTGGAATTGGACGACGAGGACTGGCAGTCTGCACTGTCGTCCCCCAAAGAGGTCGCCATTCCAGCCCGTCTCCGGTTGGTACAGCTTAAGATTCTTCACCGGGTGTATGTGACGGGTCCTCGCTTGGTCTCGATGGGATATTCCGACGATGGGCTCTGTAGGCGGGGTTGTGGGCTCAGTGCCACCTTTCTCCATATCCTGTGGGAGTGCCGCGAGGTGGCGGACTACTGGCGCCGGGTACATACGGTTATGGGACATGTCACTGGGGTTGTGCTGCTGCCGGAGGTGCGTCGCTGTGTCCTGAATGTGTGGGAGCCCAATGATTATAGCGCGGCTCAGACTCGGTGGGCGGCCCTGGGGAACATGATTGCCAAGAGAGATATAGCGCAGCTTTGGGGTGCCCAGCGGCCGCCCACCGTGTCAGTATGGAAGGAGAATATGGACTGGTGTATGTTCAGGGAGAAGACTGTGTATGTTGCCCGTGGTAAGCCGGGGGCATGGGGCAGAATCTGGGGGCAATTGAATGCTTATCGCGGGGGTATCTGTACGCCCCCCCGGGTGGACACCGATATCGCCATGTCCCCCTGACCCTTGACGGTTCCGGGCACCTTTTGGAATGACTACATATGGACGTTCAGTTCCCTTGGCCCCCCCCCCCGTCCCCAGCCTCCCGGTACTCCTTCCTTTCGTGTGCTGCTTAATGGTCTGACCTGGAGTTCCCCGGAGGAAGCCTGACCTGCGCTGTTTGTCTTTATGCCTCGCCTTTTGTTTTTCTTTTAGTTTTCTGTGTTTGTTTGATCTAAGTCTCCTGTGCCTCTAGAACTATCCGGACTCACTACGGGGCCGACCCCCGGGAACCGACTGCAGCTTTGATAAATGTATATTTCATTCTGTACTTAGCGGCCGGCCCTGGTGGTTGTAGGCCCGTGCTTGTAATCGAATTATTGTTCAATAAAAACTTTAAAAAAAAAAAAAAAGAAAGTACACTACTGGACCTGAGAAGAACTCTGCCAGGAGTAAGGACTGCTGTGCCATTCTGTTTGACTGACTGTTCTACGTAACTGCTTCTTTACTGCTGTAGTGTGCTGCCCTGCTACCTACTCATCTATGCCCTGCTGAGGATATGGACTAGATACAGAGTTACTCTAACATTTGCTTACTTGCCTTATGTTTCTATGGGCCTCATGTAGAAAGCCAAATACCGGTCGGTAACGGCCGATTTTCGGTAATTATACCGTTACCGACCGGTATTTAGGCTTTTGGTATGTAGGGGGACAATTTCTGTATTCGGAATTTACCGAATCGGTAATAATTACCGATTCGGTAATTTTACCGATTCGGTAAATTCCGAATACAGAAATGAGATGTAGGGGGATTGTGTGGGTGATGTTTGGAGTCGGTATTTACCACCAACTAATAGTTGGTGGTAAATAAAGTATGGATGGTGAAATGCATTTCATAGCGCCTACAAGTGTGCAATGTGGCAGACATACATGCCCTTCGGGCATGTATGTGTGCCACATGTGCACACATGGCCGTTTCAGGGGTGCAACAGGGTGTCAATGTGACACCCTGCCACCCTTGCATGTGTTCCCCCCATTACCGAATCGGTATTTACCGATTCGGTAATGAGGCATACCTTCCCATCAATGGGAAGGTATGCCTCATTACCGAATCGGTAAATACCGATTCGGTAATTACCGAATTATTCCGATTCGGTAATATTTACCGACCAATTACCTACATATCATTTACCACTTCATAAATACCGAATCGGTAAAATTCGGTATTTATGAAGTGGTAAATGTGTCCCTACCTACATATGGCCCTTAATCTCAGAGTCATATTAGACTTCTTTTAATTTTACTGGTGCTGCTGGACTCTGCCATCTGTCAGTACCACCCTATCCTGAGGTGATCCCTCCAGCCCTGGGAGTCAGAAGTGGGTTATGCAGTTGCTCTTTGACGCAGATCAATGACATCGCCTCGATGGACTGAATGGCTCAATGCCGATGACCAGCAGGGTTTGCCAATGACACAGCGCCACATCGTAAAGAGGTTCAATGTTGAATCTTTAATTGACTGTGAGGATCTGTGTACATGCTTTGCCTCCATCCACTTGTTTGACAATGATGTGACACCTCCTCGACTTCGCACCTTGAGTCTTCGGCTTTGAGCCTTGCTCCATTCAAGGCACATTGTAAGTGGGACCTGTCTGAGTGCTTTAGCCAGTGTGCCCTCCATCGTGGTAAGACTGAACTTTGGATTTACCCGGGATAGCAAGACCTCCAGTAACCTTTAGGGCTATTGATTTCCAAGCACTATTTTTGATTTATTCTTTAAAAATGCATAACGATGGTACTACTTATTGGATGTTTATCATTTTGGTCTTGTTTTGTCATGAAAATATTTTCTATTTTCAAAACCTGTGTGGAGTCTTTTTGTGTTTTTTTCATTGTGCTACTATGTATGTGTGTTACCCAAATACTTCCACCATGCCTCTTTAGGTAAGCCTGACTGCTTTATGCCAAGCTACCAGAAGGTGAGCAGAGGTTATTTTTTAGTATGTATCCAGCTTTCCCTGACCAGAGTGGTCATTCCTGCTTGGACAGGGTGCAAACCTCTGTCAACCAGAGACTTCAGTTATAACACAATAAAAATTGTGCACTTATATTTATAACTTCAATTTATAATTTATGCACCACCTTCAAATTACTGTCACACACCTCTGAACACAGTCCTGTTCCCTCACGTGCCACATTACATTACCAACATCAACTAAAACTTTCCATTCACTGCTTATACCCCTGCATACTACATCACGTACAGCATGTGAAACCATACCACTCATAACAACACTTATAAATTCTCAAATGCATTATTTGTCACAACACAGTGCATGGTAGGGTGGTAAGTTGTAGTTAGTGTTGTCTGGTGTGCGAGTTGAAAGGAGTGTGAATCGGGGTCAGCTACTTATAATAATTTAAAGGTGTTTTGTTCTGTTGTTTTTAAAAAAAATATTATATGAAAATATCACTTTGAGAGTAACCTCTTGCTACTTTTATAAGATACCTATTTAGAGCAATTTACTATATTCAAAATAACATAGGGATAGATTCTAAGCATCCGTTGTCTGTAACTTGTAATCTTTGAAGATAGATATGACCATATATTTAGACTACATCCTGTAAACTAATATAAGCACCTCTTGAATAAATAATGATAGTTCAGATCTTGATACCCTATATATGGTTTTACTCATAGATATTACATTTGGAAACACAATGGACCAATACGTCTTCAACACTTAAAATCCTACCTCAAACTAAAATAGGAAAAAATAAAACTAAGATGAGACGATTTTTAGATCTCCCCACCAAATTCGTATGCAAGGTTATAATGTCAAATAATCATAATTTATATATATTTTAAAATAACTAGTCCCAGTATAATTGAATGGCTGGACTATAAATTAAGGATTTAATATATCATGAGAAACGGGTTTATAAGGTGAATAATGAAAGTCATCACTGATGAAGGATTCTTGTCTTTATTGATGAAGGAAGACAAATAATTATTTATTTCACAGTAACATGTTATAGACATTACAATTTGTTTTCTACAGGAGTATTGAAATGTTAAGTATTTTATGATTTTAAGGATACTTAGGATATGTTTTATAATTTTATTTACAGCCTCGATAAAATGCGTCATCTCGAAACGTGTATTGGCTGTTTGGATACTAGGAAATTTGGATATTGAAATACAAGGAAGAATTTGAAATGTGTCACTGGAATTCGACAAATTTACAAATGTTGAATAGACATTTTTATATAAGTTTAATAAACCTCCTCTAGGGGTGCAATCAATACAAATATAGAAGTAAGGTGTAAACAAACCAGAACACCCAGACTAATATCTACATATGGACATTGTGATATACAATATTCATATCCTGCTCATCATACTCTGATGCTTCCTCATGCTCCTTTATATTTTTGCAAGGGAAGACCTAGGTTTAGGTGTGTGTATTAAGGAGAGACCAGAGTCTGATGATGTAAGCCACATGTCACCCAAGATATCAGTGATATGGGACATCATATCATAAGCAATGTTGTTAGTTATGATGTGATTTTAAAGAAGGAGTCCATTGTTTTCTCAAGATCAGGTTAAAGTTTGATCATTTGAGGAACTAATGGTTTCAAATTGTTTCTTGATGTTGGTAGGCTGGAATCTTTGGACCTGTCCTTGATATTATTCCTTATTTTCTTTATCATTTTCAGGCAGTAACCCATTAAGGCTATACAACCATGAATGTAATGTTATCAGCCACTTTTTTATGTGGGCTTAAACATCTTCAAAACCCTTTCAGAGTGTCCAAGAGAGTCTTAATCCGTAACAATCTATTTCTGTGTCCATTTGATGTGTCTCTGACAGGTACCTTCTTAATCTTTGTCCTCAGCATGATGTGGTCATCTTTTTGATGAAGAAGAAGCTCATATTGGAGACAATCTGACATGGTCTTTCCTGGCAGAGATTAATGGAGTGCTGTCCATATCATCCATATGATTGAATAAAGTATCTTCATCCAAGGAAAATGGTTCACTGACACAATATCGAAACCACAAATATTGTGGTATATAAATACACTGTCAAAAATATCAAGCACAAAAATATCTTTTTCCTATACTTATACTCTAAATGACAAAAATATTGATAAAAATATAATTGTGCACTAATATATGACACAAATATTGTTTTTCAACATATATATAGTTAAAAATAGTCAACATTAAATATATTAACATTTAACAGTAATATATTGTGAATGAAATATATTTAAATAATTAAACAAATGTAAATGTTATACTTATTTTTTTTAAAACACACATATATACGTATGAGTGTATATTTATTTAAACATATAGGTGCCGATTCCGATCCTGGGAAAATTTCCCCCGTACGAATTGTATCCGGATTTTTATCCGTACGAATAATACAAGTAGCGTACAAACTGCCAAGTACGTTTCGCATGGGAAAAACTCCATATGAATCACATCCGGAACATTTCCCCACACGTCCTCGGGTCAGAAAATGTGTCCGACACATCCCCGGACGATTTACCGTACGAATCAGAAAAATGAAGTCCGACCGCGCAAGTACGATCACTCCCGTCCTTTCGATTTTACAACTGTATGGAGAAAACACCGTACGGACCGAACTCCTATAGCAACCATGGAGACATGTGCCCGCATACGTGGCGAACACTCCACCCCAGACCTCGTATGTACGCGCACAACACCCCCCCAGCCCTCGTATGCACGCGCCGAACCCCACCCATCCCCCGCATGTACGGGCCAAACGCCCCCCGGCCGCGGATGTACGCACCGAACCCCCACCAGTGTATGTATGGAGCGTACCCACACCCCACCCGTGTATGTATGGAGCGTACCCACACCCCACCAGTGTATGTACGGACCGTACCCCTACCCGTGTATGTACGGACCGTACCCCCACCCGTGTATGCATGGAGTGTACCAACTCCTCACCCGTGTATGTACGGACCGTACCCCCACCCGTGTATATACGGACCGTACCCCCATCCGTGTATGCATGGAGCGTACCAACTCCCCACCCGTGTATGTACGGACCGTAACCCCACCCGTGTATGAATGGAGCGTACCAACACCCCACCAGTGTATGTACGGACCGTACCCCCACCCGTGCATGAATGGAGCGTACCAACACCCCACCAGTGTATGTACGGACCGTACCCCCAACCGTGTATGTACGGACCATACCCCCACCCGTGTATGCATGGAGCGTACCAACTCCCCACCCGTGTATGTATGGACCGTACCCCCCCCATGTATGAATGGAGCGTACCAACACCCCACCAGTGTATGTACAGACCGTACCCCCACCCGTGTATGAATGGAGCGTACCAACACCCCACCAGTGTATGTACGGACCGTACCCCCACCCGTGTATATACAGACCGTACCCCCACCCATGTATGAATGGAGCGTACCAACACCCCACCAGTTTATGTACGGACCGTACCCCCACCTGTGTATGTATGGACCGTACCCCCACCCATGCATGAATGGAGCGTACCAACACCCCACCAGTGTATGTACGAACCGTACCCCCACCCATGTATGAATGGAGCGTACCAACACCCCACCAGTGTATGTATGGACCGTACCACCACCCGTGTATGAATGGAGCATACCAACACCCCACCAGTGTATGTACGGACCGTACACCCAGCCCCCCCTGTATGTACGGTGCGAAACACCACGACTGATGGACGGTGCGGACCAACACCCTGCCCGTGTCTGTACGCACCCTACCCCAGGCCCCCACACCAGCACCCTCACCCAACATCGCGCATGTACGAGTCATACTAAGCCATAGCAAAGGACAGCACTGTACAACAACATGGCCCATGTACGCACCGTACAGACGCAAAAAACACTCATACTGAACCAGGACAAACCACAAAAACACAAGGAGAGTCAATTCGATGCACACAACACCACAAAACATGTCCAACAAGACCAAATACATCCTATACACTGACCTGCAACTGACAAACAGCTAAACAGAGGCCCAAACCACTACCACTCCTTATAACACACCCACCCAAAGTTCAAACACAGCCACACCCACAAATGAACCAATAAAAAGGCCCAGCACACACGAACCATGATCCTTTGCAACAGATCCCCTACTGCCAGACCACAGAAACAACGCACTGCACCATACTACATACATCAATACACCTTACACTTGCACTCCTTCACACAACCACCATCACAAACACAACCTCATCACATTCACACACACACACCTGCACAACCACACTCACACCCCCACAACCATCCACACCCACACCCCCACAACCATCCACACCCACACCCCACACCATGCCCACTAACAAGAATCCAAAGTTCACAAAGGAGGAGCTGGAGGTCCTTGTCGACGAAATCGTCAGAGTCGAGCCAAAGCTCTTTAGAACATTGGTCAGACGGACCAGCATATCCGAAAAATCTGCCATGTGGGAGAGGATTGTCAATTCTGTGAATGCTGTTGGGTCCACATGAAGGACCAGGCATGAGTGCCAAGCCAGGTGGTACGATCTGCGGAGGACGGTCCGCCGAAAAATGACGGACGAGCACAACCAGGCCAACATCACTGGAGGAGGGCCGCCCCGCAGACTGGTACACTACCATCCCTGGGAGAAGAAAGTGATGGCCACGCTGCCGCCGGTGGGAGTAGATGGAGTAGAAGGAGTCCGAGAGCCTGGTGAGTACACAAACAACTCACCTCACATGTCCCCGATTCCGGGAGGGTGGGCCTCAAAACTAACATAGAGCAACTCTGAAGCACACAACAATGCCCTCAGCCCATATGGCTTAGGGCACAGCCATACAAACATTGTGTCCCCACACAGTACTGTTTTGCCTGCTAATAGTGGCCGCGTTGCAGGACGACATGGGTATGAAGGCACAATTTGCACATAACAGCAGCTAATGAAGACGCATCACTCTGAAAGAGTGTCAGCACACACCGCCACAGCAGCAGCGCAGACTCAGACACTCCGCCCAATGGGTGCCCGCAGAGAAGAAACAAACCCACATGAACAAGCCAATGGCCTTTGAAAGACCTGCAAACTGTGTGTGCCCAGGAAGCTGGGCTGAGGTGACAGAGGGTGACACACATAGGGAGGGAGAGGGGGAGAGAGAGGGATGGAGACAGAGGTGGACACAGGGAGACAGACAGAGGGAGGGAGGTGGCTGACAGAGGGAGGGAGAAAGGGAGACAGAGGGAGACGGACAGTGGGAGGAGGGTGATAGAGGGAGGGAGAAAGGGAGACGGACAGAGGGAGGAGGCTGACAGAGGGAGGGAGAAAGGGAGACAGAGGGAGATGGACAGTGGTGAGAGGAGGCTGACAGAGGGAGAGAGAAAGGGAGACAGAGGGAGATGGACAGTGGGAGGAGGGTGACAGAGGGAGGGAGAAAGTGAGACAGAGGGAGACGGACAGAGGGAGGAGGCTGACAGAGGGAGGGAGAAAGGGAGACAGAGGGAGACCAAATCACCCTTGGGTGGTGTGGCCATGTCCGCTCGTCAGCAGGTGGACTGTGTGCATGTAGACAAGGTTTGGCAGTGCATGAACCCCCCCTTCAACCTTTGATAAACACTGGGCCATGTGTCAATCTGTGCACGAGTACATCCGTGCTGCAGGCACAAACATAACCTTACACCCAGTATACCCACCCACTGTGTTTGTCAGAACCCTGTCACAAATGGTTAATTTACCTACCTGCATTCTCAAACAGCATGGAAAAAACACCATTTGGCCACGTACAGTGCAACACGTAAGGTGGCTCTGCATGGCTTGCTACGCCCGCTCACTACACTGCTGACTGCATTCCCAAAAGATGCATCAACTAAGATTGTGTCACACATAGGTAAAGTGTCGAAAGCTGTGGCCAAGGGACATACCCATGCACAAGTGCACTGTGAGAGGAATGCTAGCCAAATCCAACCACCCAGAGGAACTGTGCCAACTCAAAAATGAATGAAACATGGATGTCGCATGTAACACAATTAACACTGTCTCTCTCACACACAGGTCAACGTCGTCGATCTCCCCCCAACACTGGGGGGGAAGACTCACAGGACCAGGCTCTGCGTGAAGAGGACCCCACCGGCTGCGACGACTATCACCACTCTGTGGATGACCCAGACCAACCTGGCCCCTCGGGTGTCCAACCACCTGCAGCACCTGCGTCAGGTACAACTGTGCCAACCACCACCCCCATTCCTGCCACATCCCAGGAGACACCCAGGAGCCCTGCCTGCACACAACAACACAGCCAGTCTGTCCAGGAGGGACAAGGTGCTCCGGGCACCAAGGAGGAGGCAGGCGACACCGCAAATGCCATCCCTCAGAGGTCCCGGACACCCGATGTGCCCACAACAGCAGGCCAGGCGCAAGTGGGCAGGGGTGGTGGGAGTGGAGGACGGCGGAGGCACGAACCTGACCAATTGGCTCAGGAACCGGTAATGTCACACGTCCGCAACATCCTGGACACATACCGGCGTGACACCAGGGGCATCAGCCAGGCCGTGGAGGCCCTCAACCAGATAAAGAACGTGCAGGCCGAGCAATATTCCAGTCAACAGCAACACCAAGGATGGATGGAGGCAAGACTGGCTGAGCTCGTGGCGGTGCAAACGGACATGACCTGTGTACTCCGTCGGATTGCCGAAAACATGGGCAACCCTCCCTGTGCCACCAGGCGAAGAACATCACCACCCACAGGGAGGGATCAGGAGGAGGAGGATTCATCCGACGGAGCATCACAAGCATCGTCACGGCCTGCTTCTGAGGGTCCCCGCAGGAGGGTGGGTCGTCCACGCAAAAGACCGTGAGAGTCAGCGGAACATCACCATTTCCCAGGTCACCTGGCCTGGCACCTGGCCCTCTGGCCCAACAGCAGCACATCAGCAAATGACATTCTCTTCCACATGGCCTTGCTGGTCACTGTCTGACCAATGTAGACAAAGACTGTGGCATAGACTCTGATGACTTTCAATTGCAAGGATACCAACTCCCCCTGTGAACTTTGGATTCTACACTCACGCCAAGCACCTCTTGTCATCCCCCCAAACACATGCCCCACCACAAATAAAAATCATCACAATCACCAGATGATGCCGTCATTTTGCATTATTCCACTACATGTGTGTGTTGTAAAGTCAAACCATGCCTGATTTCAGTAGTAACTCCAACCATCCATACCCTGGGGTCTGAGTCTGGCACAGGACACACATGGGTCACAATGTATCATCCAAGACAGACATGGAGCACCATACTCACCCGTGATGGGCCCAACCAGCTGAGGGGGTGCCCGCACAACTGTGCCTACAGACCTATTTAGAAGAGCAACAGTCATGCGCAGAGGTCAGGGATCATGTGGAGTGTCCTGGGGTGGGAGTCCCAGGTATGTGTAAACACGTGGCAGAACCATGTCCTGCATGCTTGAGTCAGGTGGATGTGGAGAATGGTGGGCCGGCCAAGGTTGGATGCATGGAGATGGCACAATGGGGTGTTGGATCACAGTGCCACAAGGTTGTGTTGTGGTTGTGGGCTGCATCCTGAGTGTGTGCGTGTATTGAGAAGGTCATCCTGCAGCTGGCAGTGATCCACTCCCCCATCTCTGTTGGACGTTGATGTGGCCTGGTCACCGGATGTAGAAGCAGAGCTGTGCAGATGCACCCTGGATGTGGACAAGTATCATGGGATTTGTAACGCACATGTCCGTAGAGTGCAGAGTAGGATTAGACACGGATGTCGTAGTTGACCTGGGGGATGGTCTCCCTCTTGCCTTGAGGTGGATGAAACTGGGGATCTTGTGCATAATGCAGAGTGTGCTGCCGCATGAGGCACAGATGCTGCCGATCAGCATAGCACATGTCAGCAAGCAATCCATGATGAACACCAGCTCGTTTGCGTGGACACTGGGTGCCCTTGCTGCAGGGCCTGCAGCAGCATGCGCCATGTCAAGAAAACAATGCCACAAGTAGCACACAAAGAAAAGGATCTCAGGAAGGAACTATGCAAAAGGTGTATGTCAAGGAAGGAATGTCTGGTTCAACATGGCACACACACATACAATGGATTCACATGCAGCACAGTGGCCGTCGTGGATACCGACATGCCACAATACCTACACAGCCATGGACATCATGCACAATACAGATTCTAATCCCTGACAACCAGCTTGCATCTTGCTACTCTACACATAGACTCATATGCACCATCTCTGAGAACAATGCCAGACATGCCGCATGCACAGTGGCAACAGACCACCATTGACAGAGATGAGGCACCTTGTCGGCAGAGGGACACCTTTATTACTCATGTGTGTCGGAATGCTAATGTAACTCTGTCAACACATACACAGGTCATGAGGATGAACACGTGGGACCAACACTGGCACCCCCCTTTGCACCACAGATGCTAGAAATCCATAGCACTGGCACACAAGTGACGGGTTACAGCTAAACACCCCCTGCTGCTCACGAAGAGGCTGCTATACACCATTGAGCCCCTAATGGGGAATTCACACACCATGTCAACCCGGTGCAACCCGTATGTTTCCGAGGGCAGTGTTACACACATTGATGGCTTCATCACAATCCACAATCCCATTACAGATGACTGTCACCAAGTCTGACCATCAATTCAGGTGAATTCAGCTCCATGTCATGTGCCCCATGGTGATTCTACATGTATCTAAAGTATCCAAACATGAACAGGAGCAGTGCACACACATTCAAAACAAATACCACTCCCAAAAAGCCGTGCTGCATCCCTTACCCTAAGGAGATTTTCAAACTTGTCCGTGCATGTAACGCTGATTCAGCACATGTTGCTGTGTTCATGAGGAATAGCAGGAGCCACCAGCAGACAGCATGCGCAAGTACCTGTGGATGAGAGACACACCAGAAGTCAGCCAAAAGAAGCACATCCGCATGCATGTGCACGTATAAGGTTGTCAACATGCTAGGTGACAATGATGACTCTGGAAGAACATTCTTCCATTGCACCATCACTCGAGTGACACATCCAAACACACCTCTGACTCACTTGGCAGACATGCAGATGGACACACACATTGCAACACATGCCACACACGGCCCAATGCGTGCACACTCAGACACTGGAACTCACCACTAAGCAAAGAAGTTGCGTATGAGCCGACTCCGGATGTCCTCTACCGCCTCCTCCTCCTCCACGTCACTTGCCTCGTGACCAAGCCCTTCATCCTCCACGGGTGGATGGTCCTGCTCATCTGGATACAGGATGAATGGCACAGCTTTCTCCACTGCCATGTTGTGCAGCATGCAGCACACGAGGAAGATCTTGCAGACCTTCACCGGTGCATATGGGAGTGCGCCACCGGTCTTGTGGAGGCAACGGAATCGGCTCTTCAGGAGGCCACTATCACTCGCCTGGTCCGCCCATGGGCGTTGTTGTAGCGGTGATCGGCAGCCGTGCTGGGGTTGCGGAGAGGCGTGATCAGCCATGGCATGTTGGGATAGCCAGCGTCCCCTACATGGAAACATCATGGACAACAGTGGGTCAGGAGAAGCAGTAAGACAGGAAGATGACGTTAAATACAGGACTACCAGAGTATACCCACCAACAGTACATGCTCGTTCGTTGCGCAGCTGCAGCATCATTTCAGGCATCCTGCTACGCCTCATGATGTAGGCATCGTGTGCTGATCCTGGAAAACGAGCACAGACATGTGAAATCACCATGTTGGCAAGACACACCACAAGGGCATTAATGGAGTGGTAATGCTTGCGGTTCCTATACGCTACCTCCTGTGCCTGTGGCGGTACCAAAGCCACATGTGTTCCATCTATGGACCCAATGACATGGGGCATCCCTCCCATGGCATAGAACTCATGCTTGACACCTGTCAACTGCTCAGGAGTTGGGGATTTTATGAACTCATCCAGGTGATCCAACATGGCCTCTAAAAAATCATGCAGAACACGGCTGAACATGGTTTGGGACATGCCACCGACATGGGCAATGGTATGTTGAAAGGTACCCGTGGCAAAGAAATGTAGGGCTGCCATCACCTTCATCTTGGGTGTTAGTGCAGTAGGATACCTGTGTAGCGGTTGGAGGTGTGGTGCCAGCCGTGTCGTCAAGTCCTCAATCAAATGTTGGGGGAAGCGGTAGCGGCGTATACAGTCATGTTCCCTCAGGTCAGCCAAGTCCGGAATTGGTCGAGGGAGAGGCGGAGCCCTGCAGTGAATTAGAAGGGACAACGAAGAGTGAGTACAGCACACCACCAATGTCAATGTACTGAGCACATGTTCAACAGGCAATACACATATGCTACATACAGAGTCAGGTCTGTGCAATATGCCCTGGACACGTATGCCAGGCAGGTGACACTCCTACCAAGAGCCAGCTACAAACGTTGATTCTGAATCTCAACCTCAACATGCCATGCCATGAAACTAGCTGTGGGCCAGTGTAAGTGAACAGGCAGACGCATTACAGGAGTTACAGACATCCACATATGTGCAGAAGAAGGATGTTTATTGTACAGACAGGTTGCGGAACACTAGAGGCACAGGTCACATGTCATAGAAAAAGGACAGACCACACACCTTGCCATGAAGGATTACATGTCAAGACTGATCACACATACATTGAGAGTATGCAGATATGTCCTTGTTTTGAAACTCCGTGTTGATGCATACATACACACCTTACGTTGTATTGCACATGTGGGCTGGTGTGCGTAACAGTGTGCCATGCCCATCTACACACAGACACATGTTGGTTGCAGCAACTGCAGATGCATTTGACCAAACACCTACAGCAAACCTATGGGAACACATGACACACACATGACATAGTTACAGCGTGCAACGCAGGCATTCACATGTCAGGGGTAATATTCTGTGTACCTGGCATCAGGGGACATTTGCGGGTGTCGGTGACTGTGCCATGCCAGTGAGGCATGGCTCAACAAGTCTGTACTACATGCACACATGTCAAAGGAGTGAAGGGGATGTGTGGCACATAGGGCACCATCACACATGACATGTGTACACAGCTCATCATACTTTTATTAGCTTCACACCTCAGGAGTATAGTGCCACATCACAGCCTGACCCACCTGTGCCCGACACATGTAGTACTGCGCAGACAATGCCTTGATGTCCAGCCTTGGCCAAGTATGACAGCTCAATTCCTTTCTGTGTGCCGCCTGTCACCACTGTCAGGTGTGAAATGCACCGTACATACGCTCTGAGGGCGTGTGTAGGGGCCCTATCACTCACAATGGGAGTTGCTGGCGTATGCGTACGCCATAGTGATACGGACCGTACACGCGTGTGTAGGGTCCCTATCAGTATGGGAGTGCTGGCGTATGCGTACGCCATAGTGATACGGACCATACACGTGTGTGTAGGGTCCCTATCAGTATGGGAGTGCTGGCGTATGCGTACGCCATAGTGATACGGACCGTACATGCGTGTGTAGGGTCCCTATCACTATGGGAGTGCTGGCGTATGCGTACGCCACAGTGATACAGACCGTACACGCGTGTGTAGGGTCCCTATCACTATGGGAGTGCTGGCGTATACGTACGCCACAGTGATACGGACCGTACACGCGTGTGTAGGGTCCCTATCAGTATGGGAGTGCTGGCGTATGCGTATGCCATAGTGATACGGACCGACCCTACACACGCGTGTACGGTCCGTATCACTGTGGCGTACGCATACGCCAGCACTCCCATACTGATAGGGACCCTACACACGCGTGTACGGTCCGTATCACTGTGGCGTACGCATACGCAAGCACTCCCATAGTGATAGGGACCCTACAAACGCGTGTACAGTCCGTATCACTGTGGCGTATGCATACGCCAGCACTCCCATACTGATAGGGACCCTACACACGCGTGTACGGTCCGTATCACTATGGCGTACGCATACGCCAGCACTGCCATACTGATAGGGACCCTACACACTCGTGTACGGTCCGTATCACTATGGCGTACGCATACGCCAGCACTCCCATAGTGATAGGGACGCTACACACACGTGTACGGTCCGTATCACTGCATTTGGGGTGCCCTAGGGCCATAGAATGGACCGTACCTGTGTGTAAATTTTGAAATAACATAGGGGACACATGAGGGACAAGTATAAGGGCCTAAATGCATGCTGGTTGTCATGGAGAGCCAGTTTAAAGTTTGAAATATTGCATCAGGTGGCCAGCAGAAGTCGGTTGGAAACAATATACTTTGTTGCAAAGTGGCTGTTGACTTGACATCATGCTCAATTTTTAAACCATGCAAAGCCACTCACTGGGGTAGGTTTAAAGGGATTGGAGGAAACGTAGGATGCTAATGTGACTAACCAATCACTCTGTACTCCTGTAAATTAAACAGGCCAGCAAGGCAGATATAAGGCAGCCAGGTCCCATGAGAGAGCACTTGCCTGCACATCCTTTCATTCCACAACACTGCTGCTGCTCGTGATTCCTCTGGCACCATGTCCAGGTCTGTGGAGAGGGCCCAGCCATTCACCATGGAGGAGAATATGGCGTTGGTGGATGTGATCCTCCCACAGTACACCATGCTGTATGGTCGACCAGGGGAGCAGGTGAGTGCAGACTCCACTAGCTTAGACTGTGCCCCTTTTTTGTGACTGTGACTTCTGGCATTGTGTCCCTGTGTGACAGACATGCAATGTTGTTTCGAGTGGGTCCCAGGGTGGGGAAGGCCTCATGTCTCCCATGCAGAGCATGCTGTGGTTCCTGTGTGCACTCCTCACTTGCATTGTGCTTACTGTGATAATCAATGCATGGTGCATGCCACATTCTGCCTGGCTACTCCTCCTGGGAATGTGGTTGCTACAGTCCTGATGTGATTCTGTGGTCCCCCCAGTGTGACAGGTGACAGTACCCATAGATGTGTGTTTGTTTAGTGTACCTGTGCTGTGAGTGTCCAAATGATGTGTTCGTCCCCTGGACATTGGTGTGTGTGTAAGTCCCCTGTCATGTGGGTGAGTGCATATGGGGAGTGTTGCACACCAGCTGCATGAGGAATGGATATTCCCTGCCCATGTGATGTGAGCAGGGAGCAGTGCTGTGTGACTGCCGTGCTGAGCCAGCCCCACACCTGTGACACCCCCCAGTCTAGTGGCACATGGGCAGAGTGAGGTTTGTACCCACAGTTGGCAATGGCAGGTGATTGTCCTGTGCCTGTGTGTGTCTGTGTACTCTGCTGAGGTAGCGTCAGTGGGCTGGGGCATGTGACTGCTTTGAGGTGCTGTACATAATCCTTGTGTAGCTTGTGATGCACAGTGTGATCCAGGATCATTGATTGTGTGGCACCCCTCATGCCACCTGTGTACTTTCAATGCCACGTAGTGCATTTTGCCTTCCACAGTGGATTATGTCCCTATGACAAATGTGCAATGAGTTGCCTGCATACCATGGCCTGTTCAAAGAAGACAAATTGTTAATATGTGTGTCTCTGTGTAATTGCTCAGGTGAATTAAAGTATTCTCACTTTTGCATCCTCACAGGTAGGCGACCATGCCAAGGGGGAGATATGGAAGCAAGCCGTCAGTGCCGTGCGGAATACGGAGGGTCGGAAGCGGCGCCTAGCCCTGGTGAGGAAACGCTGGCAGGATATCCGGTGCTGGACGAGGAGGATTGCATGGGTCCTGCTGGGGGACTCACCTGAGAGCCAGAAGAACCGTGGGCGCCGGCGTCTGACCCACATCCATAAGCGTTTGCTGGCGGTGGTCTTCCCCGACTTGGATAGGCGCTTACAGGAGAAGCAGCAGCAGGAAGGTGGTAGGTACATGTGTGTTTGTTGTGTGTCACCAGCTTTTGGAATTGCGCAGTTGCATGGATACACTGCCAGGGTTTACATGTGCAGTGCATAACCAGTTCCCCAAAGTAAACCGGTGCTGTTCTTCCTCCCTTCCCCTCCTTGCCATGTGTTCCCTGGTCTGTGTGTAAACACTCTTGCACAAGGTAATCTAGGCTGGCAGTTAATCCAAGTGCCCAATGCTTGCAGCATCATGTGTGGGGGTGGAGTGTAACAGGTTTTGGGACCTTGGCTATGCCCTGGCCAGTTCAGTCATTGTGGGGTCCATGTCAGTTGGCACTGATGCTGAGTCCCAACATAGGTGTGTGTCTTCAAAGTGTACTGCCTTCCAGCATGCATGTCCAATGTTGTACCCTCTGACATGATGTCCATGAGTGGGATTAATGCATAGTGCAGGGACGGTTGCTTCAGTTGCAGTCATATCCATCCAGGACCATGGAGGTGTGTGGCCACTACCGTGCCCTGGGTCACCTTTTCCTATGTATCATGTGTGTCATCCAACTATGTGGACATTCTCTGTGTCTTCGGCATAGGTTGGGCTCTGTGGCATTGTACCCTGGCCTCATCTGTATTGACGTAAACTGTGCTACATGTGTCCACTGTACAGTGTGACCCAATTTTGCTTGTGCATGCTCACAGTGGGCAGTGCCTGTGTGTCTTGGAACGACAATCTGATGATGGTTGATTGTCAATGATATATGTGGACAGGCGCACCAGGGGTAGTTTGTGTACAATCAGGATTTAGTGCAGGCCATGTGTTTTCATCCCAGAGTAAGAGGTGTAAGTACTTCCTCTGTCTCAATCACATTGTCTCAGGTAGGGGGTGCTTTGTGCGGGAAAGGCCTACATGTCCAAATCTGAAGTCTCCCTGCTAGGTCTGGCCTGTGTGTGATGTTTGTCTGGACATACACTCAAGGTGCAGTGACCCAGTCATGTTATGCATGTTTTAATGTATTAGCTTTGCAGCATGTACAAAAAGTCAATAGACATGGTTCCTGCTCATCCGTTTTTTGGCAACGCTGTGTGGTACAGATGCTGTGCACGATTGTCCCAGAGCCTGGCTCCTCTGTCCTATTTGATATCAAGTAATTTGTTGTTGGGTCATGCTCTCCATTGTTTCTCAGTTGCATGGTGGGTCAACCAGCTGTGTGTTGCAGGGCCTACATATATCTACTTTGTGTTGTAGATGTTACTCATGTTGCTTTTCAGGCTATGCACTGTGACCTATGTAGATTTGACTCATGTGACATATGTATACAGGTGTCTGATTATTTCCTGTCTCTTCACCTTGCCCACAGCATCGTCGGGGGTCTCCGAGGGAGACACTGGCACGGACCGTGAGGAGGGAGCAGGCACCAGTGGCAGCAGTGCTGTCTTGTCTGGCGCATCGAGTGGCACGGAGGCCGAGGGGAGTGAGGTGGAGGACCTGTCCAGTAACACCACCGACTATGATGCTGACGGGTCCGAGGCTGATCTCCCAGAGGGGGCGGAGGCTGCTCCCACAGCTGACAGCAGCACTCGATCTCTACCCGCCCCCTCGAATCCCATCACCGGCCTCCCACTTGCTCTGGTCCCTTCCCGCCGTGCTAGGTCACCACGTGTCTTCTTCTTGCCAGGCACCGCACCCTCTGCCCCTGTCTCCACTGCTGCCGCCAATGCCGAGTCTGTGGACATCCTGCACCAGTTGCAGGTTGGTCAGACTGCGATGCTTAATGTCCTCCATGGCCACACACGAGTGCTCACCCAGATGGAGGCATACATGGAGGGCATCTCAGCTGCGCAGTCTGACCAACGCCAGTTGCTGAGGTCCATTGACTTGTGGTAAATAATTTAATTACCGGAACTTAATTTGATGCGGAAAATTAATAATAATAGCTCAGAAAAATAAGAGGCAGAATCCGTGGTATTAGAGGTTCGGAACGGGCTTTATTCCAAAATCAATTCGAATTGATGGACTCCATATTCCATCACCACGAAGGTTCAGGAAGTGAAGGGCCATACTTTATTGACAAGTAATCATTTTTATACAATAGGCATTACAGTGAAACAGATGCAGGAGGCGTGACAATTGATAACACATACATGCGTAACTAAAGTGGGTGTAACTAGGCGTAACTTAAAGAACGTCATCAGGTATGATGTCACAATAGGTGGCACCATGAAAGAATTCCGCAATGTCAGCAGAAATACTCGGCAGAGATGCGCGCGCAGCAGCATGACGTGTGATTGACGTGCAACTAGGGGGTGAAGGGGACTTGACATTTAGCTCTACATGTGGAGACAGAAGTCTGGGGGGTCAAGTCAACCTAATCCCAAATCATATCTAACATCTTATGTTTAAAGAACTATGTTATCCAAAAAGAAAGGTCTTTTGAACAAAATCTATTCTATACTGACTGTGAGTTCGTGTACAAGCGTCTAAGTGTCTACACTAGATGCGAGGGCAGAAATCTTCCATAGTAACAAGGCTATGAATTACTTGCATAAAGACAGAGAAGCCGGGCCCTTTGCTCGGTAGCTGGAAGAATGTTTACTTAAACTACTAGACAGGAATGCATTGGATAGGGAGCGGAGCAGATAATCTCGAAGGTGAAATACAGTTTTTGGCAGGCAACAGGATGGAGTCAGGCACCGTTAGCCGCGCAGGGAATAGGACAAAGTTCATGGATACAGATGCGAGCTCAGACTGGAGCTTTCAGAGGCAGAAGGCAGGAAAAGGCTTAATGGCAGAATCAGGGCCTACTCGCCTGGACTGAAAAATGGGATAAATGAACCATATAAAGCCGGTGGCCTTTCATACTTAGGAATAGAATATCCGACCCATTCATGGCGGATCCGAAAGAGGACATGTTGACGGTGGACGCACATGTGTTTGCGTCTTCATAACTGGAACTGGAGGGATCATACATGTACTTGTGATTTATACATGAAACCGTTGGGGTCCAAGATAGGGGACATAACTGATCATAAAAATCCATATTTCCACATTCCCTCCTTGTCCCCTACTTGCCCTTAAGAGATATCAATCTTCATCAATCTGTTGATCTGTTCATATAGCATCATTTGTTCTTCTTTTTTCTTCTGGGATGAATGAAATCTTGGTGGTGGAATACACGATGTGGCACACAGACCACAAATCGCTGGTCCACATTGTAGGCATAAGCAGCAACTGAATAGTATGAGAAAGCCAATACCTAGGAAGGATAGGACCCTCCATCCAAAGGTAGATAATACACTCCAAAACCAACCGGACCAAGTCCAGGTGCCTGGATTCTGGTGTATCTGGCTTACAATCTTATGAAGGCGAGTTATGGCTTTATATACAGATGGCGAATTTTCTGGTATGAAAATGCAACAGCTTGATCCGATGACCCTACACGCTCCGCCCCTATCGGCCAGGATGACGTCAAGGACAAGACGATTTTGAAGCACAACAATCCGCATAGCAGACTGCTCTTCTGTTAAATTGCCTAAGGCGGAAATAGTTTCGTTCACTACTGCTTCAAGGGTTCTGGTTAATCTACGTATCAGCTTACTATTGGTAACTGTACCTATATAGGGAAAGAGACCTTTATTGAAATCTGTGTATTTTTCCCATGCTGTCTCAGTGTAATCGACTATTGGGAGATCTCTCCGTTCTCTATGGTGTACTAAATGAGTATTTCTATGATAATCAGGAGGAGCTAGGAAAACAGGTGGCAAAAGGAATCCGATGTAGCAGGTACCATCCCAATCTAGAGGCAAACGTATATATGCAGTCTGACCACATACGAAGTAGGAATGGCGAGAAGCTCTAAATGTAGACTTGCCTTGATCACTGAATTCTATTACAGTGGTGCATCTACTATGGCCCATATGTATGGATCCATTCTTTCTTACACATAATTCACCTTTAACTGGAAATACTGACATGGCGGGCAAAATTGGTGCAGCTTCGGATTCAACATTCAGGATCATGAGATTAAGCGTGAAATTCCCTAATCCATTTACTTCATTTTCTAGATCTGTTCCTGTTCTTTTGGGAAGTCCCTTCTTGTCAGGGTAGCAGACTTTGAGTAAAACTAAGTTCAGGTTTCCCCATACCCAGTTGTCTTGATAAACTGCAGAATTCGAATCTAGGGAATTAATTAAACTAAACCATGCTCCACAGGAGCCATTGTGTGTGAACGGGTATGGAAAGAGAGGCAGAATTCCCTTATAGTTCTGATAGGGAGGGAGTCGGCCACATATCCAACATCTTGTAGCATTGCTAGTCTGATGGGAATGATGTAACATACTAATGAAAGTGTTATTGCGCAGCGCAAATCTATAGGACAACTCATGCGGCGGTAATTCACTAAAAGAATGTTCAGCAGTAACATTGTAAACATGTTTAGAAATAGGATAATATATGTGCAACAATATACTTGCAGCTATTATTAAAAGACTTAAGAAAAACAAAATTAATAACGTCACTGTGCAATGACTACGCAGTGATTTACAGTACGCATGTTGTTTCAATCGCATTTTTCGGTTTCTTTCTCTATTCAGGTCTAGGGGATACATGTCAGAGACAAATTCGACCGATTCACCTTGGAGAGGACTTAAACAATCAAATTGCCTGACTTGTTAGACCGTAGTTTTAGTTTATATTGTTCCTTGTCATTCAGTTCAACCAAAGGAAGCTTTGAGTCAATCGATGAAGACACGCGAGGTGTGTCGTTTACATCGGACGGTAGTCCATGAAATTTCTTGATATGACTTGAATGTATCCAGCCTTTTCGACCTTCGATCTTCACGGCTGTCCTCGTGGTTAACAGTACGAGTTGAGGCGATTTCCACCTAGGATCCAGCTGAGACTTCCGGTCAAAGTTCCTCACTAACACCAGGTCCCCGGGAATTACGTCATGGGGTTTCACCTCGGTGTTGTCGGGAAAGGCTGCAGCTACCTGTGAACGACAAGATTGTAGTGCAGACATCAAGGAAGCCAAGTAATCTGTCAGCATATTACAGTCAACATCAGTTATTTTGCGTGGTATAGGCGTCCCCCACATATTTGGTGGTCTGCCAAAGACCACCTCATAAGGGGATAGCCCTGTTCGAGAGTGCGCTACCATTCTCATGTAAAAGAGTGCAACTGGTAAGGCTACCACCCAGTCGACACCTTTCTCTCTACAAATTTTGGCCAATCTAATTTTCAGAGTTTGATTATGTCGTTCCACGAGACCTGCTGCCTCGGGGTGTCGGACACAGTGAAATTTCCACTGATAGCCTAACAAAAGTGAAACGTGTTTCATTAGTTCGGATGAGAACGGCTGACCGTTATCTGAGTAGACAACACGTGGTAAACCGTACCGTGGGAAGAATTCTCGAACCAACTGTTTGGCAGTAGTCGGGGCAGTGTAATCTGAAACCGGGTATGCCTCTGTCCAACGGGAAAGAGCACAGACAACTACGAGAACATATTTGAATCCTCGACATCGTTCCATCTGGATATAATCCATCTGGAGGACTTCAAAAGGGTGATCAGGAGGCTGAAATCCACCCTGTTCTACGGGAATGCTTTTACCTGGGTTAAACTGACAACAGATCATACAGGTACGAACTTTTTGTTTAGCTGCTGCTCGTAAATGTTTGTTGAACCAAATGTGTTGAATGCTGTCTAGCATAGCTTTTTCTCCTAGGTGCGCTGGACTATGTACAGTATTAATTATAACTTGGACCATTGAATCAGGAAGGAACCACACAGATTTTTCCTTCGTCATCCATCCTTGATCCATTTGGATCCCTCCTAATTCAGTCCATTTCTTTATTTCATCTGGTGTAGCATGTGTCTGTATGTCAATTACGTCAAGAGCGGGATCCTTAACCGTCATGCAATATGTTGGTGTCGGAACTATTGTCTTTGTCATGTCAGATGTTTGAGTTTGAGCAGTCTGTTTAGCTGTTCTGTCAGCTAGGTCATTGCCTTGGGAAATGATATCAGTAACTTTCGTATGAGCTTTACATTTCATAATTGATATCGCAGTGGGTAGATGTATTGCATCTAATAAGGCATGAATGAGGGGTCCGTGCTGAATGTGGGCACCGTGAGAAGTTAAATAACCTCTCTCTCGCCACAGCACGCCGAAGTCATGTACAACTCCGAATGCATAACGTGAATCAGTGTATATGTTGACTTTTTTATTTGTGGCTTGAATACAGGCTTGTGTCAGAGCGATGAGCTCTGCTGCTTGAGCTGACAAGGTATTTATTATTATTATTATAGAGGCTTTTATAACGCGCTCTGCTACTAAATAGTATAGTATCCTGGCGCGAAGAGAAAAAAGAAGGGGACAGATCGCAGTAAATGCAAGGGAGGAGCAGCCTTTAGGCATTGGTGTTGAATAGGTAGGTTTTTAGGCCTTTCCTGAAAGCCATGATGGAAGGGGCTGTTCTCAATTGCAGAGGCAGGGTATTCCAAGCTCTCGCTGCTCTAACAGAAATGGATTGTCCGCCAAGCCTGCTATATTTGAACTTTGGTACAGTCATTTGATGGAGGTTGCTTGATCTGAGAGGGCGATTGGGGGCATAGAGAGAGAATCTTTTTCTCAAATAGGTTGGGCCTGTTAGGTGGAGTGCTCGGTATGCTAACACAAGAATCTTGAATAAGATCCTTTGTGCCACTGGAAGCCAGTGAAGGTCTCGGAGTGGTTGGCGAACGCTAGATCTTCTGGGAATGTTAAACAGCAGCCGGACCGCAGCATTTTGGATGACTTGGAGGCGATGGATCAGATAGGCTGGGAGTCCGCTGTAGAGAGCATTCGCATAATCCAGTCTGGATAATATCAGAGCGCGAATGACCGTCTCCTTAGCTGATCGCGGAAGCAAAGGAAGGAATCTGCGTAGAGTTTTAAGAGTGGAAAAGCAGATTCCGGTGAGTTTTTTCAGGTGATCTTCAAATCTGAGATTATTGCTGAACCAGATTCCTAGGTTTTTTGCAGGTCCACCTGTGTATTTAGGGCTGGGAAAATCGGTGGGACAGAGAGAATCATAGAAATTATCTGGGAAGGAGCCGTACAGTAGAATCTCAGATTTGCTCTCATTGCACTTAAGTTGAGCCAAGGCCAGCCAGCGGAAGACCGATGATAGGCAAAATTGGACTCTCGTCGTGTCAAGGTTGTTTTTGGGCCATGTAAACAAGAGCTGGGTATCATCGGCGTAGGCCATAATTTTGGCCCCCAGCTGTTCCGCAAGATAGATAAGGGGGGTCATATAGACATTAAAAAGCAGGGGGCTCAGGGTGGAGCCCTGTGGTACGCCAGTTGAGAGTTTTTTGGGAGAGGAAGAGAAAGGTGGCATCCACACTTGCTGGGACCTGTCAACTAAGAAAGATCTCAGCCAGCCGAGGGCAGGGCCAGTTATGCCAATGTCTGCTAGTCTGGTCAGTAGGAGGGAGTGAGGGACCGTATCGAAGGCGGCAGAGAGGTCCAATAAAATCAGCGCCGCTCTGCCACCTCCGTCTAGGCACTCCCGGATAGCCTCAGAGACCTCAACCAGGGCCGTCTCTGTGCTGAAGGCAGCTCTAAAACCTGATTGCGCAGGGTGGAGAGCTTGAGAGTCTTCTACGAATCGGTCCAGCTGTGAGAATGCAACTTTTTCGCAAATCTTTGTTAGAGCTGGCAGTAAAGAGATGGGTCGGAAGTTAGCGGGAGTTTTTGGATCTAGGCCATTTTTCTTAAGGAGTGGTAGCAGTTTTGCCTGTTTCCAGCAAGCTGGAACTGTGGCGCTGGAAAAGGAGAGGTTCACTATATGCGTCACCTCTTGGCCGACTGTGTTAGCCAGGCCCGCAAGGACTCTGGCTGGGCAGGGGTCTGCTGGGGAACACGATTTTAGGGTAGCCAGAATTTTCGCGACCTCAGTTGGATTCACTGGAGTGAAGAGGGCAAACTGATCCGTGGAAGTGGGCATAGTGGGAATGGGAGTAGTCATAGAGGCTGGGAAATTGTTGCATACAGTGAGCAGATCATCTTGGATTTTATCGATTTTTTCCACAAAAAACACAGAGAGTTCTTCACACCATTTTGCCGATGAGGCTAGAAGAGGGTGAGCGGCGCAAGGGGAGACAAAGCTTTTAACAACAGCAAAGATTTCCGCGCTGTTGTTGTTGGCCTTGGAAATACGCCCTTCATAGTATGAGCTTTTTGCCACTTTAATTGCAGCATAGTATTTCTTTTGAGCTGTTCTAAGTTCTTTCTTGGCCTCAGGGAGGTATGCTTGTCTCCAACGTCTTTCGAGTTTTTTGCAGCCTGATTTAAGATCGCGGAGGGTGTTGGAGAACCAGGGTTTGGAAGGGGAGGAGCGAACTCTACAGACGAGACCTGATTTGGTTGAGAGAGCAACACCTTCTTTAATCCATGAGTTGAATACGCTCACTGCTGGTTTAATTTCTGAAGGCAGTGAGGGGCGAGAGGTATCGAGATGGTCACAGAGTGAAGTTAAATTAATTTTCTGTGTATGAGCCACAGATTGGTTGGTCTCAGCAGGGCGGGACAAGGGCCAGGAGAATCTTATTAGCATGTGATCAGACCAGTTTAATTTCTCAGGTTCGGACATATTTATATTAAAATTGGTGCATACTAAGTCAAGGGCATGACCCCCTGAGTGAGTGGGAGCCTTGATCCACTGTTTCAGTTGGGCCATCGCAAACGCATCGTTTAGCCGAACTGTGTCAGATAGATCAAGCTGGTCCACATGGATATTAAAGTCCCCCAGAAGGAGATATGTGGGGTATTTCAGGGCACGTGGGACTATCATGTCCTCTAGTGCCTCTAGAAATTTTCCTGCGTGGCCAGGTGGTCGGTAAACCAGAGATCCAACTAAGGTAAAGTGAGCCCCTAAAGTGAGAGAAAAATGGAGTACCTCAGCATCAATGGATGGGCCCATAGGGTCTAGAGAAAAGGTCCATTTATCCCGAAAAATGGCTGCTACGCCACCTCCTCTGCCTAGGGGGCGGTCTTGTCTGATAATTTTAAAGCCACGTGGGATGGCAAGTTCGATCACTGGGTTACATGTGTCATTGAGCCATGTTTCGGTGACAAAGAGAAGGTCAAACTCGTTGTCACTTAGTAGCTCGAATATTTCATTAGAATGTTTTACCAGAGATCTGGCATTGATCAAGCCGGCCCGGAGACTAGACGGGTCAGTAGCACACTGTGTGGAGGCTGGTAGAGTAGGTTGAGAGCGGAATGAGCATGATTGACAAGTGTACTGAACAGCAACCGCCAGGTCCCATTGACTCGAACAGGAGCAAGATTTAGTGTTCAGTGCAATTAAATACTCACGAGAGTAGGGAACACGCAGCCGGTTACAGGGTAGGGGGGCAGCTGCAAGGGGGCTGGCGCTGGCCGCGTCCGGGACGCGGACGGGCGCAGACGGGCTCGCCTTAGGCGCGCCTTCGGCGCGCAAACGGCGCTCCCGCTGCGCTCGTCCGCTGCGCTTCCGGTGGCAACACATGATGTAGCCAACGGAGGGGGCGTGGCCTGTGATGTGGGCGTGGCCCAGGGACTCGCCTGAATGGCGTGGTATCGGTCGTTGCAGCCGGCGCTATGCAGCGCTTCACGGCTGTTTCAGGAGGGCTTAGGGAGAGTAGCACACACAAGTAAAAACAATAGATTTCAGGTTTTTTTTTTTAAAAAGAAGTAGCACAGAGAAGCTCCCGGCGTGTGCCTGCAGAGTCCTTCATTTTCTCGAGGCGGCGCTCACCAAGGCGCGTTTTTATAGGCTGCCTGACAGAGGGGGCGTGGCCTGTGATGTGGGCGTGGCCCAGGGACTCGCCTGAATGGCGTGGTATCGGTCGTTGCAGCCGGCGCTATGCAGCGCTTCACGGCTGTTTCAGGAGGGCTTAGGGAGAGTAGCACACACAAGTAAAAACAATAGATTTCAGGTTTTTTTTTTTAAAAAGAAATAGCACAGAGAAGCTCCCGGCGTGTGCCTGCGGAGTCCTTCAGTTTCAGCAAATTTATGCAATTTGTTTCAATGATTTCAGTGTCTGTTGTGACTGCATATGCAGCCACTAGCTCTCCTGTACTTGTTCTCATACATGACCCATCTACATACAATGTCAGGTCTGGATCGGACAATGGGACGTCTGTTAAGTCTTGTCTGGGTTTCGTCGTGATAGTGATAACTTCAATACAATCATGTGCTAGTGGGTCTGTTCTGTTTACTGGTAACAGTGTGGCAGGATTCAATGTACTACAACGTCTGATTTCTATGTGTGGCTGAAACAATGTTAACTCGTAACCGGTGAGTCTTGCTATAGTCAAGTGTTGTGTTTGTGTGCGGTTCAAGAGAACCTCTACTGCATGTGGTACTTGTACTGTCAATTGGTGTCCTAGTACTATGGCATCGCTTTGTCGGATTGCTAAAGCTGTTGCTGCCACTGATTTCAGGCACGCAGGCAGAGCCTGAGCTACGGGATCTAATGTACTAGAAAAATAAGCACATGGTTTGTGTGATCCTGCTTGTTCCTGTGTGAGTACTGACAAGGCAGTACCTTCGCGTTCTGTAACAAAGAGTGTAAACTGTTTATTGTAACATGGTGTTGCTAAAACAGGTGCTTGACATAAAGTTTTCTTTAGACTTTCAAAAGCTTGTGTATGTTCCTGAGTCCAAGGGAGAACAGTCGATGTGGCTGCCTCCTGCGTTGTCAACTGAATGAGTGGTTTTGCTAGAAATGCATACTGAGGGATCCACTGCCTACAATATGAAGTGAGGCCTATGAAAGCCCGCACCTCCTTTTGTGTCTTGGGTATTGGCATGTTAGCAATTAACTGGATGCGATCTGGTGTAAGCTGCCTTCCCTCCTTGGATAGCGAGTGCCCAAGGTAAACAACCCGCTGGACACAGAATTGCAGCTTAGAAGGGGACACCTTGTGCCCCTTTTCGGCCAAAAATTGTAAAACCGTCAGTGAGGCTTTTTCACATTCAGGTTCGCTTCTAGCGGTGATCAGCAGATCATCGACATATTGAAGCAGGGCAGTGTTGACTGGCATGTGGATACTGTCAAGTTCTCGTTTCAGTGCTTGGCTATAGATGCTGGGGCTTTCTGTGAATCCTTGAGGTGCGCGTGTGAATTTAAAGCTTCGTCAATTTAAACTAAATCCGAACAAGTATTGGCTTTCCGGATCTATTGGGACGCTGAAAAAGGCATTCTTGAGATCAATTACAGTAAAGAATGTTGCTTCGGAATCAATGGCTGTCAGTAATGAAGAAATGTCTGGGACTACGGGGTATTGTGGTACAATGCATTTATTTAATTCGCGCAGATCAATAACCAATCGATATACTGGCGGGGCTGTTGGATCAGTTCGTTTAAGAATCGGAATTATCGGTGAATTACATACATTGGAGTTGGTTTCCACAACCACTCCTTGGGTAATAAGCTTGTCAATGATTTGCAGTAAAGCCACTACAGCATCGTGGTAGTACCACTCCTGCCTTTAGTGTGACTCGATATGGTGTAATGTTCATGCAACCAACATCTGTAGGGCCTTGTGCCCATAAATGTGTGGGTAAAGTCTGCAGTCGGTCATCCATGTCTCGGGACACATAGTGCCCTTTGAAATCACGTAGAAACAATCTTACTCCTTCCGGAGAACAACATATTATAGCTCCTAGAGCTTTCAATGTTTTTATACCTAACAAGTTTTCTGGACATGATTTAGTAAGTAATAAATCTGTAGTTCGTGTCAAGGGACCAATCGTAAGTGGAAGAGGCTGTGATACTTCGTTAATGATAGGTTTTCCTGAAAAGCCAAGGGAAATATTCTGTGAGCCTGAGAGGGGTGCCCCTGGAACTTCACTACGTTTTATTGTTGTTCGGCTTGCCCCTGTATCAAGTAAGAATTTTCTATCTTGGCCTAATAGTTCACTGTGTACATAAGGTCCTTCTTGATCTACAGGGACCTCAATAAGGGGTAAGCCAACTTCCCTCTCTAGGCTGTTTCATGAGTATCGTTGATAATCAGGATAGTCATACTGTGCGGTCTGGTACATCTGTTGTGTCGTTTGTGTGGCAGCAATAGGCTGCGGTGGTGGAGCTGGCATAGACTGTTGCGGAGCTGGCATGGACTGTGCATGCTGCGGGGCTCCTTGTTGGTTCTGATCCTGTCTAAGTGGTCGTGGTCTTTCTTTTGTGTTACCTATGGCGATATTATGTTTTAAAACTGGACGGGGGGCGTGGCCAAGATGGCGGGGTGAGCGGACGCTTCCTCCCGTAGCTCCTCCGGCCCGGCCAAGCTAAAGCCCTTTTCTTATGCTTCTCTCCCCCCGCTGAGGCTCAGCGCGGGAGAGGAGCGTGGCGGAACATCAGGGGCATACACCGGTGCTGTTTTGGTTCGGATCGCCCCGGGGGAACCCCCCCAAAAGTTCGCCCGAGATCACAGGACGACGGCGGCGAGCCCGAGGGGCGGAGCGTATCGGAGAGCTGTCCGGACGCCTCGGTTGGGCCTGGTGCTGAAAGTTGCGGTCTGGAGGGGATCTGCCCGCCGCTCGACGGTGACTGAAGGAGCCTGGCGGGAAGGGGCCCGACGGTGTGGAAGGCTTGGGACGGGTGCCCCGGCACTCGGACTGGTGATGGCGACACCTTGCATTGCGGAAGCCCTGACCCCTAGCCGAGGTACGGCGGACTCTCTGATGGGGTCGGATCATCTGGCCCCCTGTGCGTGACAATCGGGGGCCGGTGGTGGCACTTATTTTACTGCGGGGTGCCTCGGAGGCCCCGGAGGTGTCGCCGGGCCTAGTCGTTTTGGCTTGCTCCGCCCGGCCGCCATTTTGTCCCCGAAGGAGCAGTGGTGGCGGCCTCCGCTGGAGTCCTGGCTGCTGGCTGCGGGCGACCTCCCGCTATTGCTGGATTGACTACCGGAGGGATGAGCTGTTGGGACCCCTCCGCTGCGGCCCCCTTGGTTGTCTCACGCTAGCTCTTGCGGCTGACGGTGACCGGACTAGGCCGCCATTTTGTCACCTGTGACGCAGCGACCTCACTTGTGGGGGATACCCGGGCCGAGTGCTTGCCGGCGGCTGAGCATCCCTGGGGCGCCTGGATCGGTTCCCGACTGCGGCGCTGGCGATGTCTGGAAAAGGAGGCCCGAAGAAAGGGGACCGTACTCTGCCGGACATGCTTGGCAGGGCCCAACACCTGCGGGACAGGACACAGCCCTCACCGGGGCCCTCCCGGGCTCCGGCAGATGTGACTGGAGGGGAGCCACCTGTCACGAGGGCCTTTATGGAGGAACTGTTTAGCTCCCTCAGGGAGGACTTCCAGACATTGAAGCGGGAGGTGGCCAGCGAGGTCCGAGAAGTGCGCAGAGAAGTGGAGGGCCTAGGTGAGCGTGTGGAAGCGGCGGAGACGGAGGGCCACCAGCGAGCGGAGGAGATAGTCCATCTCCAGCAGGACGTTCTTCGCCTCCGGGAACAGTGTGTGGAGCTCCAGGCCCACTCTGAGGACCTTGAGAACAGATCTCGGAGGAACAACATCCGAGTGCGTGGCGTGCCGACTGCGGATGAGGGGTCCGATCTGGGGGACTACCTGCGGGCCCTGTTCCGAGAGATCCTGGGGGAGGCCGCGGACTTTCCCATCAGCATCGACAGGGCGCATAGGGTTGGCCGTCAGCGCCAGCCATCGGCACCCCCACCGGACATTCTGGCCTTCCTGCCCGACTTTCCATTAAAGGAGCGTATCATGGCTGAAGCCCGCAGGAAACAGCCCCTGACCTTTCGGGATCGGCCGGTGGCGCTTTACCAGGACCTCTCCGCCATCACTCTGCAGAAACGCAGGTCCTTTAGGATTGCCACTGACTTTTTGCGCGAGCATGAGACGCCGTACTCTTGGGGTCACCCCTTCCGCCTGATTTTTCGGTGGAACAGAGTATTACACCAGCTACGCTCCTTGCAAGACATTTGTGGTGTCCTGGGGCTCACGGCAGCGGAGGAGGAGGGAGCTACGCCGTCGTGGAGGTCCTCGGAGGGACGGAATCGGCGGAGGTCAACGAGGCGGCGCTCAGCGACCAGCGCAGGGCGCCCGGACTCCCCTACCATTAGGGCGGACAGGGCTGACGCCCTGAGGGCGGCGGCCGGGGACTCGACCGGCTCCTCTAGCGTGGCCTTGACGGCCTAACACACACTCCGGGGGGAGATGTCTTTAGCTCCTTAACATGCTTGGCACGGGGCGGGGGGGTTGGGGGGAGCGGGGGGAGGTGAGTGGCTGGACGTCCACTTTGCTCTTTTCTACGGACTTGCCCGTTTTGGGGCTTGACTGAGACTATGGGGTGTTTGAGTTTGGGGATGGCTAGTTGCCGAGGTTGGGTTTTGGGTGGGGGAGGGGGTTGTTTTGGGGTTGGGAAGGTCCCGTCCGATGTTGTCTACGCCCGCTTTGTTTTGGCTTGTCCCGCGCTGCGGCCCCGCGCGCCCCACCCGCTGATTCCCTACCCATTGCATGGCGCTCCCGATCCCTGCGAGGAATGCCGGGCCTAAAGGTAGTGACCCTTAATGTTCAGGGTCTGAATAACCCGGTGAAGCGCAGAGCGATCCTGTCGTTGCTGGAGGGGACGCAGGCGGACATTTGCCTTTTGCAGGAGACACACTTATTGCCCCGAGACTGCCATAGGATGCGCTCTGCTAAGTTCCCCACCCAGTTCTTTTCCTCGGCAGCGAACAAGACGGCGGGGGTGGCCATTCTCCTAGCGAGCTCCTTTCGGGGGGAGGTGTTGCATAAGTGTGCTGAACAGAAGGGGAGGCTCCTTGCGTATCGCATGCGCCTGGGAGGCATAGCATTTACGGTTGGCTCCGTTTATAGCCCAAACGAGCATCAAGAGCGCTTCCTAGATTCCGCGCTGGTGGATGTCACTGCTTCCCCAGACCGACACGTTATCTTGGGCGGAGACCTCAACATTGTCTTTGACTCTGGGATGGACAGATCGGCGCAACGCTTTCCGCAGACGGGGGAACTGTCCCAGGCTGGGAAGGCCCGGATTGCGGAAATGGACTTGCACGATCTCTGGCGCTCCCTGCACCCCACGGATAGGGACTACTCTTTCTTCTCGCACGCACACCGCACCTACTCACGGCTGGACTACCTCCTGGTGAGTGGACCGATGCGTGCCGCTGCCACGGCGGCGGACATCGGGGTCCTGACCCTGTCTGACCACTCTCCAGTCACCGGCGTTTTCCGGTGGCCGGCGGCCTCCCCCTCTCGGGGGGCGTGGCGCCTCCGGGACACACTTCTACACAAAAAATCGGTGGTACAACGCGTCGGGGAGGTCATACAGGACTATCTCACTCACAACAGCAACACTGACACTTCGCAGGCGACACAGTGGGCGGCACTGAAGGCCGTCCTACGGGGGGAATTCATCTCTATCTCTGCAGCCGAGAATAAGGAGCGGCAACTGAAGAGGGATGAGTTGACAGCTCAAGTCCGGGAGCTTGAGCAGGTCCACCGCCGTACGGGAGCGCCGAGAGTATGGAGGCAGTTGAAGGCAGCGAGGAAGCTCCTCTCCGCTCTGGATCTTGATAGGGCGGAGTACGCCGCCTTACGCTTGAAACATGCCTACTACACTGGGGGGGACAGATGTGGCAAGCTCCTAGCACACCGGCTCCGGGTCGCGCAACAGCGCAGCGTGGTGAAAGAACTGGTGGGTGCGGATGGGGGGGTTGTCTCCGGGGACGCGGAGGTAGCGGAGACTTTCCGCGGCTTCTACGAGGCGCTGTATGCTGAGGAGCCCTCCTCGCCACGGGATGCCGATAGCTATTTGGAGTCGGTGACCCTCCCGGTGCTGGACCCGGCTCAGGCTGACCACCTGGAGCGGGACATCCATGTGGAGGAAGTGGTTTCGGCTATCGCGCGGCTGAAACATGGCAAGGCCCCGGGCCCGGACGGGTACACGTCGCTATTCTACAAGACTTTTTGCACGACCGTGGCCCCTGTTCTTACGCGGCTGTTTAACTCTTTCTCCGAACCGGGAGCCATCCCTCCGGATCTCCTGAGGGCGACGGTCGCGGTAATCCCGAAGCCTGGGAAGGACCGGGCCCTCTGCGGCTCGTACCGGCCCATCTCGCTCCTAAATGTCGACCTCAAGTTGTACACGGGGATTCTCGCATCCAGGCTGGGTCCACACCTCCCCGACCTGGTGGAGGCGGACCAGGCTGGTTTTGTGCCCGGTAGACAGACGGTTGACAACACCAAGAGGGTGACGCATGTTCTGGAGAAGGCCTCAAGGATCTCGGGGGAGCGGATGTTGTTGTCCGTTGATGCGGAGAAGGCCTTCGACAGAGTTCACTGGCCGTATCTTGAGCGGGTCCTCAAAAAACTGGGAATCGGCGATAAGTTCCGCACCATGGTATTTAATTGCTATAAGCATCCTTCAGCGTCGGTGCGGGTAAACGGGTGTAGCTCTGGTGGCTTCGCCATCGAGCGCGGCACGCGGCAGGGTTGCCCTCTCTCGCCGCTCCTGTTTGCCCTCTACATGGAGCCGTTTGCTCAGAGGATCCGTAATAATCCGGATGCTGTCGGGGTCCGGATGGGCCAGTAGGTCCACACCGTCAGTCTCTACGCGGATGACGTCCTGCTGACTTTGGACGACCCTAGGAGGTCGCTGCCTGCTTGCCTCCAAGAGTTGGACGCCTTTGCGGGGGTGGCCGGCTTCAAAATGAATATGAGCAAGTCGATGGCATTAGACGTATCCCTGGCTGCGGAAACCAGGAGGGATCTTCAACGGCTCTTCCCCATGCAGTGGTCCTCGTCCACGGTGCCGTATCTGGGGATTCTGCTGGCGCCTACATTATCGGAGATGGTTACGGCCAATTATGCCTCCCTCAGCAGGAAGATCAAGGACGAGCTTGGCCGATGGAACAAAGGCTTGCTGTCCTGGCTGGGGCGAATCGCGGCGGTCAAAATGACGGTGCTGCCCCAGATACTATATCTTTTCCGAGCCCTTCCGCTCCAACCCCCGGTGGGCTGGATCCGACAAATGCAGGCTGACATCTCCCGCTTTGTCTGGCAGGGCCGCAGGCCACGCATGAAGAGGGTCCTCTCCACGCTTGCTCCGGAAGCGGGGGGTCTCGGCATTCCGGACCTCCGTAAGTACTTTCAGGCGGCACAGCTTCGCTATCTGGTGGAGTGGAGCAGGTGGGAGTCCGACAAACATTGGCTCTTCCAAGACCAGGCAGTGGCGGGCCGCACCTTACAAGAGGTTCCATTCTTGCGCCGCACGCATCGCCCCCCTAATCTTTACGCTTCCTTTGTTACGCGGGTCCCCCTGCGTGTGTGGGACGCGGTCTGCGAGACCCGGGGCCTCACCACCTTCCCTTCGCCGCTTACGCCCATTACGGGCAACCCGGACTTCTCCCCAGGGATGGAGCCGGGGGTTTTCTCCCACTGGGTACGGGCGGGCTGCAGGGCACTCTTCCAGATCTATGGCCCGGAAGGCGTGGTTCCTTTTCAGCAACTCCGCCAGGAGTTCGGCCTGACGGAGCTGGACAGATTGCGCTACATGCAAGTTCGGCATTGGGCCCTCCAGCCTCAGGTGCGTGCCACCGCTGCCCGTTCAATTACACCGTACGAGCGGTGGTTGGCTACTCGGACCTCCGACGCTAAACTGATCACTGATCTGTACAAACACCTACAACCCCCGCCGTTTCATTACTACAACCCGGGGAGGGAGCGCTGGCACAGGGAATTGGGTAGGACACTCAGCCACAGGGAATGGGACAAAATTGCGTATCGGGCTCGGCACTCTGCATATCACACGGGCCTTACGGAGACATTCACTAAGGTGTCCACATACTGGTACTACACCCCGGAGAGACTGTATGAAATGCATAAACACACTGACAAGGGGTGCTGGCGGAGCTGCGGGCAGGAAGGTACCCTTACACACATTCTATGGGATTGCCCAGTGCTGACCGCCTACTGGAAAGAAGTCTTGGACGAGGTGGATGAGCACTTTGGGATAGAGCTGCCGCGACTCCCGGCGTATGTCCTGCTGGGCCTCCCCAATGACCTAATGTACCCACTGAAGTCCCGCAGGGGTAGGCAGATTGCAATAGCGCTGGGGTCTGCGGTTCAGAACATTCTGATCCACTGGCGCACATCCACCGTCCCCTCCATCACCGGTTGGCTGCATAGGCTCTGGCATGTGCTGGGGATGGAGAAGCTGTCGCTTGCGGTTGCGGGGGAGATAGACCAATTTGAAGAGCTATGGCAACCCTTTCTAGCGCTGCTGTCCACTGAATTCCGGGAGCTCACCTGCCCGAGGTACCTTAGGCTTCTCAGGCTGAGGCCGCCGGTGACCCCGGCGGACTAGCTTACATGTGAGATGGGGACCCCCGGGGAGGGGGGGGGGAGCGGGGCTTCCTGGTTAGGGCTACTTTGATGCGGGACCATAGGACGGGGGGGAGGGGGGAGTGTTGTTGTTTTGTTACTGGGAGGAGGGGGGATGGGAGGGGGGGGATTGTGTTCTGTTAAGGTGTTGATGGGGGGGATGCTCTTGCTCAGCTTTGGGGTGTCGGATACGCGCGTGGGACTCCACAGCTTGTAATTCTAGCGTTCAGTTACTGTGTTCTTCCCTGAGCCACCGCGCCACCTATTGCCAACCCTCTGGAGATGCATCCCTTCTTCTTTGACTGTATTCCATGTATCCTGCCTCCTATCCCCCTCCCCCATGGTTTGTTTTGTCTCAATAAAAAACGTTTTAAACTTAAAACTGGACAATCGTGTACATAATGACCTGGCTGTTTACAATAGTTGCACGTCCCTTTTACAGGACCTGCTGAAACACTGGACTGTGTCATACTCTTTTTATGACCGTCAGTTGGGACTGTCTGGGAAACTAGCATTTTCATTTTCGTGTCTTTCATGCGTCTTTGTTCATGTTCTTGTTCCTCTCTAATTCTATTGTGATGGTACTGTAGCATTTGTAACATTTGTGACGGAGTGTTACCTTGCCAGGTACTCTCGAATTTCAATACTCTATTCTTAACTTGGGGCAAGGAATTTTCAACCAATTTTGTCACAAACAGATGTGGATACGACTCGCTACTTGCTTTTATTCCACTATTTATACCAAAACATTTTTCGAATCGGGCATAGAAATCACTAGTGTCTTCATCTGGTTTTTGTTTACAGGCTGAGATTGCACCCCAGTCTTCCTTTTTCGTAGTTAATAAACGTGGCAGTACCTGTACTAGTAAACCTGGTAGTGTTTTGGTCTTTTCCCCAAGCCCTGAACCTGGACCTCGAGCTTTTTCTTCGTTTTCTAATGCTGTCCAATCTATCTTCTGGTCTCCCACCTCCCAATCCTTTTCCTTGAGTTTTTCGTAAATGCCCGCAGGCATTAATACCTTCAATATTGTCATAATGTCGGGATAGGTATACTCTCCCATGAGTAACATGTCTTTAATTTCACGGTGGAAACCCGCTGGGTCTTTGTCATGACTGGGTACCACTTTCTTCATTTCTAATAGTTCTATTTTAGATATAGGTGTGTATACAAATACACGTTTAAACTGATTGTCATCACCTTTTATTGGGTGTACTTCGCGTAAGGGATTTTGTCTATCCATGTAATACGTCGTTCTTTCCTTGATGGGTAGTGAGACATGTTCGGGACATACAAAAATAATGTACTGCTTTCTGTATTCTAGTATTTCTCTAATTAACTCAGTACCTGAACCTCTCCATTTATTCGTGAGTAATTCAGTCAATATATCAGGTAAGGGACCAGGATCGGAGTGTTGGCTTTTATATAATATAAGGAGTTGTTGAATCATATAGATACCAGCTAAACGCTGTTCATCTGGGGTGACGTTCAAAAACGTGTGCGCTAGTGTATCATCACTATATTTTCCGGGACTATCGACCCAGTGAACGGCTGACCTGGCTAATTCTTGTTCGTCCATAGAATCGAGTATATGATAACCCCTTCGTTCTCGAAGTAATTTGTCAGCGGCTTGGAACGAATGTTCGGGGACCTTATATTTATTATAGGAGTTTGAAATTTTCTGCTATTATCTGGACGTATCGGACGTATCGGATCAGTAAAGCACCTAGTATTATTGCAAGATCTTCCTCTACCTACATAGGCCATGGTTTCTAACTGTCCTGTGGGCAGTTCTAATTCTTCCTCCTCCTCGGTTTGTTCAGGCTCGTCTACTGCTAATCTTTCTTCGTGTATTCGTTCTATTTCTTTGCGGATCTTGCGGCACATAGCTACTATACATGATCGTTTATCATGTCTCCCCTCTGATATATTCTGACTCCATGTGGTAAGAATTTGCATTTCTTCCGGATTTACCCCTGGTCGGTCTTGATTTCTGATCACACAGTTTATGAGGAAACGTAACAGTTCCCCCTGTATTTCCACTTTCTGGTACTCCATGGCTCTGTTAATACTCTCAGAATCTCGCCCTGACTGGACAAAGTGATATATTTTCTAAATGTGTAGTCATTCCTGGTAGCTTCCCTAAATATATTGCAGCTCGTCGGATACGTAATGATGCCAGCACCATTTCGTCCCCTTTTCCGGGCACAGGGTCATATCTACAATCTATTAGAAGTTCCTTGAGCGTGTTGGGAGTTACTAGTTTGGGCGTACGTTGGTGGGCTAATTCTTGAAAGGAAAGTTTATTTACTCTGGGTGGTGTGGAAAAAATGTTTGATGTACCTCCGGTAGCACCACCTGGGGTGCTGGGTGTGAAAGGATTTGTTGAACGTGATATAGCAACCATAGGTGTGGATACAGATGTAGAAACAGATGTGCTTGCCGGGACTTGTGTCGGGGTTTGCTGTTGCGGAGGTACAGACGGAGGAGGGTCTTGGCGTTGAACCCCCTCGGCAGGCGGTCTATGTGGCGCAGTATTAGCATACTCGGGAGCTGCGTCGTCTAAATAAGAGGAAAGAAAAACATCTTCTGCGGTTCTGGGATGCCCTTTGGGATGTACTTTTATCGGAAACAATGGGGGTGGCAAGTCTTTTGGTATCTCCGGAGTAGCCTTAGGTAACCCTTCGGCCAGAAGAGGATACATACCATTCATAAGGGCATTTCTTTGTCTGTCTATTTGTTCTGATTTTACTCGAGTACCTTCTTCAATTAATAGATTTTCTCGAACTTTATTTGAATTCTCCTTACTTTTCTCTTCCTGTCTGAGCGCTTTTTCTGTACGTCTATATGATTCTTTACGCCATAATTCAATGGCATCTTTCTGTGACTGTCTAGCTTTCTTTTTCCATAATTCTTCTTCTACTTTCATGATGCAATCTGCATCCCAGGTCCCAGCTGCGGGCCACCTCTGACTTTCTGGTAATTCCTTGGTGTAGTCCACCCATAAATCAAGAAATAATATGGCGTCTAGGCCATGTTTATGATACATGAAGTACCCTGGAGTGTCCCTAGGAGGAATGGGAACAGCTTCTTCGAGTACCCCTTTTCTAGTTTTGATCTGTCTTAATTTCGAAAAGAGCGGCATATTGAGAACTGATCTGATACCTAATTTTGAACACGTTTAATACAGCAAAACACAATAATGAACAGTCATTCACACCACAGTATGCAGAACGTATTTAAAACATTTAACATTTAACATTTAATGAACAACAATGATGGCCATATAGGGAACTAATCACTAAGCATAATACTCAACACTAACTAGGTAATTCTGAATTATATACTAGACATACTTGATATACTGCTAAACAGTACAGATACACTGCTGAAACAGTGCAGACCGGATTTGTGTACCCAAACCCGTCTTGACCGGCACAAACTATGTGCACGTCAGAACGCCTCCCCGACAATGGTACTCACCGGGTAGCTCGGAACGGAAGGCCTCGGAACTGAATTGAACTGGACTTGAACCGGACTGGACTCGACTCGAAACTTCGGAACCTCGGAAACTGGTGGGCCTCTGTATACCTCGGATCTTGCTCTCTCAGCTAGGCTCTGGTCGGGATACTTCGCACTTCTCACCGCCTCGTCTGGGTGTTGATCGCAGCCTCAGTTACCCCCGCTCGGCAGGAGGGAGATACAGGAAATCCTGTGGGTACGCGTTGTTGTCCGTCCAGCTGTGGCAGGAGACCGGGCCTGCAACGCACCTCCGGCGCGTGAGATGAGAAAGTGTCCCTGTTCGGGCGCCATATATGTGGTAAATAATTTAATTACCGGAACTTAATTTGATGCGGAAAATTAATAATAATAGCTCAGAAAAATAAGAGGCAGAATCCGTGGTATTAGAGGTTCGGAACGGGCTTTATTCCAAAATCAATTCGAATTGATGGACTCCATATTCCATCACCACGAAGGTTCAGGAAGTGAAGGGCCATACTTTATTGACAAGTAATCATTTTTATACAATAGGCATTACAGTGAAACAGATGCAGGAGGCGTGACAATTGATAACACATACATGCGTAACTAAAGTGGGTGTAACTAGGCGTAACTTAAAGAACGTCATCAGGTATGATGTCACAATAGGTGGCACCATGAAAGAATTCCGCAATGTCAGCAGAAATACTCGGCAGAGATGCGCGCGCAGCAGCATGACGTGTGATTGACGTGCAACTAGGGGGTGAAGGGGACTTGACATTTAGCTCTACATGTGGAGACAGAAGTCTGGGGGGTCAAGTCAACCTAATCCCAAATCATATCTAACATCTTAAGTTTAAAGAACTATGTTATCCAAAAAGAAAGGTCTTTTGAACAAAATCTATTCTATACTGACTGTGAGTGCGTGTACAAGCGTCTAAGTGTCTACACTAGATGCGAGGGCAGAAATCTTCCATAGTAACAAGGCTATGAATTACTTGCATAAAGACAGAGAAGCCGGGCCCTTTGCTCGGTAGCTGGAAGAATGTTTACTTAAACTACTAGACAGGAATGCATTGGATAGGGAGCGGAGCAGATAATCTCGAAGGTGAAATACAGTTTTTGGCAGGCAACAGGATGGAGTCAGGCACCGTTAGCCACGCAGGGAATAGGACAAAGTTCATGGATACAGATGCGAGCTCAGACTGGAGCTTTCAGAGGCAGAAGGCAGGAAAAGGCTTAATGGCAGAATCAGGGCCTACTCGCCTGGACTGAAAAATGGGATAAATGAACCATATAAAGCCGGTGGCCTTTCATACTTAGGAATAGAATATCCGGCCCATTCATGGCGGATCCGAAAGAGGACATGTTGACGGTGGACGCACATGTGTTTGCGTCTTCATAACTGGAACTGGAGGGATCATACATGTACTTGTGATTTATACATGAAACCGTTGGGGTCCAAGATAGGGGACATAACTGATCATAAAAATCCATATTTCCACAGACTCGAGGCACAGGGTCAGACTGATTTGCATATGGCCATGTCTGAACTGGGGTGTCAGAGTGGGCTAAAGAACGGTGATGGATCAAACCCAGATCTGTTGACTGGGTGTGAGTGTTTGATTGGTTCTGATGCTCCGTCCATCACCACCCCCTTTTGTACCGCTTTGTTCGCCATAAGTTGGCAGGGTATGCTCAGACGTGAGTCCCTTGCTCACTTTGCCACTGGATTCAAGCAAGCCTGGCTGAAGACGGCTGAAATGCCAGAAACCGGTCCTAGGAAGCTTGTTTCCGGTCCAGGGAAGGCATGGCTTGGCAGTTCGTGCTGGACTGTTCCCATGAGGCACAGGGTCAGACTGATTTGCATATGGCCATGTCTGAACTGGGGTGTCAGAGTGGGCTAAAGAACGGTGATGGATCAAACCCAGATCTGTTGACTGGGTGTGAGTGTTTGATTGGTTCTGATGCTCCGTCCATCACCACCCCCTTTTGTACCGCTTTGTTCGCCATAAGTTGGCAGGGTATGCTCAGACGTGAGTCCCTTGCTCACTTTGCCACTGGATTCAAGCAAGCCTGGCTGAAGACGGCTGAAATGCCAGAAACCGGTCCTAGGAAGCTTGTTTCCGGTCCAGGGAAGGCATGGCTTGGCAGTTCGTGCTGGACTGTTCCCATGAGGCACAGGGTCAGACTGATTTGCATATGGCCATGTCTGAACTGGGGTGTCAGAGTGGGCTAAAGAACGGTGATGGATCAAACCCAGATCTGTTGACTGGGTGTGAGTGTTTGATTGGTTCTGATGCTCCGTCCATCACCACCCCCTTTTGTACCGCTTTGTTCGCCATAAGTTGGCAGGGTATGCTCAGACGTGAGTCCCTTGCTCACTTTGCCACTGGATTCAAGCAAGCCTGGCTGAAGACGGCTGAAATGCCAGAAACCGGTCCTAGGAAGCTTGTTTCCGGTCCAGGGAAGGCATGGCTTGGCAGTTCGTGCTGGACTGTTCCCATGAGGCACAGGGTCAGACTGATTTGCATATGGCCATGTCTGAACTGGGGTGTCAGAGTGGGCTAAAGAACGGTGATGGATCAAACCCAGATCTGTTGACTGGGTGTGAGTGTTTGATTGGTTCTGATGCTCCGTCCATCACCACCCCCTTTTGTACCGCTTTGTTCGCCATAAGTTGGCAGGGTATGCTCAGACGTGAGTCCCTTGCTCACTTTGCCACTGGATTCAAGCAAGCCTGGCTGAAGACGGCTGAAATGCCAGAAACCGGTCCTAGGAAGCTTGTTTCCGGTCCAGGGAAGGCATGGCTTGGCAGTTCGTGCTGGACTGTTCCCATGAGGCACAGGGTCAGACTGATTTGCATATGGCCATGTCTGAACTGGGGTGTCAGAGTGGGCTAAAGAACGGTGATGGATCAAACCCAGATCTGTTGACTGGGTGTGAGTGTTTGATTGGTTCTGATGCTCCGTCCATCACCACCCCCTTTTGTACCGCTTTGTTCGCCATAAGTTGGCAGGGTATGCTCAGACGTGTGTCCCTTGCTCACTTTGCCACTGGATTCAAGCAAGCCTGGCTGAAGACGGCTGAAATGCCAGAAACCGGTCCTAGGAAGCTTGTTTCCGGTCCAGGGAAGGCATGGCTTGGCAGTTCGTGCTGGACTGTTCCCATGAGGCACAGGGTCAGACTGATTTGCATATGGCCATGTCTGAACTGGGGTGTCAGAGTGGGCTAAAGAACGGTGATGGATCAAACCCAGATCTGTTGACTGGGTGTGAGTGTTTGATTGGTTCTGATGCTCCGTCCATCACCACCCCCTTTTGTATCGACACTGACTGCAGCAGTGGGTCTCCTGCAGCGCTACGTCCCCCCCTACCCCTGCACCATCCACACTTCCCACTCCCATGGCTGTCCAAAGCACACCCAGACGTACCCATGCACGCACCTCACCAGACACAGGCACCACACCACCAGGGAAGGCCAAGCGCACACCTCCTGTCACGCACACACAGGGTGAAGTAGGCACACCCACTGGGTCGGGGGGCAAATGGAAGACACGCAGCCACAGTGGGAGTCCACATACATCACAACCCACTACCTCCAAATCCACTCCCCTCAGCTCTCCTGGCCAGGATTCCACCAAAGAATCCTTCATGGCCGCTCTGTCCCTGAGCCCCAAAGTGACACCACCCCGCAAGCGGTCAAAGGAGTCCCCGAGCAGGGTGGTTGAGTCCCCCCCTGTCCACACCCTCCCCCAGTAGCGCTGCGACCCATCCCTCCGACCCCCCCTCCTTGGGGCCTGTGGTTCCTTCAGGTGCAGGGGAGATGCTGGAGGACCTTGCAACTGTGTGCAGCGCCATTCTGACCTCCACCTTTGGCGCTGCCCCACCCCCTGTGGTGGAGTCCTCCGTCCCTGCACCCACAACACCTACCCTTGCCCCTCCTGTCCCTGCGGTGCCTGGTCCTTCCCCCCCACATGATGCCCCCCCCTCTGGAAGCAAAGGAGGTATGAACTGTGCAGGCAAGCTAGGGGACACGCGTCCCTATGTGTCCCCCACCAGGAATTGGACTATGGACTGCCCATGGGCTTTGTACATATTCAACTTTTAATAACAATTCTTTTGTTAATGCTGAATAAAGCTATGTTTTTTTCCCTTTGCACACTACTGCTTTTCTGGTATTGCTGTTGGTGGTGCTGCTCCATGTTTGGGGTGGGGATAATGTGTTAGGTGTCTGGCAAATGTAGTGGTGTGCTGCTCATGGGATGGACCCTGGTATCTGTGTGCCATCACAAGGTATTTGCGAAATAACTTTGTTCATGTATGCTCTTACTGTATGGTGACATTGTCCCAAGGTGTGTTCCTTCCTCTGTGGACCCTGACATCTTCCCTGCAGGGTGTTTCCTAAATGTTGTGCTGAGCTGTGTCTACATATCCTTGGTGTGTGATGGATACGTTCTACTTTGGCCATGCATGCCGGGCAATGTCTCCACCTGCATCATTTGTGGCATCCTTGGTGGTCACTGTACTTGTGTGTGGAGTATATTGAAGTTACTTCATATGGACATGTTCCCTTTTACACACTATGCATGTGTGTACTCCCAGCCTCGCACACATGTTACGTGTTCTGCAGGGTCTTTGAGCACCTGACTGACAATTGTGGGCATTGTATCTGTGGGTACTGCACCCTTTTCTTTCCATGGGCACTGCTGGGAGGACTCTGCACTCACCCCTCCTGTGTGTGGGCACTGCTGGGAGGACTCTGCACCCAACCCTCCTATATCTGGGCACTGCTGGGAGGACTCTGAACCCACCCCTCCTGTGTCTGGGCACTGCTGGGAGTGATAGGCACCCACCCCTCCTGTGTCAGGGCACTGCTGGGGGGACTCTGCACCCACCCCTCCTGTGTCTGGGCACTGCTGGGAGTGATAGGCACCCACCCCTCCTGTGTCTGGGCACTGCTGGGAGAGATGGGCACCCACCCCTCCTATGTCTGGGCACTGCTGGGAGGACTCTGAACCCACCCCTCCTGTGTCTGGGCACTGCTGGGAGGACTCTGCACCCACCCCTCCTATGTCTGGGCACTGCTGGGAGGACTCTGCACCCACCCCTCCTGTGTCTGGGCACTGCTGGGAGGGATGGGCACCCACCCCTCCTGTGTCTGGGCACTGCTGGGAGTGATGGGCACCCACCCCTCCTATGTCTGGGCACTGCTGGGAGGACTCTGAACCCACCCCTCCTGTGTCTGGGCACTGCTGGGAGGACTCTGCACCCACCCCTCCTATGTCTGGGCACTGCTGGGAGGACTCTGCACCCACCCCTCCTGTGTCTGGGCACTGCTGGGAGGGATGGGCACCCACCCCTCCTGTGTCTGGGCACTGCTGGGAGTGATGGGCACCCACCCCTCCTATGTCTGGGCACTGCTGGGAGGACTCTGAACCCACCCCTCCTGTGTCTGGGCACTGCTGGGAGGACTCTGCACCCACCCCTCCTATGTCTGGGCACTGCTGGGAGGACTCTGCACCCACCCCTCCTGTGTCTGGGCACTGCTGGGAGTGATAGGCACCCACCCCTCCTGTGTCAGGGCACTGCTGGGGGGACTCTGCACCCACCCCTCCTGTGTCTGGGCACTGCTGGGAGGACTCTGCACCCACCCCTCCTATGTCTGGGCACTGCTGGGAGGACTCTGCACCCACCCCTCCTGTGTCTGAGCACTGCTGGGAGGACTCTGCACCCACCCCTCCTGTGCCTGGGCATGTACGCTCCATTCATACATGGGTGTGGGTACGCTCCATTCATACACGGGTGGGGGTATGCTCCATACATACACTGGTGGGGTGTGGGTACGCTCCATTCATACACGGGTGTGGGTACGCTCTGTACATACACTGGTGGGGTGTGGGTACGCTCCATTCATACACGGGTGTGGGTGTGCTCCATTCATACACGGGTGTGGGTACGCTCCGTACATACACTGGTGGGGTGTGGGTACGCTCCATTCATACACGGGTGTGGGTACGCTCCGTACATACACTGGTGGGGTGTGGGTACGCTCCATTCATACACGGGTGGGGGTATGCTCCATTCATACACAGGTGGGGGTATGCTCCGTACATACACTGGTGGGGTGTGGGTACGCTCCATTCATACACGGGTGTGGGTGCTTTCCATTCATACATGGGTGTGGGTACGCTCCGTACATACACTGGTGGGGTGTGGGTACGCTCCATTCATACACGGGTGTGGGTGCGCTCCATTCATACACGGTGTGGGTGCGCTCCATTCATACACGGGTGTGGGTACGCTCCGGTACATACACTGGTGGGGTGTAGGTATGCTCCATTCATACACGGGTGAGGGTACGCTCCGTACATTCCCGTACCCACGATCTGCAGGCCTGGGTACGTACCGTACCCACGCCTTAGGAGCGTGTGTACGGGTCGTACCACGCCCACCCCTACGTCGCCCCAACAATGGCGGTACGGCCCGTACCCACGTTCTAAAGGCCTGGGTACGGGCCGTACCAGCATTGTTGGGGTGATGTACGGGTACGCGTGGTACGACCCGTACCCACGTTCTGAAGGTCTGGGTACGGTGCGTACCCCTACAGCACCCCATTGGGGGTCTGCACCGTACCCAGGCCTTCAGAGCGTGGGTACGGTTCGTACCACGCGTACCCCTGCATCACCCGAACAATGCTGGTACGGCCCGTACCCAGGCCTTTAGAACGTGGGTACGGGCTGTACCGCCATTGTTGGGGTGACGTAGGGGTGGGCGTGGTACGACCCGTACCCACGCTCTTAAGGCGTGGGTACGGTACGTACCAGTATTGTTGTGTTGCCAGTTCGCGTCAATATTCACTTCCGTTGTGGCGGACGCTTGCGTTGCTGGACACGCCCCCACCCCCTCGAGGTGACCAGGTCCTGCATGTCAGGTATGTCCAGGGCATGTGTGATTTGTGACTTGGGTGGTGGTTATGTGTCCTGCCCCTGCCCCCCCCTTTGCCCCTGGGTGTTGTTCTGACCTTCTGCGGCATCTGCGTCGGTTCCTGTAGAGCAGGTGGACTGCTATGAGTGCTGGGATGACACGTAGGTTCGGGTCCATGGCTGTCCGTCGCGTACAGGTGCTCCTTGTGCACGTCGTCCTGATTTCCCGGCAGTTTTTGGCAGGCGGAGAATTTTATCCGTGCGGGGTGATGTCGGCGCGGATCGTACTTCCTGGTTCATGAAACGCAGCCTGAATGCGTCCCGACGTCACGTCGGCGCTGTCTCGGATCACATTGGTATGTATTTTTTCGTCGGTCGGTGTTTTTTACGATTCGTACGGGAATGGTGTTTCCATGGGAATCGTACTTGCATGTTTGTAATGTTTATTTCCCGGGTACGAGTCGGACGGAGAAAACGCTCCGACCGACGGTTCGTACCCGGTTTCTCCAGGATCGGAATCGACCCCATAATATAAAACTTTTATTAAAATAATAATTTCAATCTATATTAAAATTTACAAATGTTTTGCAAAGAGTATTAATATAACATATAGTCCTCTCTCTCTCTCTCTCTATCGCTCTCTCTCTCTATGCATATATATATATATATATATATATATATATATATATATATATATATATATATATATATATATATATATATCACACGCTGCTAACTTCTTCAAAGAAGGACTCGCACTCAGGGAAAACCAAGATTTATTCACCACGGTAACGCGTTTCGACAGACAAGCTGTCTTGCTCACACAAAGTCGTGTGCATTTCAAAGGAATCTTTATAGGTACAAACATGAAAGAAGGACTACTATTTGTCAAATGGTCTTGACCTGCAAATGTGGCGGCCATGTCTGAATGTCCAAAAACGAATAATACGTTATGTTATGTGCTCAATAGATCAGTTGGAATAGACAAAACAGGCATACATTGAATGTAAAATATGTACAATTATATTTCATTCTTGTAGACCTATAGTCCTCTAACTGTAATCATATTAAATCGAAAAGTGAATCTGATCGAATTAGTATAATTGCTTAAAACGGCCAATAGTGCTCGACAAAATTAAACACACAGATCACATATATTCAGGTGATCAAACTGAGCTCGATTTCTGAAAGACCGATCACCTTAAAAACTGCCACTTTTTTAGACGAATTTCGGGTCTTGAGAAAAGGCCGTCAGACACCGAGAACAACCCCACAATCAACATCAAACAGAGGAAAACAACGTGGCAGAGGCCGGGGAAGAGGAAGAGGCAGAGGGAGGGGAGGAGCAAACAGAGACGGAAGCGACGAAAACAGAGGCAAACAAAAGATCAATGCAAGAGAGCCCATGGGAAACGGAATACGTGGCTCCAAAGGCAAACAATAATGGATTACGATACGGTAAATAAAACCATTGTCAACCTGAGTAAGAGAAAACTAACATTCTCCGAAAAAAGTACACTGTGTCTGGGATTAACTTTCTGTCCCTCAGAAACTTTTAATTATGCAGATAGACGGATTGATCTTTATAAATTCATTAGAAAAATGAAATTAAAAAAATGGCATGCCTTGTACAAAAAGGATAGCTCCAATACACTATCCAGAGACGAATACACCGCTGGGAATCAACCCTTTTCCAATCTAACCATTGCTGATGCCCAAACGTTGCACATGATACAGGATCTTGCAACTGAACTTGACCCCCCTTATCCTATGGACAATCAGGAATGGGAACTTGATATTCCCACTGACTCCATCACTTCTACCAAATTTAAACCTCGATCGATCTTTTACCCTAACCTCCCTCATGATAACATCGACACTTTTCAGGAGGTTGTTACCCAAGCCTTATTGAAACTGAAACATAAAACAAACAACCGCATCCAATCCAATCTTTCCAATAAACAAAGAGAATTTTTGACTGAACTTGCCAACGACACTAACATTGTTATCCGCCCAGCGGAGAAAGGTGGTAACATCGTCCTCTGGCAGAAAGACCAATATATATTGGAGGCGGAAAGACAATTGAATGATCACCACTTCTATATGAAGGCCAATATGGAAATGTACAACGTCAGCATTTGCAATATTTGGGAAAAACTAAAGGAATGGGAGGAAAAAGGTTACCTAACGTGGGAGGAATATTGTTTTCTCAAACGGGATTATCCCAAACTATCCATCCTATATCTTTTGCCTAAGATCCACAAAAACCCCACAGTACCACCAGGGAGACCTATTGTCTCCTCAATAGGAAGTGCCTTTGAGAATGTATCCAAGTATGTGGATCACTTCTTACGTGAGTACGTCACTGAACTCCCTTCCCATGTTAAAGATACCACCGATTTTTTGACCAAACTTCAACATGTCGCCTGGGAACCCAATGATCTTATGATAACGCTAGACGTTAACTCACTCTATACTATCATAGATCAAACTGAAGGGGTTAAGTCATGCCACCATTTTCTGAAGACCAGACCCATCCAATACCTTGAACATACTAATATGTTGCTGGAGATGATGTCACTCTGTCTTACCAGCAATATTTTTATGTTCAATGGTACTATGTACAAACAAATCAAAGGTACGGCGATGGGGACATGTTTTGCCCCTAGTTTTGCCAACCTTTTTCTGGGTAAATGGGAGGAGGACATCAAATCAGATACCACACTTTATCAATATTTCTCAAAGGTCAAATTATGGCTTCGATATATTGATGACCTTTTTGTCATCTGGTCAGACACTGAACAACAAGCTGTCGAATTTATTGACAAACTGAATATCAACAATAAGAACATTGTCCTGACAAGCAATATGAGTAGACAATCAGTTGAGTTTTTTGGACCTTGTAATAACACCTCAGGCTAACACACTACAAACAAGTTTATTTCGCAAAACTACGGCTGGTAACACTCTTCTTCATGCCCTTAGCAGCCACCCTGAAACTCTCAAGTGGAGTATCCCTTATGGTGAGCTGCTAAGGGCACGAAGAAATTGTAGTACCGTTGCCACATTTGAAAAAGAAAAAGAAATCATGATTCAAAGATTCAAAGACAGAGGCTACCCTGCCTGGGTAATCCAAAGAGCCATCAAAAGAGTAGATGAAATTGATCGCACCCAGACATTAAATCCCCAGACACAAACTAGCTCCGATAAAAATGACAACACCCAAGAAACAGGTAGAGTAATCCTTACCTACAACACTAACTCCAACCAAATACACAAAATACTGGCTGACAAATGGGATATTTTGACCAGCGACTCAATCATAGGGAAAACCATGGAGCGTAGACCTAGAATCACCTACAGAAAAGGCCGTAACATCAGAGATATTTTAATACACAACGACATTACATCTAGGAAACCCTCAAGTGAACACAATCTAAAAGGTTTTTTCCCTTGCGGGCACTGCAAAGCCTGTCGCAATAGTAGCATGAAAAAAACTATACAAATTCCAGGTCACAGGTCTTCCAAGAGTATTAAACAATTTCTAACGTGTAGCTCTACATACTGTGTTTATGTCTTGGTCTGTCCATGTCAAAAGTGGTATGTAGGAAGCACTACATTGATGGCCAAAAAACGTGTGCTAGAACACATGCGGGCAATAAACAAAAAAGATACCCACTATCCCATTGCCAGACACTTTGAATTGTTCCACCTATCTAATAGCTCATTACTCAGCTACTTTGTGATTGATCAAGTACATACTGGTCCCAGGGGAGGCAACAGAACATTATTGTTACGGAAAAGAGAATCTAGATGGATCATTGAACTGGAAACTAAGTATCCTAAGGGGCACAATCTTGATGAAGAATTAAACACCCACTTACGGGATAATTAGACCTATATTACACTTTAGCTGTCTGTGTATATAGCTGCTAGCATTCATTCTGTAGTTGCCTTTATATTGAAGTACTCACTATGATGTAATAGTATGTGCCGATATATTTTAATATGTGATTTTACATAATTTTCTTTCATGTTTGATATTTTTCTTACACAGGAAGAAAGGAAGGGTTATTCCAGTTGTGGACTGTTTCTTCCGTTCCGGCTACCCTACCCTTTTCTTCCGCAATCCATGGGTCTTTCCCAGATAAGATTATTATATATATTATTTTTTCCTTATCCTGAATCGTTGTGTGGTGCACTATATCAATTGTTTCTTCCTTGCATTTCTTGAATTTTTAAAAAAACTGTTAGAACTGTGTATTACTTATGTTTGCTGACAACCTTAGTTAAGTTGTCAATATTGATCTGTCCTCTGTAATATATTATCAAGTCAGGCACAATATATTTTATTTAGTGGGTAATCAGCCTAATACATCAGGGGCACTAAGCCGCCAGTATATTGATGCAAAAACAAAGGTATCAAGTCTGATTTATTCCCGCTCTAGATACGAGTTTGATCACCTGAATATATGTGATCTGTGTGTTTAATTTTGTCGAGCACTATTGGCCGTTTTAAGCAATTATACTAATTCGATCAGATTCACTTTTCGATTTAATATGATTACAGTTAGAGGACTATAGGTCTACAAGAATGAAATATAATTGTACATATTTTACATTCAATGTATGCCTGTTTTGTCTATTCCAACTGATCTATTGAGCACATAACATAACGTACTATTCGTTTTTGGACATTCAGACATGGCCGCCACATTTGCAGGTCAAGACTATTTGACAAACAGTAGTCCTTCTTTCATGTTTGTACCTATAAAGATTCCTTTGAAATGCACACGACTTTGTGTGAGCAAGACAGCTTGTCTGTCGAAACGCGTTACCGTGGTGAATAAATCTTGGTTTTCCCTGAGTGCGAGTCCTTCTTTGAAGAAGTTTGCAGCGTGTGATAATTACACCGGGAGACCTGCCCGGTTTGACTCGCCACCTGTCTACGGGCCACAGACTTTGGAAACTTGGTCGTTTGGAAAGCTACAAAACGGAAAAGTCTACCGGCCGGCCGTCACTCAACACGAGAAGCAATACCTACGGATTTCTCAGGACCAACAAATCTACGCACATATCTCACGGTGAGTGTCTCCTATGCCCGGGTTCTGGGGAGCGTGAGACGGGGTAACTAACAGGAGGGGCGGGAGTACGTTTGGGAGCAGACGCGCCCGGTCCCCCGCCCGCCTTACTGCTTTTTAGGAGACACGACCCCTGATTTATGCAGCAAAAAGAATAGGAACTGTGCGCCTATACTGATCGGCAACCTGAGAACTAGTAGAACTATCGGCAACAGGAACCTCCAAGTATGTGGAGGGGGGTGTAACCAAGTAAACAAAGGGAGAGTATCCCTTTATAATTCACAACGATTTCTTTGGATTTCTCTTGGATCCTATATACGCACATATAAGGATTCATCGATAAACACAGAATGAATGCAGAAGCTGAACGGAGCGCAGCAGCAGCCACGCTGCTTGCACGGGCGCCGGGCACAGGAACCAGTACGAGACAAAACTCAACAGACGTCTCACTCAATGCGAAACTAAGGAGATTGGAAAAACTTAAAAAATCAGAAACAGCAAAATGGTGGGAAGCAGTCTCACTACAGGACTATGTGGACAAACAAATGGTCCCTAGAGGCCTCCGTATTTATATCATGCCCTCATATGAATCCTTAAATCCTAGGATGCTGCAGGATTGGCAAGAGAATTCAGCCAACAGCTCCCGCACCATGTTGAACATCCTGATAAAATATGCTTGGGAAGACAGAGAAACCATTCTGTCTGAAATAAAAACATTGGAAGACGAATTATCAAAAAACAAAGAACAAGACTTAATCAACAAATTCATGAAAGATCTAACAATTAAACTGCAACAACACGAGGAAGATATAAAAAACCGGAAGCAACGCAAATTGCACAGAGACTGTGTAGACTATGAGTCTGGTCGCACCTTAACATATAGTCATAAATATGACTATCTATATGAAAATCTACCACAACCAAAGGATACAACGGAACCCCCAACAACAGAAGTGGAGAACTCCACTGTTGAAACAAGTGGATCAGACAATGACACCTCAATCTCCACAGTGAGCTCGATTTCTGAAAGACCGATCACCTTAAAAACTGACACTTTTTTAGACGAATTTCGGGTCTTGAGAAAAGGCCGTCAGACACCGAGAACAACCCCACAATCAACATCAAACAGAGGAAAACAACGTGGCAGAGGCCGGGGAAGAGGAAGAGGCAGAGGGAGGGGAGGAGCAAACAGAGACGGAAGCGACGAAAACAGAGACAAACAAAAGATCAATGCAAGAGAGCCCATGGGAAACGGAATACGTGGCTCCAAAGGCAAACAATAATGGATTACGATACGGTAAATAAAACCATTGTCAACCTGAGTAAGAGAAAACTAACATTCTCCGAAAAAAGTACACTGTGTCTGGGATTAACTTTCTGTCCCTCAGAAACTTTTAATTATGCAGATACACGGATTGATCTGTATAAATTCATTAGAAAAATGAAATAAAAAAATGGCATGCCTTGTACAAAAAGGATAGCTCCAATACACTATCCAGAGACGAATACACCGCTGGGAATCAACCCTTTTCCAATCTAACCATTGCTGATGCCCAAACGTTGCACATGATACAGGATCTTGCAACTGAACTTGACCCCCCTTATCCTATGGACAATCAGGAATGGGAACTTGATATTCCCACTGACTCCATCACTTCTACCAAATTTAAACCTCGATCGATCTTTTACCCTAACCTCCCTCATGATAACATCGACACTTTTCAGGAGGTTGTTACCCAAGCCTTATTGAAACTGAAACATAAAACAAACAACCGCATCCAATCCAATCTTTCCAATAAACAAAGAGAATTTTTGACTGAACTTGCCAACGACACTAACATTGTTATCCGCCCAGCGGACAAAGGTGGTAACATCGTCCTCTGGCAGAAAGACCAATATATATTGGAGGCGGAAAGACAATTGAATGATCACCACTTCTATATGAAGGCCAATATGGAAATGTACAACGTCAGCATTTGCAATATTTGGGAAAAACTAAAGGAATGGGAGGAAAAAGGTTACCTAACGTGGGAGGAATATTGTTTTCTCAAACGGGATTATCCCAAACTATCCATCCTATATCTTTTGCCTAAGATCCACAAAAACCCCACAGTACCACCAGGGAGACCTATTGTCTCCTCAATAGGAAGTGCCTTTGAGAATGTATCCAAGTATGTGGATCACTTCTTACGTGAGTACGTCACTGAACTCCCTTCTCATGTTAAAGATACCACCGATTTTTTGACCAAACTTCAACATGTCGCCTGGGAACCCAATGATCTTATGATAACGCTAGACGTTAACTCACTCTATACTATCATAGATCAAACTGAAGGGGTTAAGTCATGCCACCATTTTCTGAAGACCAGACCCATCCAATACCTTGAACATACTAATATGTTGCTGGAGATGATGTCACTCTGTCTTACCAGCAATATTTTTATGTTCAATGGTACTATGTACAAACAAATCAAAGGTACGGCGATGGGGACATGTTTTGCCCCTAGTTTTGCCAACCTTTTTCTGGGTAAATGGGAGGAGGACATCAAATCAGATACCACACTTTATCAATATTTCTCAAAGGTCAAATTATGGCTTCGATATATTGATGACCTTTTTGTCATCTGGTCAGACACTGAACAACAAGCTGTCGAATTTATTAACAAACTGAATATCAACAATAAGAACATTGTCCTGACAAGCAATATGAGTAGACAATCAGTTGAGTTTTTGGACCTTGTAATAACACCTCAGGCGAACACACTACAAACAAGTTTATTTCGCAAAACTACGGCTGGTAACACTCTTCTTCATGCCCTTAGCAGCCACCCTGAAACTCTCAAGTGGAGTATCCCTTATGGTGAGCTGCTAAGGGCACGAAGAAATTGTAGTACCGTTGCCACATTTGAAAAAGAAAAAGAAATCATGATTCAAAGATTCAAAGACAGAGGCTACCCTGCCTGGGTAATCCAAAGAGCCATCAAAAGAGTAGATGAAATTGATCGCACCCAGACATTAAATCCCCAGACACAAACTAGCTCCGATAAAAATGACAACACCCAAGAAACAGGTAGAGTAATCCTTACCTACAACACTAACTCCAACCAAATACACAAAATACTGGCTGACAAATGGGATATTTTGACCAGCGACTCAATCATAGGGAAAACCATGGAGCGTAGACCTAGAATCACCTACAGAAAAGGCCGTAACATCAGAGATATTTTAATACACAACGACATTACATCTAGGAAACCCTCAAGTGAACACAATCTAAAAGGTTTTTTCCCTTGCGGGCACTGCAAAGCCTGTCGCAATAGTAGCATGAAGAAAACTATACAAATTCCAGGTCACAGGTCTTCCAAGAGTATTAAACAATTTCTAACGTGTAGCTCTACATACTGTGTTTATGTCTTGGTCTGTCCATGTCAAAAGTGGTATGTAGGAAGCACTACATTGATGGCCAAAAAACGTGTGCTAGAACACATGCGGGCAATAAACAAAAAAGATACCCACTATCCCATTGCCAGACACTTTGAATTGTTCCACCTATCTAATAGCTCATTACTCAGCTACTTTGTGATTGATCAAGTACATACTGGTCCCAGGGGAGGCAACAGAACATTATTGTTACGGAAAAGAGAATCTAGATGGATCATTGAACTGGAAACTAAGTATCCTAAGGGGCACAATCTTGATGAAGAATTAAACACCCACTTACGGGATAATTAGACCTATATTACACTTTAGCTGTCTGTGTATATAGCTGCTAGCATTCATTCTGTTGTTGCCTTTATATTGAAGTACTCACTATGATGTAATAGTATGTGCCGATATATTTTAATATGTGATTTTACATAATTTTCTTTCATGTTTGATATTTTTCTTACACAGGAAGAAAGGAAGGGTTATTCCAGTTGTGGACTGTTTCTTCCGTTCCGGCTACCCTACCCTTTTCTTCCGCAATCCATGGGTCTTTCCCAGATAAGATTATTATATATATTATTTTTTCCTTATCCTGAATCGTTGTGTGGTGCACTATATCAATTGTTTCTTCCTTGCATTTCTTGAATTTTTAAAAAAACTGTTAGAACTGTGTATTACTTATGTTTGCTGACAACCTTAGTTAAGTTGTCAATATTGATCAGTCCTCTGTAATATATTATCAAGTCAGGCACAATATATTTTATTTAGTGGGTAATCAGCCTAATACATCAGGGGCACTAAGCCGCCAGTATATTGATGCAAAAACAAAGGTATCAAGTCTGATTTATTCCCGCTCTAGATACGAGTTTGATCACCTGAATATATGTGATCTGTGTGTTTAATTTTGTCGAGCACTATTGGCCGTTTTAAGCAATTATACTAATTCGATCAGATTCACTTTTCGATTTAATATGATTACAGTTAGAGGACTATAGGTCTACAAGAATGAAATATAATTGTACATATTTTACATTCAATGTATGCCTGTTTTGTCTATTCCAACTGATCTATTGAGCACATAACATAACGTATTATTCGTTTTTGGACATTCAGACATGGCCGCCACATTTGCAGGTCAAGACCATTTGACAAACAGTAGTCCTTCTTTCATGTTTGTACCTATAAAGATTCCTTTGAAATGCACACGACTTTGTGTGAGCAAGACAGCTTGTCTGTCGAAACGCGTTACCGTGGTGAATAAATCTTGGTTTTCCCTGAGTGCGAGTCCTTCTTTGAAGAAGTTTGCAGCGTGTGATAATTACACCGGGAGACCTGCCCGGTTTGACTCGCCACCTGTCTACGGGCCACAGACTTTGGAAACTTGGTCGTTTGGAAAGCTATATATATATATATATATATATATATATATATATATATATATATATATATATATATATATATATATATATATATATATATATATTCCAAAATCCTCCGCGCTCAGAAATGCACTCCACGAGGAAATGTTCAACTGAACCTTTATTTCAGCAAGCGGTTTGAAACGCCCAAACAAATCATGTCCCTTACGCGTTTCGGTGCACACCTGCACCTTAATCATAGGGTTAAAGCAAGTTGGAAACAACGGCATTGGACTACCACATATTTGACCCTCTTAGGTATTTTTGCTCCAGTGCACAGCATCCTGGGAGCGGTAGTCCCGATTCTTCTCCTTTGGTGGAGTCCGTTTTCACAACAAAATTTAATCTGCCAATATCCAATTTATTTTCATCGCCCTCCAGTGGGCCTTAGGCTTGAAAAACCGCTCCCCCAAATTTCGGATTTCCTCGTGCTGGAACAGGCTGTGACAATACACAGCCACACAGACCTTCCTTCGATCATTAGGCGGTGCAACTTCCCACGGCTGGAGCTGCCGTGTGTAACATATTCCAAAAGCCTCCGCGCTCAGAAATGCACTCCACGAGGAAATGTTCAACTGAACCTTTATTTCAGCAAGCGGTTTGAAACGCCCAAACAAATCATGTCCCTTACGCGTTTCGGTGCACATCTGCACCTTAATCATAGGGTTAAAGCAAGTTGGAAACAACGGCATTGGACTACCACATATTTGACCCTCTTAGGTATGTGTGCTCCAGTGCACAGCATCCTGGGCGCGGTATGAATTGTTTGGGCATTTCAAACCGCTTGCTGAAATAAAGGTTCAGTTGAACATTTCCTCGTGGAGTGCATTTCTGGGCACGGAGGCTTTTGGAATATATATATATATATATATATATATATATATATATATATATTACCTACTGGCGGTCGTCAGTAGGTAATTATAGTTAGGACCTCGTTTCTATCCAAAAAGTGTTTTTTCTATTGCAAATATCTTTGGCGCCGGTTGACGAATCTTCGCAAATTTTTCAAAACTATTGGGTCATCTCCTGTCTTGAAAGTTTCAAAGTGATTCTTCAAGCGGGGGCTGAGAAAAAGGGGGGGCCCAAAGCACGTTTTCCCCATCTTAATTTTCATAGGAACTTTAGACAAAGCTACAGCCTGAACCGCTGAACGGAATTAAACCAAATTTGGCAAAAAGGTAGGTCTTGTTTCAGAAAGAGCCCTTTTTTAAATGGTGTATATCTGTTCAGTAGTTCCAGAGAACTTAGAAAAAGAAAAGGTTCAATATCTGAGCACCGAGGAGTCGCGACTCCTCCCGAGCACGAGCTGACTTCTGATTGGCTGCCAACACTCCAAACCAGGAAGTGTTGGCAGCCATCTTGCGACCCGTAACCGAGTCACAAAAAGAGTGAAAAAAACATTAAAAACCAAGAAAAGGGGCAGGGTAGAAACACCCTGACCCCTTAGCCCTGCTCAGGGGATCTATAAGGACCCCCAGGCCTAAGAAAAGCATTTTTTTAAACGGCCTGGTTCGTGCTGGATTCACAAATCTGGACCGAAAAAAAATAAAAAAATGAAGCGCGGGCTACCGAGCCTTGTTTTCTATAAGCCCCGGGCGGGCCAGGTCCCAGGGGCAATTAGTATCTAGTTTGCGAGGGCCAGTGGGGGCACCCACAGCCCAGGGATGCCACCTGCCGGGGCTTCATTAGTAAATGCATGGGGGTCTCTACCCCCCACGCTGCCCCGGGGACTGCCACCTCCCGGGGCATTTTTAATTATTAGGTGGGGGCCTTGCTGGCCCCCCCAAGCCCTGGGGACCACCACCTCCCCGGGCTTATAGTAATTATAAGGGGGCCTCAAGACACAAGTGGACCTCATCCCCCGAGCAGCAGTGCGCCAAGAGGTGCTTTTGCAGAGTGGTGTAAAATGGGGGCGTGGCCTCGGACCACCTCTCTGCAATCCAGCTGTGTGGCGCTTACTGGAGGTACCTGGTGGGCTCGTTGGCCCCCAGGTACCCTCAGTATTCAAGGGGACCTAATCTCCCAATTTAGAACACGCCAGGGGGCGTGTTTGCAGATTGATGGAGAAAGGGGGCGTGGCCTTTTTCCACCTCTCAGCTATACCACTGTGTTGGGCTTACTGGAGGTAAGAGGTAGGCTAGTTGGCCCCTAAAGGACCCCCAGCAGTGAAGAGGACTTCCATCCCCCGCCAGGGAGCGCATTTGTAGAGTGGTGGGCAAAGGGGGCATGTCCTGCTCTGAGAACTTAGCAATCCTGCTATGTGGGACTTATCGGCGGTAATAGGAAGGGTAGTTGGCCCCCAAGGATATCCTTGGGGGCAACTGCCCCTCTTGTTACCTCCAGTAAGTCCCGCAGAGTAGGATGGCTAAGACATCATCGGAGGCCATGCGATCCTTTCTCCACCACTCTGCAAACGTGCCTCGTGGCAGACTACCGGATGGGGGAACAAGTTCAATTTACTCCTGAGGGACTTTGGGAGCCAAGAAGATCTTCTGGTTCCTCCTGTAAGTCCTACGCAGCGGAATTCCTGAGCGCTGGTTGGAGGCCCATCACTCTTTCTCCACCACTCTGCAAACGCGACTACTAGTTAAAGAAGTGTTTGCAATGTTATAGGTTTCGCATTGGCGAGAATTAGAGCTATTGGGAATATAAATGTAAACGTTTTTTAATGTTTTTTAGTGTGGAGTGGATGTATGTTGTGTGCAGTAAAATTATGTGGATAGAAAGTATGTGGTATTTATTTTATAGGAATTATGTAGAGTGGGATTATGTTATGGAGATAAATTATGTGGTATGGTAGTCTGTGTTGTGGAGTGGTAATGTCAGGTTTAGTCTTCCTCGTTTCTGTAGAATCTCAACTATGAACTCAATGAGACAAAAAAAGAAGGAATCACTGAGGAGCACTTCTGGACCTAGTCAGAGGTATGAGCAGGGCCACTGGAATTATGTGACTGTTTGGCTGCACGGACTTTCGCACAAATATACATTTTCCGCATTAGCCACATAATCCATGATCTGCTCCCTAATCTGTAGATTTGAACAAAAAAAGCCTTGTTTCTAGGTCCAACGGCTCAAACGTTACCAAAAATACAGCAACAAGTGTTACAGCGTGTTGGAAGGCCCTATGCAAACCGTGAATGGTCACCTGTTACTTATTGCTTAATGTGGCTGTTAAATTAGCACTAATAGTGTGCAAGCCACTCTTGCTTCCTTCTGCGCCTCTCTCTGCGCCTCTTTCTGTATTTCTGTTGCTTCTTTCTGCACATTTCTTTCTTTTTCTGCACTTCTCTTGCCTCTTTCTGCAAATCTCTTCTACTTTCAGCATCTCTCTTGCCTTTTTATGCATGTCTGTTGCCTCTTTCTGCACCTCATTTGCTTCTTTCTGTACCCTCTTGCCTCTTTCTGCACCCTTCTTCCCTCTTTCTGCACCACTCTTGCCTTTTTCTGTACCCCTCTTATGTCTTTCTGTACTTGTTTGCATCTTTATGCCTCTGTTCCTTCTTTCTGCACTTCTTTTGTTTCTTTCTGCACCTGACTTGCTTCTTTCTGTACCCCTCTTGCCTTTGTCTCCACCCCTCTTCCATCTTTCTGCACTTCTGTTGCTTCTTTCTGCACTTCTGTTGCTTCTTTCTGCACCTCACTTGTCTCTTTCTGAACCCCTATTGCCTCTTTCAACACCTCTTTTGCCTCAGTCTAACTACCTGCTTCCTCTTTCTCCACCCCTTTTGCCTGTTTCATCAACTCTCTTGCATCTCTCTGCAGTTCTCTTGCCTCCTTCTGCACCACACTTACCTCTTTTTGCACCTCTGTTGGTTCTTTTGCACTGCTCTTGATTCTTTCTGTACCTCTCCTGCAAATTTATGTACCCCTCTTGACTCTTTCTGCACCCCTTTTACCTGTTTTGCACCTCTCTTGCCTCTGTCTTCACCTCTGTTACATCTTTCTGTACCTCTTTTGCATGTTTCTGCAATTCTCTTGTCTCTTTCTCCAGTTCTCTTGCTTCCTTCTTTACCTCTGTTGCTTCCTTATGCCTTCTCTTGCCTCTTTCTGCACCCCTGTTGCTTCCTTCTGCACTTCCCACTCTTCTTTCCACACCAGTCTTGCATTTTTCTGCCCCCTGTTGCCTCTTTCTGCATTCGTCTTCCTTCTTTCTGTACCTTTCTTGCTTGTTTCTGCACCTTTCTTGCCTCTTTCAGCACTTCTATTGCCTCTTTCTGCACCTCACTTGCTTCTTTCTGCATCCCTGTTGCCTCTTTGTGCACCCCTCTTCCCCTTCGTGCAACTCTCTTGCCCCTTTATGCACCTTTCATGCCTTTTTCAGTACTTCTGTACTTCTTTCTGCACTTGACTTCCTTCTTTTTGCACCCCTCCTGCCTCTTTCTGTACCTCTCTTGCCTCTTTGTGCATCCCTCCTACCTTTTTGCTGCACACCTCTTACCTCTTTTTGCACCTCTGTTGGTTCTTTCTACACTTCTCTTGCTTCTCTCTACACCTCTGTTGTTTCTTTCAGCAATTCACTTGCCTCTTTCTGTACTTCTCTTCCTTCTTTTTGCACCCCTCCTGTCTCTTTTTGCACCTCTGCTAGTTCTTTCTGCACTGCTCTTGCTTCTTTATGTATCTTACTTGCCTCTTTCTGCACTTCTGTTGCTTCTTTTTACACCTCTGTTTCTTCTTTCAGGAATTATCTTGCCTCTTTCTGCACTTCTCTTCCTTTTTTGAGCACCCCTCTGGCCTCTTTCTGTACATCTCTTGCCTCTTTCTGCACCCCTCCTACCTTTTTCTGCACCCCTCTTGCCTCTTTTTGCACCTATGTTTTTTCTTTCTGCATTGCTCTTGCTTCTTTTTGCACCCCTCTTGCCTATTTTTGCACCTCTTTTAGTTCATTCTGCACTGCTCTTGCTTCTTTCTGCACCTCACTTGCCTCTTTATGCACTTCTCTTGCTTCTTTCTACACCTCTGTTGCTTCTTTCAGCAATTCTCTTGCCTCTTTCTGCACTTCTCTTGCTTGTTTCTGCACCTCTTTTGTAAATTTCTGTATCCCTCTTTCCTATTTCTGCACCTCTGACTTAGAGATAGTTTTAATCCCCCTGCCCTATTATGTACTAGGGCCTCACAGGGGTACCCCAACCCATACTGTACCCTAGTATATGTAGGTGTTTTCACTGTATTCTAAGTGTCTTTCAGGATAGCACTGGCTCAGGGCCTGCTTAGTCAGTCTGTCACCACCAGTACCAGTCAGCAAAACATTGTGGGCACAGATGACTTTGCAGCAAGGCCTCTTTCTACACCTCTGTTGGTTCTTTGTGCATATCTCTTGCTTCTTTCTGCACCTTTCTTCGTCTTTCTGGACTTCTGTTGCATCTTTCTGCATTTCTTTTGCTTCTTTCCACGTGTTTTTTCCTCTTTCTGCACATGTCCTACCTCTGTAGGAATAGTTAGAAATTAGCATTTAAAAAACCTTGTAAATTCACGGAAAAAGCCATAGGTTTCAGGGACATTATAGTTAGAAATTAGCATTTAAAAAACATAGAAATTCACTGAAAAGAACATAGGTTTCAGGTATTATAGACAGTTGGACATTTCACTTGTACAAAACCAGAGAAATTCGGCCTTTATAGTTCGTTGAGGAAACCAAAACTCACGCCCCTGCAATGCACTGCTGATGACGTCACATATTACATCATTCATGTCATGGTCAGTGACATCACCGAACCTACTAAGGAGACACCACTGCAGCGAAAAAGGTGATTGTTTGAAGGAAGGGATTCGGAGGGGATGACTTCCCACTCTGATCGTTCTTGTAGACGAGCGGTTTTCGGAGGACAAAGATTGATTTGAGCACTACGCAAATCTTAAAGAGCACATGAATGCAGGAAATAACATCTCACCAAAGTAATGCAAGTACAAATTAAGAACTGTAAAACATTTGAGCAAAAGCGGATCTATTGAGATTCCTTGTGGCACCATGGAAAATACAGTACACTGCATTACGGGACTTGTATTTTAAGAACTTGTCATGTGACTTTTAACATAAAAGGTACGCACCAATGAACGTAGCACTTTACATCGTTTTCACCGGTGACCAAGACTATAAAGCAGAAAACGCGTAAAGACTTGGAAACCAGTGCGTTGCTGTGCCTTCGCAATAAACGGTCTATCTCTTCAAATGGGCCTCAATGTTTTTCCTGTCGTGGTGATGAGTGATGAGCTGCTTCGTGCCCATTGTTTGAGGCCGCCCTGAAGGGTCGGGGGCTCCGGTGCTCGGAGGCTTGTGTTTGTGTATAAAATGAGGAGCATGACCCACTCGCAATCACCAAACCAACTAAGGAGACGCCACTGCAGCGAAAAAGGTGATTGTTTGAAGGAAGGGATTCGGAGGGGGTGACTTCCCACTTTGATCGTTCGTGTAGACGAGCGGTTTTCGGAGGCCAAAGTTTGATTTGAGCATTACGCTAATCTTAAAGAGCGCATGAATGCAGGAAATAACATCTCACCAAAGTAATGCAGGTACTAATTATGAACTGTAAAATATTTGAGCAAAAGCGGATCTATTGCGATTCCTTGTGGCACCTTTGAAAATACAGTACACTGCATTATGGGACTTGTATTTTAAGAACTTGTCATGTGACTTTTAACATAAAAAGCACACACCAATGCACGTAGCACTTTACATCTTTTTCACCTGTGACCAAGGCTGTAAAGCCGAAACGAGTAAGGACTTGGAAACCAGTGTGTTGCTGTGCCTTTGCAATAAGCGATCTGTCTCTTGAAATGGGCCTCAATGTTTTTCATGTCATGGTGATGAGTGATGGGCTGCTCCGTGCCCATTGTTTGAGGCCGCCCTGAAGGGTTGGGGCTTCATTACTCGGAGGCTTGTGTTTGTGTATAAAATGAGGAGCATGACCCACTCGCAATCCCCAAACCAACTAAGGAGACGCCACTGCAGCGAAAAAGGTGATTGTTTGAAGGAAGGGATTCGGAGGGGATGGTTTCCCACTCTGATCGTTCTTTTAGACGAGCGGTTTTAGGAGGCCAAAGATTGATTTGAGCATTACGCTAATCTTAAAGAGCGCATGAATGCAGGAAATAACATCTCACCAAAGTAATGCAGGTACTAATTATGAACTGTAAATTATTTGAGCAAAACGGGATCTATTGAGATTCCTTGTGGCACCTTTGAAAATACAGTACAATGCATCATGGGACTTGTATTTTAAGAACTTGTCATGTGACTTTTACCATAAAAAGCATGCACCAATGCATGTAGCACTTTACATTGTTGTCACCTGTGATCAAGGCTGTAAAGCCGAAACGCGCAAGGACTTGGAAACCAGTGCGTTGCTGTGCCTTCGTAATAGACGATCTGTCTCTTGAAATGGGCCTCAATGTTTTTCCTGTCATGGTGATGAGTGATGGACTGCTCCGTGCCCATTGTTTGAGGCCGCCCTGAAGGGTCGGGGGCTCCAGTTCAAGTAGGCTTGTTTTTGTGTATAAATTAGGAGGAGCATGACCCACTCGCAATAACCGGACGTACTAAGGAGACACCACTGAAGCGAAAAAGGTGATTGTTTGCAGGAAGGGATTCGGAGGGGAAGACTTCCCACTCTGATCGTTCTTGTAGACGAGCAGTTTTCGGAGGCCAAAGATTGATTTGAGCATTACGCAAATCTTAAAGAGCACATAAATGCTGGAAATAACATCTCACCACAGTAATGCAGGTACTAATAATGAACTGTAAAATATTCGAGCAAAAGAGGATCTATTGTGATTCCTTGTGGCACCTTCGCAAATACAGTACAAGGCATCATGGGACTTGAATTTTAAGAACTTGTCATGTGACTTTTAGCATAAAAAGAACGCACCGATGCACGTAGCACTTTACATCGTTTTCACCTGTGACCAAGGCTGTAAAGCCGAAACGCGTAAGGACTTGGAAACCAGTGCTTGGCTGTGCCTTCGCAATAAACGATGTGTCTCTTGAAATGGGCCTCAATGTTTTTCCTGTCATGGTGATGAGTGATGAGCTGCTTCGTGCCCATTGTTTGAGGCCGCCCTGAAGGGTCGGGGGCTCCGGTGCACGGAGGCTTGTGTTTGTGTATAAAATGAGGAGCATGACCCACTCGCAATCACCGAACCTACTAAGGAAACGCCACTGCAGCGAAAAAGGTGACTGTTTGAAGGAAGGGATTTGGAGGGGATGACTTCCCACTCTGTTCGTTCTTGTAGACGAGCAGTTTTCAGAGTCCAAAGATTGATTTGAGCATTACGCAAATCTTAAAGAGCACATAAATGCTCGAAATAACATCTCCAACAACACTATATGAATAAGGGTCACAGGGAAATTAATTAAAGACTGAACCACCTCCAATCCCCATTCAAAACCTAACAACTAACACGAGATGCTCAGTCTATTAACCCCTTCGGTGCTCATGACGGAACGGTTCCGTCATGAGCCACGGTTGAGCTGTGCTCATGACGGAACCGTTCCGTCATGACCACGCCCGCGCAGGAAAAGATCAGCACAGCAGGGGAATCCGCCCAGCATGGAAGGGGTTAACAAGGAACAAATAACCACTGAATACCGTGAAAAAATTGTTCGTGAAAAGATATTTGTGAGGAAACTTGATCAGATAGTTTGCTCATCACCCGGCAAGAGTATAGAGTCCATCAGCCCACCCTTATTGGCGGAGCTTCGTCATCTGGAACTCTAGGAGAACTGGATCTAGGGCCACAGTCTTGAGCCGCCAGGCCCTACTGGTACCTGACCCTTATGCTCCTGGAAAGGACTCTTGCCCAGATGTATGTTCCAACTATATGAACTCCAATAGCGTGCAGTGCTCTAGTGTATGTGCAGATTAAAAATGACTACCGGGGCAAAAAATATATTTATTAAGGAATTGTCCAAGTGTCATGTCTAAAATAACCTAATAGTCTTGAAAAAATATAGACTATTTCCTGGCTAAGTCTAATGTGGTCGACATGTTTCAGCCGAGTTGGTCAATAGACCCGGCGTTCTTCAGGACCTAGATGAAAAATAAGGCTACTGCAGGATAAACACAACTCGTGCATATAAACGTGTAAGGCAATACTCATAAAGAAAGTATAATAGTCCTATGAGTCTGTGGCAATTGCCACCCTACCAGATAAGCGGACCCAATACTTGGAAGGTAAGAGTCACCTCTTCTTTCCTGGAAAGAAAAGAGTCAAACTATCACAAACAAAGTATCTACAAAAATCACGGTATCGGTGATCACCTATTCAACAGTGCCCATTATGCGCTGTTAATATTAAAGAATACCCCGCAGGGTGGTTTCATACAACAGAAGAAAAAGTTAAATAACAACTAAATTTGACTTACCCAGCTTTCTGTGGGAGAACAACCTCACCTCACCCGGCTGACTGCTCGGAGATGGAGGCACCGCTCTGTTTGTGAGTGAAGTAAAACAGAAAAGTTGCGTACTACTACTAGTCTGTCTGCACACTTCACAATCATATCAAACACTATAATGACCCTAAAAGAGTCTAAAACCAGAAAAACAGTCAGCCCCTGATTGGTACAACATTGCAGGTAAAGAGGACTACTCTGATCCTTAATGAAACCTCAGTCTTCAAAAAACTAAAAGGTCTTGTAGTTTAGAGTGCCACAAACTGGAAACCTACAAAACCGAAACAACCCAATCTATACAATCCCTCGTGACTTGTTCAGACATTGGAAAAAACAGAGTCATGGGAAAAACAGCATTGTATAAGGGGATTTCTCGACAGGGAAATTTAGGCCGTCTAACTGCTAGTTAAAACAAAAGCGAGACTTGAAGACGAGACCAAAATCAGGGGCTCTCCTTTCCTTACCTGTCCGTCGGTACTTCAGGCCAGACTGCGAGCAGTCTGGGAGGTGACGGCAGGGGGAAGGAGAGCTCCTTTTAAGCCCGCCTTGATCAGCGTGAAATGACCTGATCTGTAACAGCTGCCACAGTTCATCACTCCAGTAAGCATGCCAATTGCAATTCTGAATGCGTGATCTATATGATCACGTGTCCTTGTGCTCTTAAATCTATTGGTCATACTACACGTAAAGTGAAGTTACGTATAAGTGAGCACAAGAGCACCATTCGTTGTAAGAAACAGTCCACTTGCTTGACTGATCATTTTCTTGTCAAAAACCACAAGGCCGACGATCTGAGATGGCTTGTGCTGGAACGTCCTTTGATTCCCCAGCACGTAGCAGACATTTCCAAATTTTTGTTTCTCAAAGAGCAGAGGTGGATTTTCAAAATGAAAACTGACATTCAAGGCCTGAATGATAATATTCAGGTGATTGTTTCAAGGAAGGGATTCGGAGGGGATGACTTCCGACTCTGATCATTCTTGTAGACGAGTGGTTTTCGGAGGCAAAAGATTGATTAGAGCATTACGCAAATCTTAAAGAGCACATGGATGCAGGAAATAACATCTTACCAAAGTAATGCAGGTACTAATTATGAACTGTAAAATATTCGAGCAAAAGCGGATCTATTGAGATTCCTTTTAGCACCTTTGAAAATACAGTACACTACATTATGGGACTTGTATCTTAACCCTTTCCGTGCTCATGATGGAACCACTCCGTCATGAGCCACGGGTGCCTTGTGCTCATGACGGAGTGGTTCCGTCATGCTGCGGCCGTTGGCGGCCACTCCGCCCACGCGGCGCTAATTCCCCGCCTGTGCGGGCGATTAGCGCAGTGGGCGGAGACGTGACGGAACCACTCCGTCATGAGCACAGCTCACCCGTGGCTCGTGACGGAGTGGTTCCGTCACGAGCACAGCGCCACCGCAACTGCCCCCAAACCCCCCCAGCGCCGCGGCGGAATTCCTGCCGCGGCGAAGGGGTTAAGAACTTGTCATGTGACTTTTACCATAAAAAGCACACACCAATGCACATAGCACTTTACATCGTTTTCACATGTTACCGAGGCTGTAAAGACGAAATGCGTAAGGACTTGGAAACCAGTGCGTTGCAGTGCCTTTGCAATAAACAATCTGTCTCTTGAAATGGGCCTCAATGTTTTTCCTGTCGTGGTGATGAGTGATGGGCTGCTTCGTGCCAATTGTTTGATTCCACACTTAAGGGTTGGGCTCAAGTACTCGGAGGCCTTCATCTGGGTCAGAAGTGTACAAAGTGCCAAGTGATTTTAAAGAGGTAGGTTAATCCCACCCCTCTCCCATAGAAAAAAGTGTTGGTTGGTTGTTAAAGGAACATGACTTATTTCAACTTTTTTCCCTCTCTTTTTTTCATGGCTGCTTTATGCACTCAAGGTCTGTTGTTATAAATGCAACTCATGTGTTTACAAGTTAAAACGTAGAGTGGAGTTACAGGGAAAGGGGGCCTTAATAAATATAACATGCTGAATTAACATTTCTTTACAGGGTGAAGTACCCATTATGGATTCATTTTTATCAGTTCAGAATGTGCTTCAATCACTACCTGAGTTCAAAAATGCATATGTCCGACATCTATGAAATTTCTCCACTTCATTCAAGTGTCACATCCATTTTATCATTGATGCCAATGACATAGCTCTTTTAGATTTAACATATTCCCCCAAATGAAGTCTCATAGGGGTAAAGTAAAAATGCAATAAACTGTTTCTATATGTACATGTAGGATTCTGGTAAAGTATATACTCATATGATTACACGTATATCATTAGGAGGAAAGTACCAATGCAATGAATATGATGATATAAAAAAGGTTAAAAAATTAATCTTTAGACTTTCTTTCATATATACATATAAAAGCATATAAAATCATATGAAGTGCCTATATGTTCATACGATTCCACGCATGTCATACCAATGTATCCTAGATGTAAAGTGCAAATGCAGACAATATGGTAATATAAAAAATACAAAATCATTGGAGTTATTTATGTGCATATAAAATCCTGGTGAAGTACCCATATAGTCGTGTGATTGATCACATGTTATTCCAGCTTGTCCCTAAGGGTATCTATACGTCAGTCATTGTTAGCCCCTTTCCTCTGTTGAAAGTGCAAGTGCCTAGTGCAAAAATCTAAACAGCTGCAATAACAAATATCTTTGGTAGCATGGAAAAATTATAGTGATAATACAAATGTATTGCCTTAAGAGTAGTCCAGATGCAAGTTTATAAAAAGGTGTACAGTTCTGCATCAGTGTTGAGGCCCCATGATATCTCTGTTCCCATCATAATCATCCATTTGGTCACTGCTTTTCGGAGCTTTGGCTCACGGTCCCCACCTCTCGTATCTAGGGGAATATGTCTGATGCCATAAAAAGATAGATTCTCAAAGTTGCCCTCATGATCTTTCCATACATGCTTTGCAATGGCGTTGGCGAAGTCCTTGTTTTTAATCCCTCTTAAGAGCTGGAAAATTTGTAGCTTGAGTTTATTCACGGTACTTCTGATGTATTGTTTCCCACAATGACATCTTAGGGCATATACTACATGTGTAGTTTTGCATGTGACTCTTTCTTTGATTTTAAGTTTTTCGCCTATCAAGGTGATTATTTCTTGCTGGTTATTACCATATTTGCATGCCTTGCATTTTGGGCATTTAAAGAAATCCCTCACTCTAAGCCACTGGATTTTGCTTCCACTCTTGTCTGCTTTCTGAAAATAACTGTATGTTAGCAGGTCATCCAATGAAGATGCCTTGCTGTAGGTGATACTTAGGTGGTCTGAGGCAAGTGTTTTTAAATCGTCGTCCTTAGTGAATATTTTCCAGTGATTTTGTAATGCGTCTCGTATCTCATTGCTCGAGGAGTTAAATTGTGTAATAAACCTTATCTTGTCCTCCTCTGGATGTCCCTCTGGTTTCTTCTTATGGCTTTTGGGTACAAAAGAGAATCTCTCTTCTTTTTCATGGCCCTTGTTTTTGCATTGTCCAAGGCCACCATTGGGTATCCTGTTCTTAGGAATCTATTGTACATTTGGTCAATTTGTGAGTGAAACTATTTATCCTCAGAACAGTTTATTCGTGCTCGTAGAAACTTCCTGTAAGGGACACTCCATTTGAGACATTTTGGGTGAGCACTGTTGGCTGCAAGTATACTGTTACAGGCTGTTGGCTTGTGGAAGAGGGTCATGCATATTTTCTGTGCAAAAACAGAGAAAGAGTTGGACTCAGGAGAGGTAAAAATACTATTCCCACCCCAGTCTGTGAGACAGTAGGGAACGTTTTGTACTCAAAAGGGGTTAAATTTACTATTCCCACTCCAGCCTGTGCAACAGTAGGGAATGCATTGGACTCAGGAGGGGGCCAACTGTTATTCCGACTCCAGTTGGTGCAACATTAGGGAAAGGGTTGGTCTCAGGAGGGGTAGAAATGTAATATTCCCATTCCAGTCTGTGCAACAGTAGAGAAAGAATTGGACTCCAGAGGGGTAAACATTACTATTCCAACTCCAGTATGTAAAACAGTAGGGTAATCCTTGGACTCAGAAGTGGTAACATTTACTAGTCCCACTCAAATCAGTGCAACAATAGGGAAAGAGTTGGATTGCAAAGGGTTACAATTTACTATTCCCACTCCAGTGAATGCAACAGTAGGGAAATGGTTGGACTCAGGAGGAGTAAAAAGGTACTATCCCCACTCCAGTCTGTGCAACAGTAGGGAAAGCGTTGGACTCAGGAGGTGTAAAATGTAGTATTCCCAGTCGAGTCAGTGCAACAATAGGGAAAGTGTTGGATAGCAAAGAGGTAGAACTTACGATTCCCACTCCAGGCTCTGCAACAGTGGGGTAAGGGGTGGGCTCAGGAGGAGTAAAATTTACTATTTCCACTCCAGTCTGTGCAACAGTAGAGAGTAGTTCACTTCAAACAAATAAAATATTTTAACACCTATTTTAAATAACATGAAATATAAATATTTAAATATAAAAGATATAAAGATATATATATATATAAATATAAATTAAAAAAGAAATACATTTTTACTACAATGTTAATAAATATTTTAAATTAAAACAAATAATATTAATATAATTTAAAATACCACACTATGGGCCTCATTACGATGGGGGTGGGTTGAGCGTATGACGGACATCGCACCAGGATTGAGACCGTCCGACAAGTAGTCATTGGTCCAACACGCCACATTTTGATAAGACCACTTTGTAGGGGGTCATAAACTGCATATGTCTTCTGTGGCTTGTGCTGGGACCCGTGAAAGGGCAGCAGCACAAGCTGCAGTAGGAAAAGGCATATTTTCATACATCCATGCACCTTGTGCCAGCCACATGTGCCCCCCTAGCGACTTAGCACTGGGACATGTGGTGAGGACACCCAAAGTCCCTTTCTGACAGTCTTTTAATGGCAGTCCGACGGTCATGGAAATGATGAGGCAAATGGACATCCTAATCTCTATGGCGGTGCCTGCTCAGGCACCACCTCTACTGTGGGGATTAGTGTTCGACCGCCACCCCAACTGGCTCCTTAAGCCTGTCAGAGATGGCGGTCTGTCCCCCAGATGGCTAAGGTACGACCGTTCGCATCATAATGCAGCTGTCAGATCGATGGCATGGATGTCGGTGGAACCACCACTGAAGGTCTGTCAGTGTGCAGTCCCACTGATATCAAAATGAGGCCCTATACTCTCACAAGCAGAACAGCCCAAAAATATAATGTTACTTACAATGAAAGAGCATAACACAATTAACACATGGCATAATAATAAGCACGATTTTTAATGAATGAATAACTATTTTTACGTTTACTATTACCTAAATAACTCCCTACTCTATACCTCTACAAACTAAACAACACACACCTAAAATATCTCCTAAAAATATTTAAATTTCATAATTAACATAATTAATTATCAATTCAATTATTCTAAATATTCAAAAATTAACATTCATCATTATAATTATTTCCTTCATACCCTTTACTCCTACAAACCACAACCCACACTAAAAAGAAAATATGAATACAAATGTAATGAATTGCACAATTAATTATCAATTATATAATGAATATTAATTAAAAAATAATGATTAATTAAATATAAATGATTTACTGCCTATTATGTACCTCTCGAAACCCAAGAAACACTATGCCACTCAAAATGATAATAACCTGCTAAATTTAATTTAAAAATTACTAAAAATGCGCACACTATATTAAAACAACATTAACAATAATTATACAACTACAATATAAAATTAAAATATATACAAACATACATTAAAATAATTTAAAAATGATAGTATTAACAATTATATTTTTCTAAACAATATCAACAACATAGATATTTTTAACATCAAAATTAACAAATAGGTGGCAAACCACCTGTTAGAAATGGGGGTCTTTATTTGGCAGAGGTAGCTACTTTTTTCCAAATAGGAACCCTTGTTTCTAGTCAGGGTAAGGGCTATACACACTTTAGATAACCCCTGCTCACTCCCTTGGTAGCTTGGCACGAGCAGACAGGCTTATCCCAAAGGCAATGTGTAAAGTATGTGTACCTACACTCACAGTAACATAGTGAAAACACCACAAATAGACACCACACCAGTTTAGAAAAATAAAATATCTTTATCTAAACTTAGCAAGACCAAAATGACAAAATCACACATCACAGTTAAAAATATGAATTTCAAAAGGTTTCAAGAACTTGTACCATAGAAAACTATGGATGTGTGACTTTTACACGAAGTGCCTGTTACGTAAAAATTCACAAGGCCAAACAGCTGTAGAGTGAAGAAGCGTTAAAAAACAAAGAGATGCATCAGTTCCTGAGACCTTGGGGAGGCGATGCAACAGTTCTGCTGCACGCAGGAGAAGTGATGCGTCAAATCCGGCCTGTAAGGGGAAGTGATGCATTGATTCTATTCTTTGTGATGGTTCGAGTCCGCAGGTGATGCATCCAGAAAACTTGTCACAGACGTGCGATGCATTGAAATTTCTCTTGCACTGAGAGAATGCGTCGGAAATCCGGGATGTATCGGTAATCGATGCGACGGCGGCAAGTGGCGCTGCATCGATTTTCTTCAGTCATGATCCTTCTATGCCCCTTTGCTGCGTGCTGTGTGGGGTTGGCCTGCAGTTGCTCTTTCTGCCAAGGAAAGGAAAAGGGCATTGCTCTGTGCTGTGTCCCCTGCTTGAAGGAGATCTCCAAGGGCTTGTGTGTGCTGGCCTCTTGTTCTGGAGTCTCAGGGACACAAAGACTTCACCCCAATCTCCCCTGAACTCTGCTGTGGGGAGTTCTGACCTGCCAGGAGGTGCCTGTGCCAGTATTGGACCTCTGGAGGTTGTTGCTGCTGTTTGGGAGCTGGAAGAGAGAAAAAAGAAAAACTTGAAGAACTACAAAAACGACACATCACTCTTCTTGTGGCTGATTTTCTGACGAATCTCCATGGCGCAAGAATTTTCTTGCATCACTGTGCTGCTGTAAAAACCGTTGCAGCGCCTGTCGCCGCTTCATGTAGTGCAGCAAAGTTTTGTTCTTGCTCGCGAATGGTAAGTTCTCAAGCAGGACCTGCCGCTCGGGTAGAATTCTACCCGAGCGGCAGGAAGACCAGTGTGAACGGCAGTTTGCACTGCACTCCGCACCTTGCGGAACTTCGCAGAGTTTCTTTATCACTTCGCGGAGTTCAAAATAGAAAAACTCTGCGAACTACGCACAGGCCTGCTGGCAAGTCTGACAAGACCAACAGTGTGTGCAAACGTGCGTGTCTTCTCATTTGGGGCCAGTAAAAGTGGGTGACAAGCCTCTGATAGGTCTTGTCGCACCCCAAATATCCTGCCAAAGGCATGTCATGAGCCAGACCCAGTAGAAAGGCCCTGTAGGGCTCGGGTACCACCAGCACACGCGCTGTACTGGCCTCATCGACCTTAGGCTCACTATACAACAATCCATTTTTCCAATAAATCAGATGTGATCCAGACTGATCACCTGTTGCCGCAAACCAACATGAATAGGGCATTCCATCTGTGCCTTGTAGAAATCCTACCTGGAGGGACCCCATTCCTGCTGTCAATGGGTCAGCTCAGGCATGTCTCCCAGTTGGGCCGCTTTTTCCCCTGTAGGTTCCAGGACATTCCCCTGAAGGTCTGCCTCCTCCTGAACCATGGGAATTTCTGGGGCGGTTTCCCATGCCCCCTGCACTTCTTCCTTACAGGCACCTGTGCCACTGTTTCAGGCTCCAGGTCCCCTTGAATACCCTACTGGCTGCCATTGACTGAGTGGTTGCACACGCCCACCCGAAACAACATCACCAAATGAGCCTGGCGTTCCCCCTCCTTCCATGGGGACTCTCCAGGTCATTGCCAAGCAGTCAATCGGCATGGATGTACTAATAACAACCTTCAAGGAACCTGAGAGCCCCCCATTCGAAGGGAACATGCGCCACCTAACACAGGCACTCAGAGTTGTCTGCAACAACTACAAGGTGAATCACATTGGGGATAACCTGTTCTTCAGACACCCACTGACACCTTACAGATGTCACACTGGTTCCTGTGTCTCTCAGAGCCTACACCCTCCTTTCATTGATCGTCATCCACTGCCTGTAGTTTTTAGTTTTCCCAGGCAGATAGGATCCCTGGACCATCTCTCTGTCCCCTAATGAGACAAGGGTCATAAATGCTGGCTCCCCATTCCCACCTGGGCCCCACCCCACCCCCAGCGATACACTCACTAACCCTTGGGAGGGTACACCAGTGGGTGCAGGTGTTGCCTTGGGGCACATGGGGTCATTCGCCAGGTGGCCCTCATGATTACATCTATAACACCTGAGGGGACCCCTGTTATCCTGCCTGCCCCTAGGGGGCCATAGCTGTTTAGAACTGGGGGGCTGGGAATCCTTACACTGGGTACTGTTTTGGGGCCCTCAGGAGAACTCCTTTTGATTACCCTTGCCCTCCCCCCTCTTCTGCTGGGGACCCTGCCCACCAATGGCTGAGTTACCCATATACCCCTTGTGAACCCTTGTGCTAGTCCAGTGGTCTGCCTCCAGAGCAAGCTTCCTGGGGTCAATCAGCTTGCTTTCCATTAGATGCTGGCGCAGCTCTGGAACACAAAGGCTATTCAAGTGCTGCCATGCAATTAAGTCATACAGCCCCTTGTAGTCAGGTACCTTGCTGCCCTTTATCCAACTATCCAGTGCTCTGTAATAAAGGTTTACACACTCCAACCATGTATTGGACTCAAGCTTCTTGAAGTTCCTAAATTTCTCCCTGTACTGCTCAGGTGTGAGCCCAAACCTGAGGCATAAAGCTTCCTTCATATTGGGAGAGGTCAGATTAACCACCTCCTCCAAATGTGTCAGAGTGTCTCTCCCAGTGGCCTCAAAGTGCTTCTACGGGCCTGCCCCCCAATACTCCTGAGGAACTTTATTCATTTGCAGTGCTACCTCAAGATGCAAATCATGGATAAAAACCTTCACCCTTCTGGCGATTTTGCACTAGGTCCTTGGGAATGTAAAGCTTACCTCCTTGCACTGGTTGTACGCGGCCACCATTTGAACTGGACTCCACTTGCTTAGCTTTAATGGCCAGTTCTCTCATGCTCAACTCATGAGCCAAAAGCTATTTCTTTTCCTACAAAGCACATTAATTCTTGCTCTCCTCTGCCATCTTTTCTTTCTCTATTTCCATTTGTTTCATCTTGATCTTTCTGACTTCTAACTCATGATCTCTAACTGTTTTGTTCTCCTCCAGTTCCTTTGGAGAACAATTTCTAGAAGAATGATTGCTACCAGCTCTAGAGGCTGCTCTTCCAACAGGCAGATCCTGTGATCTGAAATCATTCTCTGGGGCATCCTCATCCACCTCTCCATCACCTGTCTCCCCAGCCACTCTGGCCTCCCACCAGGCCATTAAGGCCTTCTGTAGCTCCTCCTTCCTGGAGCTGCTCTTCATGGGACATCCAAAGTCTTTGCAAAATAGTTTTAGTTGATCTACTCTATAGGTATGCAACATTTCAATATCAAGCTCCAATTCTGCAGCCTCACTCGCTGGCTTACTTTTTGAGACATAGTGTGTGGATACTTTAAGGATCAAGCAAAAATAGAACCAAAATTAAAACATGGTATGTGGTTGTGTAGTGGTCTGCACTAAACTAGTGGTGTACACCAATCAGTGTGGGTCAAGTACAAATACAAGTGAAAATCCTCACCGCTGACCACCAATGTTAGAAATGGGGATCTAAGTTGGCAAATAGGGACCCTAGCTTCTAAGGGGGATATACACTTTAGATTACCCTTGCTCACCCCCTTGGTAGTTTGGCACGAGCAGACAGGCTTATCCCATAGGCAATGTGTTAAGTATTTGTACCAACACTCACAGTAACATAGTGCAAACACCACAAATGGACACCACACCAGGTTAGAAAAAAAATATCTTTATCTAAACTTAGCAAGACCAAAACGACAAAAATCCAACATACACAGTTAAAAATATTACTTTCAAAAGGTTTCAAGAAATTGTACCATAGAAAACTATGGATGCATGACTTTTACACAAAGTACCTGAAGTTGCGTAAAAATTCACACGGCCAAACAGCTGCAGAGTGAAGAATCGTCGACAACAAAGAGACGTGTCAGTTCCTGAGACCTTGGGGAAGCGATGCAACAGTTCTGCTGCACGCAGGAGAAGTGATGCGTAGAATACGGTCTGTAAGGGGAAGAGATGCGTCGATTCTTTGTGGCGGTTCAGGTCCACAGGTGATGCATCTGGAAAACTTGCGGCACATGTGCGATGCGTGGAAATTTCTCTCGCACTGCGAGGTTGCGTCAGAAATCCAGGATGCAGCGGTAAACGATGCGGCGAATGGCGCTGTGTTAGGTTTCTTCAGCCGTGATCCTTCGATGCATTAATTCTTCCAGCGGCGACAGGCGCTGCGATGGTTTTCACAGCGGCACAGCAATGAGTGGAAATTCTCTTTGCACCATGGAGATGCATCAAGAAAACAGCCGCAAGAAGAACGATGAGTCGTTTTTGTAGTTTTGCAAGTTCCTTCTCTCTTCCAGCTCCGAAACAGCAGCAACAACCTCCAGAGGACCAATACTGGCACAGGCACCTCCTGGCAGGTTAGAACTCACAGCAGTAGAGTTCAGGGGAGTTGGGGGGAAGTCTTTGTGTCCCTGAGACTTCAGAACAGGAAGCCAGCACACACAGGCCCTTGGAGATCTCCTTCAAGCAGGGGACACAGCACACAGCAAAGTCCTTCTCCTTTCCTTGGCAGAAACAGCAACTGCAGGCCAGCCCCACACAGCACACAGCAAAGGGGCAGTACTTCTCCTCAGTTTCTCCAGCTCTTTTCCGGCAAAAGTGTCCTCTTAAATTCCAGGGATGATCTAAAAGTCTGTGGTCTGGGCCCCTCTTTTCATACAGTAAATCTCTTTGTTCTCTCCAGGGCCGGGGCTCTGAGCCCAGTCCAAACCAGTTCTGGGGGGCACTTTGCAAGTGCACAACAACCTCCATTGTCTGTGTGAGCCCTGGCTCGAGACATACCACAGGGGATTGGAGCCATCATTGTGGAAGGTAGGCACAGCCCTATTCAGTTGTAGGTGCTAATCCTCCCACTACTCCAAAGGCGGTCCAGGCCTATTCAGCCTAGCGCTGACTCATCCAGACTCTCTGGAGCCACTGGACATGCCCAGCCCCTGTCACTCCAAAGCCAGACAGACAATACACATCCTAGTAGAGGCACACTGGATGGCTAAGCAAGAAAATAGCTACTTTCTAAAACTGGTATTTCCAAACACAGAATGTAAAAATCCCCCTCACTAAAAGATACATTTTAACATTCTGAGTTCAGGCATACTAAACTTTATTTTCCTATCTTGTTCCCAGGGGCAGTTATGCCTATAAGATCTAATAAGCAAACTCTCCATTCTATCCTATGGGAACAGATAGGAGGGATGTGTTTCATGCCTCTAACATGTCAAGTCCTGAAGGGGCGAGCTGGCGTTATGGGCAGGGGAGAGCTTTGTCCTGTATTACACATCTCTAGATTCACTGTTCCCCTGCCTCTGTAGACTGAAAGCGTGCTTTTGGTGGTGAAAGGAAGGATGAGGCTTTCACACCCACCAGGAGGCACACACACTGCCATACATGTTATACACCTGACTATACCATGAACGTGCATGGCGTGTGAACAGCAGGACCATTGGAAGCTTTGGAGAGCCGATTAGACACAAGGCCAGAACTAACAAATAACAAAAGCACATTAAGTGTGTCAGTTTAAATACAGTGATAACGCTTCTTTTCCCACACCTTCCTCACTGTGAGAGGATGTGGCATAAATGCCAGAGTTGTTGACTTTGGATGTTCGAGTTTCGGTATCAGCTCAACATCCATTCTGGGCAAATCACTTAATCTCCTGTGCCTCCCATTAATGAATGTGTCCTAGTGTAAGTAACTGGTGCTCATGTAAAGCACCTTATACCTTAGTTCACGCTATGTAAAATCTGTGTTCAGAGTGTGTGTGAGTGATCACAGCTGTTTAGAACAAACATATGGACAACCAGAATAAACATTGAGGCTTACAGACAGGAGGGGCCATTGTGTGCTGTGCCAAGAGGAAGCGTGAACATGTTAAGATGGCGAATAAAAAAACGATCATGGGCGTACCAAAAGTCCATGGAGAAAATACAACAGTCTTGCAGACATAGCAAGCACTGTAAAGACTTTTTTAGGCTGAAAATCAGAAAAGGACAAATCTTGAACACTGAGATATTGTGGGTATTATTGAACGTGCATGCTGAGGTCTTGATATTAGCACCCAATCACATTCTTACGTGCGGCCTTTATTGTGCTGTAGTCTGTGAACCCAAAAGCACACTCTTGTGCACCTTGTGCCTAGTGTTGAGCAAACAAGGTGTACCCTAGGGTGTGATGTGAAAACACAATATAGCTTCCGCCAAGAGTGCCACAGCTTCAAGTGTAACATTTGATTGTAGGGAGTCTATGCAGCAGTAGATTCATTATCATGTAAGTGGCTTTTAGTTCACATGTCAAAGGTGGGAGGGAATGTTTTATGACTACTCATTTGTTGAATAACCTCTCTTGTTGAATAAGCTCTCTACTTGCATTTGCAGTACAGCTCACCAAGCACTACATTAAACACATATCACTACGCTCTTCAGGACTGAGAAGAGATATACGTACCACTCAAAGTAGATGGTGGCTGATCTTGAAGTGTTGCAAGTCTCTCCGTTTATATTTGGTCTCAAAACCCCTTCCCTTCCGGGGTAGCAATTCCCTGATCAGACACAACCCATTGAAGTTTATTTTTCTTTTCTTTGTCCTCTATTCATTTTACCTTTATTCTCTATACGATTATATAAGTCACGGTTAGTAACCTGCTATAGTGTGTAATTTGTATTAGAGGAGGTTACGTTCATAGAGTAGTTCGACTTTGCTTTAACTCTCCATCATGTCGGGTAACATTTCACTAGTTTCACACCATTTCCACCTTCACTTGAAACCTGTTTTTATCTAAATTAACGGAGTCTCTGCATACTTCCGGTCGCACTCTTGCGATAGGCCTTTAACTGTTTCACTTACCCAGACACCGGCACCTTCCTAAACACGCTGATCACAGCGGATAGAGCGTTCTACTCTGTCGAGCGGGTTTGGTTTGACTGAACTCTACATGTAAGGTACGCAGAACCGCGGTTGTGCATCGTGGTGTGTGAATGGCCGATGGCGCACTATATTGGCGAATAGCGGTGAAGCTGACGCATCGGGGCTCAGATCATAAAATGCTATCTTGGTAACTTTTTCGCCTAGCCTACAGTGTTTGGGAATGGCATTTACACATCCAATAGATGCCCTTTTCACTTATTATTAATTTCATTTAGCATTTTAACTAAAGGCAAAATTTAAGTTTAAGCATTCGTTGTGACCAGTAGCTCACACATGACTTCAGCGTCTTTTCACTTTTTGGTCTACTTTCATATTCATTTTCATAATCACGTTCAACTGACGACAACATTTATGTTTAAGCATGCTTTGTGACCAGGAGTTTACGCATGACTTCACTGTTTTCTCACTTTTCGGTACACTTTTGTATTTATTTTCATTATCATGTTTTTTCCTCATGTAGGTGGTTGTCAGCACCTTCGGATTAATTAGTGATTTTGTTTTTCAGGTTTGATCCCCTGATGAATTTCTCAGCCCAAAATGCATTGGGTTTTCTTCCATATGGATAATATGATGTAGTGTGTGTCCTTGTACATTACACATTCTTGGAACAAATTGTGAAGATTAAACAAGAAATGAAGACCATCAACTATGGATGAATGATTCAATTTATAAACTGAATGCAAAGGTGTGACAAGTGGGGACGCTTTGGCCTTTTCAGGAAAACTTCTTCTTACATGTTTACCTATACGCCTCATGATCAGAAGGTGATACCCACTGGCACCCACTAAAAGATTAAAAAAAAAATATTTTGGATTACTTCAGGAGTCCGACTGCCACCCTATTATTTTCTGGAAAAGTGACTTTTCAGTTCACATGTCGAAGGTGGGAAGGAATGTTTCATGACTACTCATTTGTTGAATAACCTCTCTTGCATTTGCAGTACAGCTCACTACATTAAACACATATCACAACACCGTTCAGGACTGAGAAGAGATGTACGTATGACTCCAAGTAGATGGTGGCTGATCTTGAAGGCATGGAGGTCTCTGTGTGTTATTTGGTCCTAAAACCCCTTGCCATCCGGGATGGCAATTCTCTGGTCAGAGGCTAGCCTAGGAGAGATATGCGGGCCAGCATTGTCTCTGCGGACAAGAGCCAGGTGAGTGGCAAGACACTAAAACCCCCTAATAGCCC